>NC_134234.1:276220517-276523547 GCF_965152275.1 Natator depressus
GCTACAGATCTGTCATTGTTGTGGCCTCTTCATGTCCCTGGTGGATCAGCAGGAGTTCTGGAAAAGAGGCAAAATCGTAGCCATGGAACTGTGAGGAGTTTGTGTACCAGCTGGAGGCAACAAAGGGAAGAGAGTCCCAGACTTGCTATGCTGCCATCAGAAGTGTCGAGCAAGGATGGGCAGCTTTAAGGTGGTAGACGGCCACAAACTACGCCTTGGTGAGTCATACTTAATTAAGACAGAGCCAGGTCACTGAAGCGTGCCGTCTTTTAGTAAAGCTGCTGCCGCCTCATACTGCTCTACTCAGTTTGGCTCTGCTTCCCCATTAACACAGGGTCCAAGTCTGTTCCATGCCACCCAGTTCCAGTTACTACCTGCCAACCGGCTTATTGTTTGGGAGCTGAGAGCCAATCTGATTCTGGCCATGGCCCCCCAGAACGGGGTGAGAGCAAGGCACAACTTCACCAATGGGGAGGAGGTAACCAGAGCTGGGTGGTGTGGGTTGGAGCTGGAGCCTCTATCAATGGGGAGGCTGGTGCATGGGCTCCCCATGTATCAGTCTGTGTCTATGGTGGAGCAGCAGAAACCCATGAATCGGATTGCAGTGCCAATCAGATTTGGCCCAGCCTTCCCCTCCATCTTGCCAGTAAGGAAGGAGCTTTACCATAACACCACCCATCTCTGGTTAATGCCTGCCCATGGCCAAGATAGGTTGGGTTAGCTATAATCAGATTGGCTGTGGGTGCTGGAAGCCAATGGGAAGGCAATAAGCAGAGCCAGGTAGCGTAGGGCAAAGTCCCTCTGCTGTGTGAGTGATGGACAGATGGTTGGACGTAGGGGTGCCAGGTGTCTGGTTTTCGACCTGAACACCCGGTCGAAAAGGCATATTGGTGGCTCTAGTCAGCATCGGTGACCGGGCTCTTAAAAGTCTGGTCAGCAGCGCAGCAGGGCTAAGGCAGACTCCCTTTCTGCAATCATAAAGTTGGCAACCCTAGTTGGACTGATGAGTGGCATTGCGATCCATGTAATCCTGTTCCAAGTCCCAGGTTCCATTCCTGTCTGTACCCCCCATGATTTCCCTCACTTTAAACACTGTGTGGTGCTCAAATTTTAACTGGGCCTGAGAGCTAATTGTGTGGGCTGTGGTCCACCCATGGCTACCCTCCTGTTCAGCTCCCGTCCCCAGAATGTTTTCATCAGCTACCTATGGACAGGCTGAATAAAATACATCCGGCCTGCTAGATCATTCTCCAGGTCACCAGTTGCCCATCCCTGGTGTAGGGGGTAGAAGCCCTACACTCTCATGTATGACACAGGAAGGTCAGATGTAAAATGGCCTATTTATCACAGTGGGCTGTTTTCAGCTGAATGAATGCTCCATGGAGATGACTCTAGACAGAAACAGTAGCTCTGACCAGTACAAACTTCCCTATTGATCTCATCTCAGTCCGTGTAGTCTGTGTTCCTCTTCTACTCCCAGTCTCTCTGTACTGCGTGATTTATGTGTTGAACATGTCCTCACTCTAGTTTTTGTGGACCTGTGCCATGCACCAGTTACACCTGTTCTCATTCCTTAGGGTACTTTTGCTTGCCTGTGGCATGCAATACACATGCCTGTTCCTGGCACAGACCTGGTCAATCTTTGTGCCTAGTCTAACCTCACAGGAGTTTGAGTCTTTCTAAATACAGAACCAAGTGTTCAAGTTAGGACTCTCTTGCTGGTACCTTTGCTGTCATTTTCAGTGTGTGATCAGGTGCCTCCCATACCAACATATAAAGGTTTATATCTCAGGCACAGTATTATTTGCTAACCTATCCCAGAATCGGACTAAGATGAAATTGGAGTATGCTTCTGAGGTGCTGAACTTTGCTAAAATTTTGTACACCCCTTACACTTCCAAAAGGAAGTCCATTGCAGGTCCAGACATCAAGCAGGAGAAGTGTTTAGAGTGCTAATGTTAATGGAGTGGGTACAGGACCCAAGTCTCCCACAGAGTAGATTCAAACACATGGTATTAGTTCCTTCAAGTTACCAAGTGAGGGTGCTGCTCAGTTTGCTCAAAGGGGTTGCTAAAAAAAAAAATAGCTCACAGAGGTGCTAAAGTCCTTATAGTGTAATACCTTCTGAAACGTTGGGTTGCTGAACTGTTTCTTGGTGCTGTTAAATAGTTTAAACTCAGGAGTAGTCCAGTGAGATAAGATTTGAAAATTGGAGACAGCTTCCGCTTTCCCCCAACTCTACAAAATTACCCACATCTAAACATTTTTAAAGCATGTCACTTTTTGGGGGTCATTTTGGTCAAAAAGTTCCTATTATGCAAAAAAGCCTACCCCAGTTCCTGATGTGGTGTACCAATTTTCAAGGGGATGTGGCTTTTTTGAATTTTACTACACTTTGAAATTTGCCTTCGTACAAAAATGTAGCTGTAGCCTTTCCCTTGCCCTAAGGCAACGGTTTTCAAATGGTGGGTCATGACTCCCAAATGGGTCACAACTCGGTTTTAATGGGGTCACCAGGGCAGACAGCCCCAGCCAGGAGCCCTATGGGTGGCAGGGGGCTGAAGCCCGGAGCTGGCAGGCTACCAGTTTAAAATCGAACTTGAGTTAAACTGGTGCAACATTGTGTAGACCACGGGCTCAAGGGATTTCCTGCATACATGCTAGTTTTTCTTGCTCAGATAAGCATATGATCTTCCCTATTGATCCTGAATGAGTCTTAATTTTTGAATTATTAGGTTTTGAAGATGCATTTTGGTGCTGGAGACTGGATGAGCTCTGAGGTTGTCCATAGATATGGGTCTTATGTTAATACTGCTTTACAGTGGGCAAAAAGATTGTAAGAACAGGTACTATTTTTTAAAAAGTCATGGGGGTGGGTGGATGTCAGCTAGCTGGCCCAAAACTTGAACCACAAATTGTATTTTGTCACTCAACTAACTCAGCAGTTTTCAAGACTATCTGGGTATGATGTGGATTTCAGAGCACTTGGAAAAATTGGCTCTTAAACAGAAAGCTCTCTTCCAGTGTAACTACAGAAATTGCTACTGCTCCCCTGTAATGAGCCTGGTATGAAGAGCTTAAAGCAAACCCTTGTGAGGTTCTTAGGTTCACTAAATCGATTTTTTTAGGCAAGCCTGTGCAACTGCTGTGTAGAGAGGGCCTTAGGTGTGTAAAAATACTGTAAAGTCTAGTGTAGACAAGGTGATATACTACCTTTAATGTGTTAAACTGATAAAGCCTGGGGGAGCTAAGGAAGTCCCTTGTCTTACTGGCTATGGGTTTCAAACTCAGGGGAGACAGCTCCTTTGAGGCCTAAAAGATCAACCAGCTTTTCTGGAAGCCTACTTCTCTCCCTTATCACTTGTTCTTTCCTAATTAATTAAATCTAGAGGACTATCCTTCCAAGATTTACAGTTTTGCCAGGTGTTGGAGTGGTGCTCATTTTGTTCGCTGTCCCCAGGACAGACTACTAAATCCCCAGCCTGTCTTGGCAATGTATGCGGTTTATAAAACCTATTACAGTTAAAATATATAATCAAATAGGGAAGAAAAAATCCCCACTTCTGTAAGAAAAAAAATATAGAAGGGAGAATTAAATTTTCATGCTTCAGGACATGAGTTAGCCAGTATCAGCTATTAAAGTTTGATGTAGGTATATTATTTAATTATGGAATTTCCTGTAGCTTCTACTGAAGCATCTGGCGATGGTCACTATTGAAGGAAGGATTCTTGCTCTAAACCAATAGGGCAGTTACTTGGAACCCTATTGGATGTCCTTCTAATAGTATGCCCCTTTAAACAAATCCCGACTTTTTGCCACTTGTTCATTACCTTAACTGTGGTTGATGGAGCTGTCAGATATACAAACAGTTTAGGCATTAGAATAACTTAAGTACCTCTCGTGTCTTGCATTTAGTTCCTTCCCTCAGTTTTTTATTAATTCACTAAAGTGAGAAATACCCAGACTTAACAAAACTTGAGTGTTTTGTCTCTGAGATTACTTTAACTTTCAGAACGTCACCATCATGATGAAGATGTGGTGATGAAGCAATAAGTGTTGTCCAGGAATCTCATCTTAAGCATTGCAATATAGAATTCTCCAGGTCAGTAGTTAACAGTTAGTGGTTTTTGCATGTTAGAAATTTGATTTACATTTCATAGAAAATTAGTGAAGGAGGTGTAAGTACTCTGTCTGGTGTCAAGGATGCATTGTGTACTTGATGGTGTGGTGTAGTCACTACCTCAAATTTTTCAGATGTCCTGAAATGGGTGAATGGATCAGCGACTAAGGAAACATTTTTATCTAACTCTAAAATACTTTAGCAAGCAACTTGGATGTACCTACATGTGTCTCAGAAACAGCAGCTGTTCAGGATGAATAGCTGAAGGCATTGGTAATTGGTTGGCGGTGGGGGTGGGGTTAATAGTTAAAATTCAGACTGTGATAGTGTTAATTAAAAGTATGTTTGCCCAGATGCGAAACAAATTGGTACCAGTCTGACTTCCACTGACCAGGTGCCCACAGCTATCTCTAGTACTTCCTTTTCTCAGAAATGTAGTTCATTTAAATTGAAATCCACAAAGCCCTTGCACCCCATCAGTTGTCAGCTTTTCTCTCCCAGCCCTGAGGAAGACCTGGGAGAATAAATAAGCCTTGAAGAGTAAACTGAGGGCTTGTTTACATGGTGTGGCACCATGATCTAGTGGGATGTGATTTATAAAGTGCTCTAATGAGTTGGGTTCTAACTGCCCCTTGTAGATCATGATGGAATGCTTCATAAATCGCAGTGTTCTAGAGCAGTGCTACTCAAAGTGGTGGTCCGCGGACTAGCGCCGATCCGCGAGCCATCGGCTGTCGGTCTGCGTGCACATTGGAAAAAAGATTTGCCGGTCCCCCACATCAGATAGCTTGAGAAGCACTACTCTAAAGGGCGCTTTGCTGCACCATGTAGATAAGCCTTCAGAGATATTTTGCACCAGTAGGGGGACTAGATCTCAAAGTAGAGAACTATTTCCTGAAAACACCCTGCCTTTCATTATCCTCATGTAGGAGGATATCTCAAGCACTCAACTGATCACAAATGCCTGAACATTACATTGGTTGCTTTAATGGGGAGAAGGGAAACCAGATATTAGCTTTAACTTTTTTACATTTCACCCAGAAACCAACTTGAAACTATTGCAGACTAGAGATTGCAGAAGGTGGATGTTCTTTGTGTGAACTATTTAAGAGGACAGCCACCTTCAGTAACAGTGAAGTTTTTTATAGGGAGTAGCTCTGTATAGGTTGCATTACACTTTATTTTTTTAAAATCCCACTAGTAGTAGCAGCAGTGGTGAGAGATTTACTATGGACTAACTTACTGGCATTTTAATAACTCTGTTTTCTAACCCTGGTCAAACATTGTTTAAGTGGTCCATTAATTTAAAACAGTGGCCATATGGAGCCCTATATACACTAGCATTCTGATCCTTGAAAGTCTTTTAGAAAAATAAGTCAAATATAGTCAGGGCTGCAGAATGTATTGCAATCATTGTCTTGAAGTGATAAGCATGGCTCACTGAGATACGCATCTAAAAGAGATGGTTGTGACCTCTGACAAGTGAGGGAAGGAAGGAAGGCATGGGGGCGGGAGGAGAATCACAGATTAAACACAACTCCCAGATAGTGAATCCTGGTTGCATATGAGAGGTGTACACCTCCAAATGGAGTTCATATCAGCTTCCTGTTCCTCCCTTCCCCATTTATTAGAAACCATTTAATTTTTCCTAGGGGACTGTAGAACTAAGGAGAGTCACATGCATTTGTAGGCTGGGTGCATTGCATACACTGAGGCTTCTTGCATTTTTCCATTCCCTCCCTCCTCCCCACCCAAGCTCCCCATGTTCACCTCTTTCAGAAAGACCCCTTTCTGCTCCCCCAACTCCTTCCCTCATTCCAGGGGTTCTGTGTGTCTCGCCCATACCACCGTGGCAGAGGCTGTGTGGCACACCCATACCCCCATTTTCCCATACCAGGGTCCAGCATTATCTCCACTCATGGCAGGGTCTCTGTGATCCCTTCCTTCCAGGTCCCTGTTTCCATGCCCATCCACCCTTCCATTCAGTTTCCGCTCCTTGGTGGTCTCTGACATCATGGGTGCCTTCATCACCCAGTTCCCTCCACATCCCTGCTTTGCCCACCACTCTTTCATCTCTCTGGTCGTGGCTGTTTTCCCCCCCCCCCCCTTTCTGGGTCTTAATTTCTCCCCATTACAATCCTCACCCTGTAATGCTGTTATTTGTTAGAGTCCAGGTTGTAGGCAGTCTCCCCACACAGCAAGATAAGCAGGTGGGCAGCACCAGGGGATGGCAGAGACATTACTCTATGTGCAGTACTGGGCTGTCTAAGGGCCCTAATTTTCCTGTGAATCAGGTTTTTCCAGTGTTCCAGTTTGCATCAAAATCAATAGGGTTGTGCCCCATTGATGCCCAACACATCCTCTGAAATTTCAGAATTGATTGGTTGTGGTGGTCAGAAGTTATCCCATTAGACAAAAAAAATGCCACTGAGTGTTCATCATCACTTTGCCTATTACAGTACTGTTAGACCTATATCTTCTTCCTTCGCTTTCTTGTTTTGTTTTATAAGTAGACTCTCCACACTTGTTGTGTTGTATTTGTATTTGAAAGGGTTGTTTTTTGTTAGATGGTATGAGCTCTGGAAGTGTGAGGACTTGGCATAAATAAAAATCACCTATATAATTTATAAAATTAGTTAAAGCCGGGCAGAGCTAACATTACTGTCTTTGAAAGTCTGAATTTCTAAATGGCTTCTGAAAATATGCTTCAAGTACCTCTGTATTGTACTAACTATGTAATATGTAAACTAAAGTCAATGCATGGATCTGATTTGTTTAAGCATTTTCTGTGGGAATCCCAGAGCCTTATATGGTCAACTTGCTTTGTAGCATTTCAGTGAAACCAAGGCAGCCATCCAAAAAAACAAAACCAAAAAAAACCAACCCAAAACCAACCCTGCTGGCTTTAGCTTTGTCTATATAATATCCTTTTTCTTGGCCTCTTCAGTAGCACAGTAGCTAAATTACTAAAACTTAAACTGCAGCAGAAGCCTATGTAGCTAGTGGAAGAAATTCCTTTTGTGGCAGTGGTTACATACCGGAGATTTAATGTTATTTTAATAAAGCATTGTAGCACATTGATTATATAACTTTGTTGCAGAATGGACTTAAGCTACAATATAGGCTGGCATGCCTTCAACCATGCATGGTATAAATTACTGGCTGATCCTGTAGGTATTTTAAACAAAGTTTAGGCTGCAGAAGTCAACATCTTTGAATTTCCATTACAGTACAAGACAGTACTTTCTCTGTGCATTTGACCTATTGTATTAAAACAGTTTAAATAGCTCTTATATGGAGGGTTATTTTAATAGGAAAACTCTAAAAGGGGCTAATATCGGGGGTTGTTTTTCACTAACTGAATTTGCAAATGTTACTCAGGAAGAGAACATAAAATTACCTTACAGTGGCTAGAGGTTGTTACAGTTCTTGTTGTCCCCCACCAATCCTCCCTTCACACAAACCTGCTTCTTAAGAGATCAGTTGTAAATGGACAGTGCTGGAGCTTTGGTGCTTTGTTTAGAATACTATCTGAAAGGTTAAGCATTGGCAGAAAACATGTTAGCTCATAATACTTCATAAGTCCTCTTATGCAGGAAGGATATGCACCACTGTCTTTTTACAGGTGATTTGGATCTTATACCCATTTACCACTAGTATCTTGAGTTATAGTGAAGAAATTTTGCTGCTTGTAGGGGCTCTCAGATTCCAGAAACTTAATTGCTTCTCCTTTGCTTAATTAGGTAGCTCAAGCAGTTGACTGAGAAGAGTTTGGCAGCTCTCCTCAGCTAGCATCCTTCCTCACTACCAGTCTCTTTTCTACCTTTGTAGGATCAGACATTTCAATTTGCCATTTGGTGGCTCAAGATTTCCTCAGAGGAGGCAAATAAGTCAGAACTCCTTGGGTAGAGAGGGCATGGTATGAAGTGTAGCAGGCCTTGCCATGCCCTTCCTGCCATCTGGGCCTTTTTCCCCTTTAGAGCAGAGAGATCAACTGAAGTCTTTCTTTCATTGGGGGGAAGAGGGATGAGCCGTGGTCAGTAGTAAAACCTGCCAGGAGGCTGAGATCCGTCACCTGAGGTGAGGGGACCAGAAGTTGCTGTGCTTTCCCCAGCTGGACTTGTACATCCTGTGGCTCTTAAATTCGGCCTTTTAAAAGACCAAGGAAAAAGGAGTAATTTTTTTTAAACATTTAGTGGGGGCTCCTTGAACAGATCTGTGGACTTCCCAGGGAGAGAGGTGTCCTAGCAATGGCAGCTGCTCTTGCCCATCTGAGTTTGATTGGAAGGGAGCAGCAAGGAAATGTCTGGTTTGCTGGCTCTGCATTCTCCATGTTCCCACCTGGGGAGAGGATTTTAGGATTTGTCTGAAGGCCCCTTTGCAGGGCTCAAGTCTTATGTGGCTCAAAGGAAGGGGAGTGCTCTCTAGAGAGGAGCTTTGATCCAAGGGAATGGACCAAGACCTGGACGCCACCCGCTGCCGCTCAGGAATATATTGAGGCTTTTAAATCATTAGTGTGATGCAGCATAATCTAGCCTAATCCTGTCTGAGACAGATAAACAAGATTTCTACCCTTGAGGTAAAAGAGAATTGTTTAACTCAATACAAGCCTGATGTGTGCTGCTTAGGGTACTTGGGGCTCCAACCTGCAATTTGTCATCGTCCCTCTGGGTCATAGGATTCAGTTGGCAGGTAAGCACTTTTGAAATGTTTATAAATTATCAGTGAAGTATTTAGCTCACATCCCTACGAGAGAGATTCCTGGTGGAATTCTGTGCCCCAAAAAATAAAATTCTGCATATTTTATTTATCAAAATAACACAATATAATCACGCCTGTTTCAATTATTTTGGTAATTTTATTTCAAAATACCTGTCAGCAAGTATGACTGTACCAGTACAGACAAAAAAGATTCAGGAAATGTTTTTTGACAAATAGATTCCTCACTAGGCATATTAATATGAAACTTTGAGTAATAATTTAAACTACAAAATAAAGCATATTTCCTGTACCCTTCTGAAGCTGTGCAAAGGCTTAGAGAAGTCAGAGGAGATGAGGAAGAGGGAGGTAATGGCTGGGAAGGAATCTGGGAGTGAACCTGGAGGATTGTTGGGTGTGGGTGGGAGATGTATAAAACAGGTTATTGTGTGGGGCAGGAGGGACTGTTTGGAAGTCGGGGAGCCTCCCACATGCTGACCCCATAGCCTCTCCCATTCAGTGAGGCACATCTGCCTGCATCCCCACGTGGATCCCCTGCACCCCCTACTCCGTGCCCCGTCCCCATGTGTCCCTGCATTCCCATTCAGCTCCTGCCCCAGTCTGTGCGCTCCCCGCTAGTCTTTCTGAACCCCAGTCTGTCTGCCCCCATTTTCCATGCCTTCTAATTTGGCCCTGCAGGCAGGGCACTGTGAAAAATGCAGACGGCTCCTCTCTGTTTTGGTGCCACAGCAGCTCCAGGTGGACAAAAGGCGTAACTGCAGTGCCTCTCTGGCAGAATGTATTTTCTTCAGAGAAAAAAAAATTGCGTGGTACATGAATTCTCCATGTGCACAGTGGTGCAGAATTCCCCCAGGAGTAGACAGAGGACAGGGTTCCAGCTTCTCTGAAATAGCCATTGCTTTAAAATAAAATCTAGCTGTTAGCATATTTAATCAGTAGAACTCAAATTGCTTTAAAAGGAAATCAGTATCACTGTCCCCATTTCATAGATGGGAAAACTCAGACATGGGGGGAGGGAGAAAGGGAGTGACTTGCCTAAGGTCACCCAACAGGTCAGCTTTAGATGTTGTGTTTTGACATGGATGATTTTGCCCAGTTACCACCCTTCTGTTTACTCTTTTTCTGGGGAGGGTTGCGGTAAAACGACTTTTAGCATTTCTTGAGTCTGACAGATTTCTTGGACCCCATCTAGTTTGTCTCTAGACCTGTTTATGGTACACATACAGCATTGGTCTATTTGATCCAAGTGATGTCTGAGTGAGGAAAAAGGACAAATAGGAATTTCCCATGCTGTTTCAGCGGCCTTTGTTACTATTGACCACTAGGTTTTGTTGACACAGCTTGAAACGCGTTTCTTGTGTCTCTCAAGTCTTTCTAAATTGGAAAGGCTTTTTTAAATAACTTTAGTTTTTCTGGCACAAACTCCTTTGTGTCCACATAAAAGGATTTTTTAATTTATCTGTCATCTTATTGCACTTTAATCCACTTTGGAAGTGACACACATCAGTGTATGGTTTGTGTGGATGTATCCTGTCTTGAATTAATTGTACTGCTTCAGGCATTCCTATCACTGCTCTCATCTTGACAGAATGTCACATCTTCATTTTAAATACTGGCACACATCCAGATATGTCCCTTTGTGAATCCTGCAAGCTCACATATCCACATTGCAGCGGCCTGCAGAGGTGCACATGCAATTAATAACCTGCTTAAATGAATTACAAGTCTGTTTTTAAAAAAAAATTTATTGAGGAACAGCTCCCACTAATAAAATCCATTCCTAATAAAATCATTACACAAAGCGTATTTACTTCATTTATTTCCTTGGTTACCTTACCTTCATTTTTCTCCACTATATTCTGATCGCAGAGTAGGAGCACAATAATTCCCTAATCATTTGGGGCATTTTGCAGAGACTGTTGATAAAGTTCCTCTAGTCTCTCTACCTCAGCCTCTGAGCCCACAGTGAGGCTCTCTCCCTTGCTCTCAGGTGTTGTTCAAAACACAGCAAGCAACTATAACACAAGGCAGAGCTTTGTCAGAAGCATCCAGCCTCATCATGGTCCACCTTCCTTGTGGTGGGTGCAGTATCTTTTTTTTTTTTTTTTTTTTTTTTTGTGGTGGAAATTACCTGTAATTTTTAGAAACTCTGATTTACTACTGGCTTCATGAGACCTTCAGCATCTTCAAAGAATCAAATCAAGGTAGTACATTGGATCCATATATATTCAAGATCCTGCACTACCAAACAGGTAAATGGTGTCTTTCATGTAGAGGCCACCTCTTCTGCCCTTCTGTCCTTCCTAAACAGGTTCCCAAACATGCATATCGTCCCACTAGATTTCCCTAACGTTAATCAGTTTTTTTCCTCATCAATGAGAATTTGTGTTGTGTAGGGAGAGATCAATTTCATCCTCCCCTGTCACCACAATTACCATCTCCTCATAGCGGTATCTATGCACCATTGTAGTGGCTGTGCTTGTAGCTGGCATCCAGCTCATCCAAAGCCATCTGGATGTGACTGCCAGTATATCTGGAGTGTCCTGTTTGTATTAATGATTCAGAGACACATCACTCAGTGTTCCCTCCATGCTGCCTGGCAGCAGTTCTGATGATTGAGTACCATTTTCAAACCTGGTGAACTATTGAGTACCTGGAAAGGAATCATGAGAGTTTATTATTTTGAGCCCAAGTCCCATAATTCCAATATGTTCCATAGGTATTCCACAATGTGTTGTGAGAAGAAATCCCAGAATGCGTAGGGTCTAGTAGCAGGACGTTGCACGATGGAATGCTGTGCAGTTATTATGAAAAAGGGCAGAGCTTTGTGGATGAAGTGATTCACGTAGAAAGTAACTTAAGCCACCATAAACAAGGCGGTATGGCCACACTGTTTCAGTATAGTTCTGTTGGTATAGTTATGGCAGAAAGGAAAACTTGCCTGTTTAGACAAGGCTTGAGGCACAACCCTGTCCTTCCCCCTTACCCCTAGCACCCAAAAAAAGATTCCAGTGTTCGTGCTTCTGCAGAGCTTTTGAAGTGGGGATTGGCGGCTAGTATCTCACAGAGTGCTTCAGGGTTCTATTGTAAGTGTGCATGGTTGGCTGGTGGATGCCAATAGGAATGGGTGAAGGTTCTGCTCTCTCTCTCTCTCTCTCATTTCAGACTTGTCTAGGAGACAGTCTTGACGTTTTCCAGTGTCAACTAAAGATTGCAATCTAGATGAAAGTTGGCTGAAGGAGGGAAACAAATGATCCTGACTGGCTAGAAGAAAATATATAGAAGAGACTGCAGAGTTGATAATCTGTTCCCACTAGTTGAGATTGTTCAATTTATTAAGCAATCTGGATATCTTGTTGAATGCAGCCAGGGATAAGGAGGATCAAGTTGCATCTGTGGCCAGAAGTGGTTTTTCTAAGTTATATAAAACACATCTGTGTACATGGACTGCTACAGACAGAGGTGGACTTCTGAGGGTAATCATATTTATGGGCTGGAAGGAAGTTTAATGTTGTATGGGAAATTAAGGGTGTGTGGTTTTTTTATAACTTATGACAGACATCTAGAGCCTTGGGTAGGCATCTCTTCTATTTGTATAAGCATAAATAATAGCCACTGCTCCTTTCTGATTTAAGCCTCTCCACCATTATTTATTCGCCTGTCACTGTTGGATAGCTGTAGTGTATTCTTTGGGAAGTTACTCTCAAAGGTAGTTTGTGTGCTAGCTGAAATTGCCAGTGTGACTACTTCTTGGTTTAACATCTGAGTGACACCAGCACTGCATGGCCTGTGATGACTTCCATTTTATTTTTGGATGCAAGTCAAAAGTTTTTGTCTTTACCTGTAAAGGTCTCTCTGATTTAAGTCATGGCAACCTTAGACTGTCTCTTCCTCATGTAGTACCATGTCCCTTGTAATTCGTTGAGGTTCTTTTGATAACATTGTTTCCCCCTCTAAATTAAACAGGAGAGAGGGCTTCTCTCAGGGTGTCTAGAATGAGAGGCTCTCTACAAACCTTGGAAGTATAGAAATAAGAATTGAAAAGTCTTCATTTGTTGCCGCCTTTTATACCTCCTTCAGTGTTGGCAGCAGCTCACTGTGCTGCTACATAAGGCATTCTCTTCCTCCTCCAATAGCTGCTGATGTAATAGGCAGTCTACCTTCATCAGGTAGATATTGCTGCTGATACATTTATGATTTTAAGATATGATATTGCTACCCATCCGTGGACAACATTATAGTCAGATGTGCTGTTTTATTTGGTACAGGAATGTAAGTTAACCAGTTAAAGCTTTGTGTTGTGGAGCTGAATTTGAAGTTGGCAAACATTTTGCTTTTTGGTATCTGTTCGGATTGAAGTGAATGCCTTATGGAATCTTGCAGTGGTACTAAAAATATGCAAGGCTATCAAGTGGCACTGAAAGCTGTAGACTTCCCCATAAGTTCTTATTTCCATGGTGTTAAGACTTGTGCTGGATTGGAGGTGTGTCTTGCTGCATCCATAACTGTCATTAAACTACATTTTTGTTACTATATTACTCGGGCTTTTGCCTGAGGAGGTTGTGAAAGGAAGGAGGAAGATAGGAATCCTATAACTAATAACTGCTAGTATGTAAAATTTATGTAGCTGGTATATTGTAAAGCATTGATGTATTATAAATTTTGGGAGAAAATGTCTGATTCATGAAGATCATATTTCTATTAAAAATTGTGCTCTTTCCCCAAATGCTCTGATGTGCTTTCAGAATTTCAATACTGATCATGACACAGCCAGATGCTGAGAAACAGTACTTAGTGTTCAGAGACAGTACATCTTGGCTTAGCCTATGATGAGTCACTAGAAAATCACCATGCAGTTGGCAGCCTGTTCTTATAAGATGCTTAAACTAAATAAACAGTGTAAATAAAAATCAATGATTTTTAAAAAATAAAAATAATTTGATTTTTATTTTTTTGTTTAAAAAAATAAACTTATTAAAAGTTTAAACCATGGTAACCTATGTTAAGGCCAAAACTTACTATAAAATATGAAAATTTAAATTATAAAAACAAGTAATACTTGTTTGCTGCTGAAATTTTAGAGAGCTAAACCACCTTTCTTTGTTTAATAAGAGACACAAGATGGGTGACAGTCTCTTATTGGACCAACTTCTTTTGGCTAAATAGAGAAGTTTTCGAGTACACAGACTTCTTCTGCAGGTTCGTATTCATTTTTTAATAAATCCATTTTTAAATGTAAAACACTTTATGGTACTTTCCCACTTACATATCCAGGACACTTAAGGTAATTTTATTTAACTAATGTAAAAACAAATTTTAAATTTTTGTACATTTTTAATCGAATTCCAACTTCCATCCAAAGGAAGCTTGACACAAAATCACAAGAGTGTTTAAAAAAAGAGTAAGAAAAATGAGTGAAGCATTTCTAACATATCAATATGTAAAAATTAAGAATCTGAATAAAAGTATGTTAGACTATATAATTGCTTACATTATTTCTATATAAATTAACTTATCCTTCTTCTTGAAAGAAAATACCAAATTTAGTTTAAAGGCTGTATTTAGTTTCAGATTTTAATGGCTGCCAATTAATGAGAATGAACCTTCCTTTAGGAAAATAACTTTCAAGTACAAATACAAAACAAGGTTAAAATGGATTTAAATCAATGTTTCCTGCTTGCTGATTTAATTTATGATTAAAATTGGCAATTTTAAATCTTAAAATTTAAATCAATCCACCCTGTAAATTACTGATAGTACTGAATTGTATTTCCCATGAAGATAGGACTTTAGTTGAAAAAGTAACATCTAAGGAGAGAGGTGGCACAGACACAATTTCACAACTACAAAATTAAAATATCTTTACCCTTTCCTTATCCCCTTCTTACCACAGCTCAGGTCTACGGAAACAATACACTTGAATGGACAGTTTCACCAACTGCAAATGATAGTTAATTTGATAATAAACAATATGTATTTGAGCAATGATAATGCTGGATTATTTTGGATAAACTCTACCATTTTATCGTTGGCTAGATTACTTTGGTTACTTCAGTGTAAACAGAATAACTACTGTTTTGTTTTTGTTTTTTTCACTTTGTTGTTTCATACTAAAACATTACTGGGGTGATTAAAGGATGACTAAAATCACTTTGCTTTTTAGCCAAGTTCCTTACAATCTTATCCAAACTATTACATAAAAATTGCTTAAGTGTTTAATAAACTTAACTCAAGAAAACTCAAGTTTTCTTTCACTGAAAGTCTCTGAAACTTGGTCTAAAAACATTTTATATAAAGATTTGCGTATTTATTAAAGCTGTATAATATATTGAATTTGGAGCCCTGTTCTGAAAAGGGGCATTGTATATTTAATTAGTGTTTTTGTTTTTTTAACCCTTTTCAAATGACCCATCTTAAGCTTTGCAGGAACTTGCCTCCTGTTGCACCTCTAGTTTAAGCAAGGAGCTATATCTAAATTAGAATTCAGATCAGCCTCTCCATACTCTCTTTCCCTTTGGTCTACAGCATAAGTAAAAAGCTATCGGTTTGTAGCTGTCAGAAACAGTTCTCTAAACTGGTAGTAGATTGCATCTTGCACTTCTGCTTTTCAATATGTTCCAAGGCCAGAAAGGACCATTGTGATCTAGTCTGATCTCCTGTGTAACAAAAGCCATAGAACACCCCCAAAATAATTCTTAGAGCACATCTTTTAGAAAAACATACAATCTAGATTTAAAAATTTCTAATGATGGAGAGTCCACTATGATCTTTGGTAAACTGTTTGAATGGTTGGTTACTTTCACTGTCAAAAATATAAGCCTTATTTTCAGTATGAATTTGTCCAGCTTCAACTTTCAGCCATTGGATCACGTTATGCCTTTCCAACTAGTTTGAAGAGTCCATTATTAAATATTTCTTCCCCTAGTAGATAATTATAGACACTAATCAAGTCACCCCTTCATCTTCTCTTTGTTAAATTAAGTTGATTGAGCTCTTTGTGTCTATCACTTGTGACAAAGTTCCTCCTCTGTCTTGGTGGGTCCTGCGCTTATTGGTGGATTTGCTCACCCTAGAGATTCATGGCAGCCCTCAGTTTGGTCACTTTTGCTAGTGGCTCAAACCTGCCACTTAGCTAGCCTCATCACTGGCCGGCATGGGGAAAGGGAGGAGAACAATCACCGCAGTCTCTGCTGACCCACCTAGTGGGTGGGGGAATAGCCCAGGGATCTTCCCCTCTGGTGGGACCCACAGTCCAGGTTACCTCCTCTTGTATCAAATAGGAAGTTGAGGGGCAAGGGGGGAACCTGGGCTTGCCCTCTACTCCGGGTTCCAGCCCTGAGCCCTTTGGATCACAGCTGTCTACAGTGTTTCCTGTAACAATGGCGTGATAGCTACAACTCCCTGGTTTACTTCCCCATGGCCTCCTGCCAGCGCCGCCTTTATCCTCACCGCAGGAACTTCCTCCTGATGACACTTGTACTCCTCAGTCCTCCAGCAGTACGCCTTCTCACTCTTAGCTCCTTGTGCGCCTCTTGCGCCCAGCTCCTTGCATGCACCTCAGCAACTAAAGTGAGGTCCTTTTTAAACCAGGTGCCCTGATTAGCCTGCCTGTCCTAACTGATTCTAGTAGCTTCTTAATTGGCTCCAGGTGTCCTAATTAGCCTGCCTCCCATAATTGCTTCGAGCAACTTCCTGATTGTTCTGGAACAGCCCATTATCTTGGCGAAAAGGGACCTGCTTAATCTGGGGCTAATGTATCTACCTTCTGTCACTCTCCTGTAGCTCTCTGGCCTGACTCTGTCACACACTATAATGCAGGTTTGCTATCCATTAATCATTCTCGTGGTTCTTCGCTGAACCCTCTCCAATTTATCAACATTCTTCTTGAATTGTGGACTCTAGAAGTCAACACAGTATTCCAGCAGCAGTTGCACCCGTGCCAAATACAGAGGTAAAATAACCTCTGTATTCCTACTTGAGATTCCACAGTTTATGCAGCCAAGGATTATATTAGCCCTTTTGGCTACAGTATTGCACAGGAGCTCATGTTTAGCTGATTATCCACCACAATCCAAAAATCTTTTTCAGAGTTACTGCTTCGTAAGATAGTCCCCTGTCCTGTATGTATGGACTATATTAATTGTTCCTGATGTATATATTTACATTTAGCTTTATTAGAATGCACATTGTTTGCTTATGCCCATGCAATCCAGATCTTTCTGTATTAGTGTCCTGTCCTCTTCATTGTTTATCACTCCCTCAGTTTTTCATCTGCAAATGTTACCAATAATTTTCTTTTCTTCTTCTGGATGATTTTTTTTAAAAAAAAGCTAGCAGGTAGGGACAAGAACTGATCCCTGCAGGACCCCACTAGAAAAATACCTTCTTGATGGTGATTCTCCTTTTACAATTACATTTTGAGACCTATCTGTTACCCATCTTTTAATCCATGTAATTTGTGCCATATTAATTTTATCATTCTAGCTTTTTAATCAGAATGTCATGCAGTACAAAGTCAGCACCTTACAGTAGTCCAAGTATGACACATCAGCACTGTTACCATTATCAACCAAACTTTTAATCACAATAAAAAAATGTTGTTTGAGAGGATCTGTTTTCCATAAACCCATGTCCAGTGGCATTAATCATATCCTTTGAGTCCCATATCAGCCACACCATTATCTCACCCAGGTTTGTGTCAGACCGTTAGGCCTATAATTACCAAATCTTCCCGTTTACCCTTTTTAATTTGTGGCACAATATCAGCTTATTTTCAGTCTTCTAAAATTTCCCCAATGTTCCAAGACTGGTTGAAAATCATCATTAATGATTTGACAAGCTCTTCAGCCAGTTTTTAAAATTCTTGGATGTGGATCTGCTGAGATCCTCCTGAGACGCTAGTGGAATGAAAAGAGTATTATCAACATTATCATGTGACCACATCTGTTTTTTCCCAAATACTGCATTATTATTGATAATTCTGTCACTTCCATCTAGTAACAATCCACTACTATTGTCAGTATTCTTTTTGTTCCTAATATACTTAAAAACTCCTTATTGTCTTTTTCTCTGCTGGTCTTAGATCTTTTTTCCTTGTGTCCCTTCGCGTCCCTTATCAGTTTTCTGCAATTCTTAGCCTCTGTTTATATTCATTAATATAATATTCCCCTTTCCATTTGTTATATATATATTTTAATTTTTTATAGTTGCCTTCACTTCTCCTGTGAACTAGATTTTTTTTTAAACCAATATGATCATCTTCCTCAATAGTGGACTACTTTATCTAAATAGTTCTTAAACAATTCCTAATGATCATTCACGTCTTTATTACATTCTTTTTCCCAGGTATGTGAAATTGGCCTTTTAAATCACTGCACATATATATTACTTGTTTGCACATTGTTAATGTGATCCAGTCATGATCACTTGTACCTAAGCTACCAGTTCTGTGATCAGTTCCTCTTTGTGTGTCAAGATCAGTCTAATATGGAATTTCCCACTGCTGGATTTTTGAGTTAGGAAATTTATCATCTAAAATTTGAAATTCCAAGGATGTTTTAGTACGGACTGCATGAGACCTACAGCATATGTCACGCCAGTTGAAGTTTCACACGATGCAGCTTTTTTCCCTATATGTTGTAGAGAGATGCTTAAGTAGCTGTTTGTTATGTTGTTCCCTAGTGTGATTTTGGTGGTCTGTAACAGATGCTCACTAATACCATCTTGTGCTTTAGCTGTTAAGACATTGATCCATAAGCGTTCCAGATCATTTTCTTCCAAGTTATCAGTGACGTGGAATCTGCCATTTTTCACAGTGCCACTCTTCTACCCCTTTTGCCCAATCATTCCTTTCTAAATAGGTTATAACTGTTGATTTTGACGTTCCAGTCATGGGGATCATCCCACCAGGTTTCAGTAATACCAACTAGATTAAAGTTAAAATCATAATGAGCAATTCCAATTCCTCTTGTTTGTTACCCAGCCTCCTAGCATTGGCGGATAGCGGGGTTCCCAAACTTGGTTCACAGCTTGTTCAGGGTAAGCTCCTGGCGGGCCGCGAGGCACTTGGTTTACCTGAGCATCTGCAGGTACAGCCGCTCCCAGCTCCCAGTGGCCACGGCGACAGGTAAGACAAGAGCCAATGGGAACCTCGGGAAGTGGTGGCCTGGCTCGTTCCGCTTCCTGCACCTCCCATTGGTCGGGAATGGCGTACCGCAGCCACTAGTTGCTGCGACTGGCCATGCCTGCAGACGCTCTGGTAAATGATGTCTTGCAGCCTGCCAGGGGCTTACCCTGAACAAGCTGCAAACAAAGTTTGGGACCGCCTGGCCTATAGGCAATTAAAGAACTTTCTCATGTCCTGTGGTTTCTTTATTAATTTTTGTTCTCAATGTCTTGACTCTGTGCTAAATGAGTGCTCCTATCTCTTTTTATTCTCCCCTTTTGTTATTAGTTTAAAGTGTTCCTGACTATTCTATCCAGTCTGTGCCCAGGACACATGCCAAACAAAAAGCATCAATTTGACTCTAACCACTTCAACATTCTACTGTTGCTTCAAATTCCAGAATTAATTGTTGTGGTACAACTCTAGAGGAAAGTGATATTATGGCAAGGCACTGGCCTGAGATTGGGAGATATGGTTTCACTTCTTGGTTCCACAATCTATGGCAGGCTTTAGACAAGTCACTAGAACTCTGCCTTTACTTCTGTATCTCAATGGGGTGTTGAGGATAAATCTATTTGGTGGATACTTAGTGTGGTGGTGATGGTGGGAATACCTAGTTATGCATTTTCTAAAAGCAGTGTGTGTTGATTTTCTTTAGCTCTAATGTTTTTTGTACACTTGATTCTGCTTTCTTCTTTTTGAATAAATTTCTGTAGGTAAGAGCAGAGTTTTGACATCCGGTGAGCACACTTTTCTATGTTGGGTATTTATGGGGGCCACTCAGTTGTATCTAGGCTAGGGGTCAGCAACCTTTCAGAAGTGGTGTGCCGAGTCTTCGTTTATTCACTTTAATTTAAGGTTTCGTGTGCCAGTAATACATTTTAATGTTTTTTAGAAGGTCTCTCTCTATAAGTCTAATTATTATATAACTAAACTATTGTCATATGTGAAGTAAACAAGGTTTTCAAAATGTTTCAGAAGCTTCATTTAAAATTAAATTAAAATGCTGATCTTATGCCACCAGCCCCCTCAGCCTGCTGCCAGCCTGGGGTTCCGTTCACCGTTCCGGCAGCAGGCTGAGCGGGGCCTGCGGCCGGGACCATGGTTGGCAAGGGGCTGGCAGCCAGAACCACAGACCGGCAGCAGGCTGAGCAGGGCTGGCAGCTGGGACCCCAGACCAGCAGTGGGCTGAGCGGCTCAGCCCACTGCCACTCAGCCCGCTGCCGCTCTGGGGTTCCGTCTGCCAGCTCCTGCCACCCAGGGTCCCAGCTGCTGGCCTTGCTCAGCCCACTGCCGGTCTGGGATCCCGGCCCTGCCCACATAGAGTGGGTACCTACCTTCTCCCTGGTTCTAGCCCATTCTCTTCCTCTCTCTCTCTGCACTGAGCACAGGGCTGGGGGTGAAGGAGCAGGCTGGGAGTTGGGGTGTAGGGTCTGGCCACGAACTAGAATGGGGCGGGGTTGGGGGGGGCTCAGGGTTGGGGCAGGAGGTTTGGGTGTGGAGTGCTTACCTGGGCAGCTCCCATTTGGTGTGAGGGGTGCAGTAAGGCATGTGGGGGGGGGGTGCAGGAGCTCCTGTTCGGTGTGAGAGGTGGGGGTGAGAATGTGGGGGGTGCAAGAGTCAGGGCAGGGAGCGAGATGTGTGTGAGGAGGGTGCAGGAGTCAGGGCATGGGGTGTGGGGGGTGCTGGAGTAAAGGCTGGGGTTGTGGTGGGGTGCAGGGATCAGGGCAGGAGGCTGGGGTGTGAGGGGGGTGCAGGAGTCAAGGCTGGGGGTGTGTGAAGGGGGTGCAGGAGTCAGGGCAGAGGGCTGGGTGTGTGTGAGGGGGGTGCAGGGGTCAGGGCATGGGGGGCTGGGGGTGTGGGCTGGGGTCGTGGAGGTGCTTCCAGCCCCCTGCCCAGAGTGGCTCACGGCAGGGGGCTGGAGGGGATATGCCCTGATTCCATCCCTCTTCTCCAAGGCCCTGTCCCTCTTCTCCGCCTCCTCCCTGAACAGCGCTGGGCTGCGGCTCTGCTTCTCCCCCTCCCTTGCAAGGGCCATCAGATCGGTGGCAGCAGGGAGAGGAGGAGGGGCAGGAACCCAGCATGGCGCGGGAGGGGAGGGACCTTGCCTTCCTGGCAGCAACAGCCAGCAGGACCAAGCTTCTTCACCCTGTCCCGGCCGGGGGGGGGCAGAGTGGAGAAGAGTGGGCTAGGGTGGGCAGGAGTTTTAATGGCACACTGCTGCCTGCCGGGGTCCTGGCCTGGGTTCGGCAGTGGGCTGAGAGGGGGCTGGTGGCTGGGACCCGGCAGGCAGCAGTGTGCCTTTGGCACGTGTGCCATAGGTTGCCGACCCCTGATCTAGGCAATATGCATGTGGGGTGTCTTTTGGAATCGCACACTTTCCCCTAACTCCTGGTTTTACTTTATGGAGATACTTCTCCCATCACAGTGAAAGCCTTGCTGCTTCTGTTGGCTAGGGAGAGTTGCTGGAGAGGATTGCAAATGTCCCAGTAGGTAGTGACAAGAGATTCTCCTACCATTGACTAAGGACTACTAGTATGCTCCCTGCATGTTTATAAAATGATCTGACAATTCCAGTCAGTTTTGCCTTGTTTCTATCCTGTACTTCAAGGGAAGTGCAGGATTCCTTGCAGAAGAGCTTTCAGCCTGTTTGGAGATGACAGGTGGAGGGGCTGAGATGGGGAAAGAAGTGGCAAGAATCTTGACAAGTGTTAGAAAATTATACCCCTGATCTACGCAGACACTTTTATTAATACTTGGTACTCTGTGGTGACTTTTATGAAGCTATCTGTGTTTTCTGTAGATGAATGATTGATGTGGTTTAAGATTCATAAGTCAGCAGTGTGTATGCTTCAGGATACCAGCATCTGTGGTTTGTGACAGATGAGCACCTTTGGTTTGTGAACCTGTTTTCTTGACTGTAGCTCTCCCAGCAGTGGGACTGTGTATGTATATGTGCCAAAAAATTGAATGAATTAAGTATGGTTAACTTCTGATGGAGTAGTTTACTTAGCCTGTCCTGAGGTTAGACCTAGGCCTGAGCACATTTTTGTGTCAACTCAAGCTTCCTACCTCAAAATATAAAATGTTGTGAGTTGGACATCCATACTTTATCGTGAGAACTAATCCGTGCTTGTGGATACATTAATATAATAGCTGTGAGAGTCAAGACATGGTTCGTTATGTCACTAGATTGCACTGTTAAATCACTTTTGTAGTTTTTCAGTGAAATTAAATTTCTCTGTTGAACCAGTCACAATCTAGTAATCCATCCTGTATATCTATCATATCCCTACACATTTCAGGTGAAGTATATGGACTGTTGTACATTTGTACTGAGCTTAGTATATGACCCATCATCGCTGCTACTAGGACACAGGCCAGAATGACAGTGAAACTACCTCTGAGATGACCATGCCTAAATACTGGGATGTGGTTTAACACCGGTAGACTGGGTGCTAAAACAGGATAACAGTTTTCAACAAAGTGTAAAACTAGAACCAAAAGTTGTCATATCTAACATACACAGAAATGTCTTTGGGGAACAAAGCAATCTATGGATTTCAATTAGTCTTAGTATGCTGTCAGAACCGTACATTGATTCGGCCACAATCTCTGGTATGCATGTCTTACACTGAGCTCAAGTTCCTAGGCCACACTGGCATTGTGACCAGGCTATCCTGGAATGCCTTGTTTTAGATGATAAAACTGCTTACTTTACTCTCTCCGAATGTACAGGTCTAGCTTTAATATGAAATAATACTGAGGCTCCTGCAAAATCTACGAACACAATACTCCTAAGGGGTTTAATTTCACAGGTTTGAGGTTGAGCTGCTCTATTGAGAGCCCTGGTGAGGGCTGCTTGGTAGCGTCCTTGCTTCCAACGTACTTGGCTCGAGTTACTGAGGAGTTGTCTATACAATGGGGGCTATAGCAGGGTAGTTTCGGCCCTGTAGCTATGCTGGTATAACCCCATAGTGTAGATGCAACCTACAGTGATGGAAGGGGGATTTTTTTGTTGTTGCTAAAGGGAACATCACCTCCCCAAGAGGCAGTAGCTACCTGCATTTACACCAGGGCTTAGGTGAACATAGCTACATTGCTCAGAGGTGGGGATTTTTCACACCCCTGAGCAAAGTAGTTATGTCAACCTACATTTTTAAGGGTCGATTCCAGGCTTGAGACAAGGGAGAAAGGTAATTTAATTGCTCTTGTACATCCTAGTCTAAAACCCCTTGCTTGTAATTGGGTGTTTTCCCAATATCTATCTTTCAATCTAAGAATGCTGTTTTTCTAAATTATTTATTTCCTTCTTTTCTATGGTGGATTAAATAATTTTGTGGGGGCTAACCCTTTTAACATATCTTTTAGATTTCTTCTTTTTTTTTGTTTTGGTCCAAAGTGAATGACTGTTACACTTTTTTATAATCTGAAAACATTTAATGTGATGGTTTCATCTAGTAAAAAATTTCTGTCAGACCTGCAGTTTACTTCAAAATGTTAAAGTGGGGAAATCTAAATACATTGCGGGAGGTTTTGAAATACACTTGGAAACTTCTTTCTTGTCTTACATATTTTGATTGGGCAGCTTTGGGTTGACTTATACATAATACACATTGTTTTTAACGATTTTTTTATAAGGGTAGAAGAAGCCAGATTGAGTCATACTAGGGACCTGATCCTGCTTTCCTTGCCCACTTATTGACTTCAGTGGGTGTTTTGATGTGCAAGGAACAAAGAATTGTACCCTATATAAGCTTGTAACAAGACTGAAACGTGCAGACTTCCAATTACGCACATTTGTGGCAAAATATCTACCCCTCAGATTAAAATCATGGCAAATCTACGTACTTAATTTCCGTATGAGATTACAGTAAAAAAAAAAGCCTGATCAAATGCTAAATCTAGTTCTAATATTCAAGTTACAGCTGTCATAACATCTTGTCACATTGTTCATATGTAGAAATTAAGTTGCAGTCTTAACTATAACATTACATTCTGCAAATCTAAAACTTTAATACTTGAAAATTACTGCCTAATACTGCATGTCAATAGAAGTTATAGTTGCTTTGGGAACAATGATTTGGAATATCTTGACCTTTTAAGTTCTTTCATGTTCTATTTAGTGTAGCTTTTTAACATCAAATATCTTTAATTTTGATTTTTTTCCCCTGTAAACTATCTGTAGCATTGTACTCTCGACAATTTAGTTCAGATATTGAGGTTGTAGCTTGAATTGCTTTTCAGACTACAAGACTTCTGATAGGTTGCCACGTTGATGGCATTGATTGTGCAGAAGTACTTGACGCTTTCAAACCACGGCACATCTAGTGAGTAGCTGACCTTCTCTGGAGGGACAGCCTTGATTCATTCCATGCCACCAAAAGCCATAGAGTGCATGACAAAGTGGCTGTCAACCTTTAATGTTGCTTTTCAAGTTGCTATACAAAAGAAATTCAGATATTTAATGTCAGTTTCCAAGGGCTGCAAGTTTGCCTGTTGCTCTCCTTAGCTTTAGAAAAAGATTATGAATTAAATTGTACACAAAGATGCATTTTTTTGTGATTACAGATATGGTACAAGAAGGGAAACCTCTTTAGAGAAGTTTGTAGGTGTTGTGTCTACCAATTTGTTAAAATAGGACTGTTAAACTAATTGCTGTATAACTAGTGATAATCAGTAAGTGCTTTGTACTGATCAGCTCCGCATGCCTTCTCCATAAAACTTGAACAAACCTGAAAGATTACATCAGCTACAGGTACCACTCAGTAATACTGTGGAAAGGAAAGTGTGTACACCAGTTTTTCTATTCTGTTTCTTAAATGCACTTTCATTTCAAATTTGGCCCAAAGTTTTTTAAAAGCTTGGGTTCTTCATTTCTTCAGGTCTAAAAAGTAAATACTTCTCATGAATTTCAAGATTAGAAGGTAGCTGGCAATAGAGGCAAGGAGATATGTTTGAAAATGCTTATTAATTTGACATTTGTTCAATATGACACTTGTATTTCAACTGTTGAGTTTAAAAAAAAAAAAAGTCTCCTGGAATTTTAAATAAACAGTTTATCATCTGGATAGAGAGATGGAGATCATAGCACCTGAAGTTTGTTTTAGAATTGGTTAAACTATATAATGTACATTCAGTCCTTATTGTTTTACAATGTGAGGCCCACTGTATATGGCAACATTTTGCAAACTAGCGCACATGCAAAAGCAAACAAGGCTACTGCATCAAAAATTAATGTAATATATTTAAAATAAAATATACTTAATTTATAGCATACTAGTTAATGTACTGTTTTATTGAAGTGATTATTTTTTATGTTGCGATCCTATGATACTGTTCTTACATTTTTCTGGGGAATGGATATTTCTTCAAAAAATTTATTTATGGATTGGCAAAATGAGCATTAGAAAGGGTGAGCTTTACTTTAAAATAGATTTAATTCCATTATTACAGAAGATATTTGCCCTATCTCACAGAAATCCATATCAGCAAAATAACTTATCCTGCTAATAATATCTGGTAACAGTTTGAAAACTTACAGCAGTCACTCCCCATCCCAAAATACAGCTGTACACTATATTTGAAAAAGCTTCAGTGAAAATGAAGTGTATGTTGACTATTTAAGGAACCACTGTAAAAGTAAATACTGTAGACAGTGTGCCTATTTTTTATTACTCTCGGCCCACTAGAAGATTATGAATATATTTTGCAAAAGTTTAGTAAGTCATACTAGTTGATTAATGTGGATTGTTTGACTTCCTTTTCAACCTGCTGGCTAGGTTTCATTTTAGAACTGCTCAGTCAGTTGTCTAAATTTTTAATACTTTGAGTTTTTGTAGAATTAAAACATCCTACTTTTCTATTTAAAAGTGTATCAAGATCAATGCTGTGAAATAAAGACTGTAGGCAAAAAATTGCTATTTAAACCAGCTTGTAACTTGTCACCAGAATAAGTTTACTTGGAGGTTGTACCTAGAGCTGTGGGCATATTTTTCTGAACTTGTTTTTCTGTCAAAAAATGCTTTTCTTCTTTGAGTGCTTGTTCATGTCAGTTCCAATCAGGTATGTGCACGCTGCGTGCACAGTCATCGAAAAGTTTTCCCTTAGCAGCTCCCTTCGGGTTGGCTGGAGCAGCGCCTTCTGGAGTGGTGCCTTCATGGCACTGGATATAGGACCCCACGCCTCCTCAGTTCCTTTTTGCCACCAGTGACTGGTTGTTGGAACTGTGATTGCTTGCTTAGCAAGTGCTTCCCTCAGCATTCTTTCACAGTTAGTTTAGTTAGTTGTAGTTATTGTTAGTAGATAGTGTGTATATATAGTAAGGTTTGGGAGCAGGTTTCCCTAACCCCCAACCCCCTTGGGCTCCAGGGCATGCCATGAGCCCCAGGCTTTAAACCCTGCGGAACCTGCAGTAAGCCTAGGCCAACAAGCGACACCCCCTGACGCGTGTCTGAGTGTCTGGGGTAGGCACACCAGACAGAAAGGTGCAAGCAGCAGACAAAAAGAAGAAGATTTCTGACTTAAGCAACTGCTCATGGAATTCGCTCTCTGTAACCAGTCTGCTGCGGACCACCAGGACCCGGCACCGAGTGTGTCAGTATGGAGTGCCCCGGCATCAGTACGCAACACGGTGCTGAGGAAGGACTCAAGTATAAGAGACCCTTGGCACTGCATGCTGAAGAGACAACCCGGTACAGCTCGCATTCACTGGTACTGCACAAACGGCATAGAAAAGCCAACAGGGGGCGCTCACCGGTGCTGAAAGCAGCGGGACCGGTAGGTTTTGCATTGGTGCGTCCCTTGAAGGAGTACCCGGCACCCAAGCAGCAAGACTCAGTGCCGTTGACTTCAGTTCCCCCGAGAGAACTCGAGCCAAGAGACTCCCCGGATGGGCAATACCAGGTGGAGAAGTTAGAGCTACCCTTCACCCCGGACACTATTGAAGCTGCCAGAGATTTAATTGCCATGATGGCTCTTCAGCCCCCGGCAGTTAAAGATAAGCATCTTTCTCCGTCTAGAGGCAAGCCAACCATGATGCGGCAGTCACCCTCTCCTGCCTGGTACCGTTCGCCTCGGCACAGCTCCAGATCGCTATCACCAGGGCACCATGCTCCGGCTCCAGATTCCATGCAGGGTTCCCCAACAGCAGCAGGATGTCACTCCCCTTCCCCGACACAGAGGACGGAGCGGCGCCGGTTCCCGACACTGGATTCCTGGCACCGGCGCCTCAACACCAGTCCCTACATCATGAGTTCAGCGCTAGTCCACAGCGCAGTACTCTTCAGCTCCACCATGGTCATCACGGTCGAGATCAGTCTCATCGGACTCGGATGGTGATTCCTTCTATTCCAATCACAGCAGACACAAATCTGGCAGGCAATGAAGGGAGACAACAACAGCATGGCACCCCCAGTGGCAGCCTCTGGCACAATGGCCCTTTTGGGCTCCCTGGGCTTACCATTGGGCCCAGGGTTCTTTTTCCAGGGGCTCCTGCTTGGTGGCCTCTGAGCACCGACCACCTCAGCCAGCCAAGGACCGGCCTACGCTCCGGGGATCTGAAGTGACTTTGGCACAAGTCCTACTGCTGGCCCAGGTCGCAGCTGAGTTGACTCCAAGACCCTTTGCAAGGCCAGGCTACCACCACCACAGCTACGGTCACCACAGAGGCCCCAGACTCTGACCAGGGGGAGGTCAGGGAGCCGAAGGGCCAGGAGGACCCCATTCCACTTCTGGCCCCCTCATCTTTGTCCCCAGAAGAGGCGGTGGCAGGAGCTTCAACCTTGGGCCCTCCTCCAATTGACCATAGGCCCAGCAGGACCTTTTCTGGAGGATTGCCCGCAACATGGGGTTATAGGCAGAGGAAGTGGTTGAACCCAATGACCCCATGGTCGACATCCTTGCACCAGAAGGACCATCCCATGTAGCTCTGCCACTAATAAAAACGATCCAGAGCAATATTAAGACCCTGTGGCAGAACCCTGCTACTGCCAGGGATGTTGAGTGCAAGTACTTGGTCCCCTCTAAGGGGTACGAGTATCTGTTCCTCACCCGCAACTATGCTCTCTGGTAGTGTCGGCAGTTAATGAGAAAGAGAGATGGGCAGCAGGGGCGGGCCTGTAAATCCAAATAGTTGAAAAGGATGGACCTTTTCAGAAGGAAGGTTTAAACAACTGGTGGCCTGCAGCTGAGGATAGCTAACCAGCAAGCTATCCTCAGTAGATATAACTTCAATTCATGGTACTCCGTGTTGAAGTTTAAGAAGCTAATTCCACCAAAGTCGATTTCTCGGCCATTATTGATGAAGGGAAGGCAGTGGCGCAGACCTCTTTGCAGGCTTCATTAGCCTCGGCTGCCAGCCTCAACCGCAGCAGCAGTGCCCATATCCTCCTTGCTGAAGCAGGATTTTTATAGTCACGGGCAGGAATGGCAGGGGGAAACCATCCAATCCCCCTTCTGGACAGGGCCAAGGCCTGACCAAACCTTGGTCGGGCTCTAAGCAGGCCTTTTGAAGGTGTGCCTGAGGATGGTGTACCTGCCGCAACAGCTGATCCTTCCCCTTTGTTTTATGAATCATCTATCCCACTTCTACCATGCTTGGTCCCAAATAACATTGGACTGCTGGGTTTTTCGCTTGGTAGAAGTGGGATATTCTCTCCAATTCTGCTCCCCCTTCTCACGAGCAACTACTTATCCAGGAGGTTTAGGCTCCTCACCATAGGAGTTGTGGAGGAGGTTCCTCAGGAGCTAAGGGGTAAGGGATTCTATTCCTGCTATTTCCTAATCCCCAAAGCAAAGTGTGGTCTCAGACCCATTCTAGACCTGCAAGGACCCAACAAATTCATGGTGAAGTTGGAAGTTCCGCATGGTCTCCCTGAGCACAATTATTCCTTCCGTGGATCCAGGAGTCTGGTACGCCACCATCGACATGAAAGACGTATATTTTCACATAGCCATTCGGCCTGCACACAGAGGATTCCTGTGGTTTGTGGTCGACCACAAACCTTATCAGTTCATGGTCCTCCCACATGGTCTATTGACAGCCCCCCAAGTGTTCACCAAGTGCATGTCTGTCGTAGCAGCCTTCCTCCGGAGGAGGCAGGTGTATACCCTTACCTAGACAACTGGCTGTTCAGGGGGCGCACCAGGGAGCAGGTGGAATTTCAGGTCTGTTAGTCAGATCCACTTTCGAAAGACTGGGCCTCCTCCTCAACGTGAACAAGTCAGCCTTATCACTGACCCAAAGAATAGAGTTCATTGGAGTGGTGCTGGACTTGGTACAGTCAAGCGTGTTTTTATCAGAAACCCAATTCCAAGTCATGTCAAATATTATTCAAGGCCTCAGGCGGTATCTGACCGCTACTGCAAGGGGATGCCTGCGTCTCCTGGGCCACATGGCAGACTGCACTTGTGTGGTCTGGCATGCCAGACTGAGGCTCAGACCCTTGCAAGCATGGCTTGCATCTGCCTACTGCCTGGGGAGCAACAGCCTGGACTCAGTGATGAAGGTGCCAGAATGCATACTCAACCCTCAGACGATGTGTGAAGGGATGTGCTGGCCGCCATTTCCTGCCGTTTCCATTGGCTGGGAACGGCAAACCGCAGCCACTGGGAGCTGCAGGGGGCCGTGCCTGCCGACAGTCAATGTAAATAAAATGTCTCATGGCCCGCCAGCGGATTACCCTGATGGGCCATGTACCGAAAGTTGCCGACTCCTGGTTTAAGGCGTAGATGTTTATGATGCAAAGAAAATTTGGGGTGTGTGTGTTTCATTTAAACAAACCTTTTGATATTTTTCCAGATTGGAGCAGATTTCAACCACTCTGGAAGGAATAAGTGTACAGGGTGAGACTACCCTGAAATGGTCTCTCTGTCCCTAAAGAGGTTTTTTTTTTTCGTTTTGTTTTTTTAAATAATTCATTGTCATTTAACTTGAAATCTGCACTCAGGACTTCCTTCAATACTTCAAAGTACAATTCATCTCTGCAAAGTTACATTGTTTGAATATCATTGTGAGGCTACATATTTGTCTCAGTGACTAAAATGATATGCTGCTTGTAAATAGTACTTTCAGTGTGCTATGGAAGTTTGTAATGAAAATATATCTGCATTGTGGAAGTTGCTGGGGAAAGCGTGAAGGCTTTGACAAATAGAGGAGGAATTTGGGACTCTTGGTATGTGGAAAATAGTGGGAGACTCTGATTTTGAGAAGCATTTTAGCTGGATGCTTCTGCTACAGCAATCAGCAGTGAAGTAGTTAATATTGAGGTTTAAAGTGTCGTTAGGTTGCAGCGTTACTACTGCATTAAAATGAATGAACATCAGTTTAGCGTTATTTGCAGATTTAAGCAGACATCACTGCATCTGTATACATATGGTTCAGATTTATAAGGTTTTCATCACAGTCATGAGGTAAATACTTTGAGGGTCTTTTTAATGAAAGCTTAAATTCTGGAGCACAATGGTATGGAAAGAGTGGGATTCAGCTGCAAATACCAAGGAACTGTGGTACGCACATGCTATTTATTATAGGAGGCACAGGTTATGATGCCTATAGTTAGTGTCACCTGACATTTTCTATTAATAGACCCTGTTTTCAGTTACATATAACTCTGCTAAAACTTAACCATTTCAGCTGAAATTTTCCATGCTGAGTGGCTGTTACAGGCTGATTTTATTTATTTTATTTATTTATTTATTTTCAAATTTCAGGAGAAAGTTCATTTTGTTTTTTAGAATGAGGTTGGGGGAAAGTGTGCATTTCTTAAAATGGGCAAAACAACGTGTATCTGTTCTGTTGAGAATCTCTAGCACCTTCATGCTTGGAAGCAGCGGGTTGCCTTTTTATCAGCTTTGTGCTTCTTGCCATCTCTGAAAATCTCTGCCCAAATTTGGTCAAATTAACAGCCTCTGAATATATTACATATGTTTAGAAGAGATTTACTGGCCAAGCCAGATGAAGCCTAACTCTCAACTTTGTGGCATTTCTGTTTGTGTGTAACGTAATAAATTTTGAAGACCATGAATCAATTGCAGAACTTCAGGGAACGTTCTAGGCATCAGTGGAAATAACTCTGAGTTTGGTAACCATTAGAAATCGGAACAGCCTGATATCCGCACATTGCCAATTTGGTACTTCAGGTAGAGGAGCATTTTGACATCAGAGGTAATTCAGTCAGTTCGTTTTTTTCTCTCTCTCTCTCTCTCCAGTTAATTTGCATACTTCAATTCAGTTGGTTGAAATAAGTCAGCAAATGAAACTGCAGTTCATGACTGAGGTGGTTTGACAGAGTGAGAGGTGCTTGATTCAGGCAAGTTTTACCTTTGCCCAGTCAGAATTGTTTTTGTTAATCTAAACAGCACCCATATAGTGCTGTAGACAGTCCTCTGCTTGCAGCTCCAAGTGGGCGCTGCCCTGAGGAGAGACGAGCAATGTTTAAGGTTACTGGAGGATTTGGCTGAATTACCTCTCATGTCATGATGCTACTACTCAGGCTTCTCAGCCTATGGCACCCAGTGGGCACTGTCAAGGGGAAGTGGTTGTTGATGTGAAACTGCTAAAGCAACAAAGGGAGTGGGGAGCAATTTAGATGACTTAACAATACAATTTAGGTTTAGTGGCAATATCCTATACAACTGCTATAGGTTCAGGCGTAGGCTGCATTCCTGTCCCTCCTACCATATGCTAGCTCAGCTCACATAAGCAATGAAGTACGTAACCTTCCAGTTAGAACTTGACGGCAGGGCGGATTTGATTTAAATCATGATTTAAATAGTCTTCTTGACTAGTGATTTAATCATGGATTTCTACATAAAAGTACATTCTTGTTGGTTGTTATAACCTTAATACGTATTCTTCACAACTCAGAGATAGATGTAGGTTTCATTTTGAAGTGTTTTATTTTGAAAACTTTTCAGATTAATTTTACCGCTATATCAGAAAATGAATGATTGTTTGGTTATTTCATTTACCAAGGTAATTGAAGCAGATATCTATGAAGTCGTTGGGAGGTGAACTGTCTCCATTTCAATAAGTTAATCATTAATATTTGGAGGATTTTCTTGCCATGCTGTATTGGGAGAATGTCACCAGACAGACATTTAGATTTGTTTTATTTAACTAAACCAACAACGTTATGTATTCTAGATTTTTTTCTTCAACAGCAAACATATAATATTGTAACAAAACAAGCATATGAATTTTTGAATTTAGTTAAACATTCACATTTTTTAAAATCAGGTTTGTTTTCGTTAAAATTAACTAAAATAGTTTAAATGAAATATTTAAAAAAAAAACAAAAATTAAATAGACTGTCAGCCAGATCAACATGAGAAACTTAAAATATTGGCTTCTGCAGCTAACTCAGTCGTCCTCACCTTCATTTTCCTGTTTGTTCATAATCTGGAAAAGAAAAATGAGCTTTCTTGCTTTTTCAGGTCCCAACGATTTCTCAATTTGGAATGAATTAGTCCAAAGAAAGAAAATATTCTTTCTACACCAGCAGAAGAAGCTACTGCTGTTTAAAAGTGAGATTATCACTTCAACAGTCTCTGAATCCAAGTGCTTAAGTGACTTCCACCAGTTCACTGGTGTGACTTTCTTTAAAACATCAGCAGCAAACATATTTCTTGAATGGTTCACCCTTAGCTCTGAAGTTTATTATAGTTGGGATTATGGAGGGCTGATTGCTGGATGTCCATGTCATCGCCAACTCCTCTTCTTCATCAGTTAAGGTTTGAACCTGGTACTGAGTATTGAGAATATGTGCAAGAATATGAGTTGGAGATAGTGCTTGTCCCATTTGTTTTTTTTAATGCTTGTAATTTAACTCTGTCATTGCATATTTCTCTTTTTAAGATCTCACTCAGTTCCTTCCAAATTTCAACAGCAATAAAACTGCTATTTCCCTGCATTTTGTTCATGGCTACAGAAATAGGCTTGAGGGTACTCAGCATGTGTTCAACATTTCTCTTAATCCCAATGTTGAGAACTTTGGCTGTGACGGTGCCATCTATTTTTTCATGGTTTTGTTCACAAACTGTCATCAGATTAGGCCAGTTCTTGATATAGTGCTCAAAATAGTCCACTACTGAGTTCCATCACATGTCTTGTGGGAGAGCTAGCTTGGTTCCTCCCACTTTTTTCAGAGCAGCTGCTGCAAAGTGGTTGTTCTGGAAGTATTTTGCAATTTCAACATTAGCTTTTATTTCTGGAACACTTAAGTCTTTGGCTAGGAGGTGCATCAAATGAATACTGCAACTGTATGTTGTTAGCTTGGGACTCTCTTCTAAATTTCTTCTCATCTTGGATACATTTGCAGCATTGTCTGTGACCAAGCTGCGTACTAGACATTTGAATTTTTTTCAGTTGTTTGTTATAGCACTTTATCCAGCAATTTGCCGGAGAGATCTGTTTTGCTGGGTGGACTGTATCCTGGCCTTAATGACTGAACCATGTTAATGAAGTGTGGGTTCTCAATCATATGGAAAGGAGAGTTTGTTGCATAAACAAAACGGGCAATTTTTTCATCAATTGTCTCTTTTTGTAATTTGCTGGTTCTTATCACAAACTTATCTATGGTTGTTTCTGGATGATTTTTTTTTGTCTTTTTGCTACAGGTGATATACTGTGGCTGTGTGACATACATGATGTGACTGAAACACTATCATTGGCAGATAACTCTGAAACTATAGAAAATGATGATGATCTTGAAGGCGGATAGTCTTCAGAATCCTGTATGTTGAGGATGGATTCTGCTAAACAAAATAAGTCAGTGTAGTTATTTAATTATTACCATACTGCTCATTTAGTATTATTCGTTGCATTCACTGACACTCAGTACTACTTTAAAGGTGAAATTGTAAAAGAAAGATCTGTCTATTTCAGCTATTATTTTTTATGACAACTGCATCTAAAATGATAGTACTATAGAGTAACAACTATATTTTTTTGCTCAAACGTGAGAATTCAAGAATAGTCCAGAAGAAAGACAGGCAGTCCTTAAAGAAGTATGAAATAAAAAAGTTCACCATCCTGAAGATCCTGCATGTTCAGATATGTTCCTTTCATCATCTTCAACGCAGCTTCTTCCTGAGAAGGAAACTTCTCATGATGTTTCATTTGGGCAACTAGGCCTTGCATTTCTTTGTTGCACTGTTTGCATTTTGCACGCATGCCTGTCTTACCCCCAGGTAGAGGAACTAAACTGGGTCTCTTTTATGGCCTGCTGCCATTATAGGTTTTCCCTTCTAGTGAGAGAATGGTATGATAGATCTGAAATCAGTGAAGGGTACACTCAGAAAGACCTCAAGACTTCTGGAATACGTTGGTCAAACAGTTTCACTTTTGTTTCTACTGCTTGTCCCTCCCTCCTCACATTTATCTCCAAACTTCTTCTCCTTGTCCAGATCTATTCTGCCACCAACAATCTTGTATTCATTGAACTTTTTCAGACTTTGCACTTTTAGAGAGAGGTAAGGGATTGACTCTGTGTACACAAATTTGCAGAGGGACAATAGGGTTGACGCCTGTTGTTTCTCACCTCTCTATTTATTAATTAATTATTTTAAAACATTTTTGCCGGTAACAAGCATGTTCTCTCTGGAGACACAAATCCACAGTTTGAGAACTGCAAAACTAAGCATCTCTGATTGTATCTTCTAGACTGAGCACTGAATCCTGTTGGATAGATAGAAAGATTAACCTAAATAATCTATACAGAAGCCACTGGGACTCCATAGGATTGGGTCCCTAATCCATGAACTATTGGAACTCATTTACAAAACTTTACTTAAACATTACATGAATATATTGTCTCATACTATAGAATTAGAGTTTATAATCCCTATTCCATGATGAGATAGCTTTGAGCTATAATGTATTTTAATTAAAACTATCTTTAGATAGATTTTTGAGGAAAAAACCTGTTTTTGTTTTTAAATAAAATCATTGATTTTTATGCACCCTGCTTGACAGCTACATTCTCCAGAGATTCTATCTGCTTTGGGAATTCTCCAGCATAGGGCTGCAGGGACCGAGCAGGACTTTCCCTAGAATTGCTGCTTCTGGCAGCGAGGTGCTACTGTGGTGCTGGGCACTGAAACTGAGAGCAGAGAGAAAAGGAGTACTTGTGGCACCTTTAGAGACTAACACATTTATTTGAGCCTAAGCTTTCATGAGCGACAGCTCACTTCATCGGATGCATGAAGAGCAGAGAGACTGTCTTGTGCTTTCATTGCTCGCCCTACTGATTCTCAGGCAGTGAGGAGGAGGAAGGGGCCTCCTCTGGAATGGGGTTGTGGAGCTGGGCCCTGGGGATGGCAGTAGAGGAGACTGGGACAAGAGGGAGAAGGTATAGGACTGGAACTTGGGCAGGAGGTATGGGAGGAACAGGACTAGGATGTGTGTCTGCAGAGTGGTAGGTTGGTACTGGGACAGCTTGGAGGGATCAGGATTGGGGGATAGGGCAAGAGGGTCACATTTTTTTTTAAACCATTAGAGTACACTTTCCATCAGAAATCTTGAATTCGATTATGGATTTTGAATCTAATCATTCCTCTGCTATCAGCAAATAGCTGTGACACCTGTTGGCAAAGTGTCTCATCTCCCATTAGTGGCTGGATTAGAGAAGATGACAACCTACTACTGCTGTTAGTTACTCTGTTAGCTCAAATAGCAGAGGTTTGTTATGGATCTACAGGTTCTAACCCTGCTGATAGAACTTGTTTTCTTCAGTTTGCTTTTTTTTTAAACCTAGAAAATTGCGTCCAAAAAAGTACACTAAAAGAATGTTAATGTTGTAAATGCAGGCACTCGGGTTAGGAAATAAGGTTGTCCTTGCAAACTAAATTTTCACCTTTGTGTGAATGTGTTTTAATACAGTTTTTAATTACACAGTGTCATTCTGTGTTTTCCCTCAGGACTTCTGCATGCACACTGCATGCTGGCTCTTACCTCTTCTTGCAGGTAGCATTTCTACTGCTTTCTAATATGCTGCTTGCTGAAAGTTTTACACTGAAGATCATAGTGCCTGCAGTAGCATGAGACAGTAGGACGTATATATTTTATTATGCCTTCTAACTGATATATGTAATATAAAAGCTAATTTATAACATGAGGGTTGTAACATTACTCCTCATTTTACACATGGGAAAACTGAAGCATAGAAAGTGACTTGCCTTGGGTCATACAGATTGTGACCTAGCTGGAATAGAACCCAGGTCTTAAGACTTCCAGTCCATTAGGCCTAAAACCAGATTTTTGGGTGCAATCCTGAGGGAACTAAAACAGAAAGAGCATGACAGATAATCTGTGTCTTAGATATTTTATTGTAAAAGAAAATGTTGTCCCAGAGCGTACAATAAATCTTTCAGCCTTGTAGCTTGTAATACATTGCCCTATATCTACGTTATTGCATGTTACGTACATATCTCAGCATTGTACTGAGGGCAAATAAGGTAAAATAAAGTTTGGTCACAGTTGATGGTTTGACAAGTTTACTATAAATAGGGTTTGTTTTCCTTATTCCTTTATAGGCAGAAATCTCAAATTAGTTTATAGCTCATATGGAGGTACTAATCAGATGACAGCTGAAGATGTATTCTTGTGCTACTTTCTCTAGAAAGTGTTAGTGAAATATTAGGCTGAGAAATCTAGTACTATTTAGAATATAAAAACTGAACAGAGTTCTATAGTGTACTTGATGAAAAGTAAAAATAAAAGGGGGAAATATTAAAGATTGTATACCAAGATAGGATGTATTCAGTAGTACCGCACAACTCTGCTCTGTGGTGCAGTATTTAAATAACTGCAACAAGCTTTTTCCTTACCAGTGTTCTGGATTTTTAAATTAATACCATTAAAATGTAAACGTATTTTCCTTTCACAGGAAGGAGCAATGTGTACTAAATTCTTTAAGCAATTATCTTTTGTGGAACTAAACTGTCTAGATTGCTTAACTCAGTGGCTCTCATCCTTTCCAGACTACTGTACCCCTTTCAGGAATCTGATTTGTCTTTTGTACCCTAAGTTTCACTCACTTAAAAACTACTTGCTTTACAAAATCAGACCTAAAAATAAGTGTCACAGCATGATATTACTGAAAAATTGCTTACTTTCTCATTTTTATCATATAATTGTAAAATAAATCAATTGGAATATAAATATTGTACTTACATTTCAGTGTATAGTTTATATAGAGAGGAATAAACAAGTCATTGTTTATATGAAATTTTAGTTTGTACTGACTTTGCTAGTGCTTGCTGTGTAGCCTTTTGTGAAACTAGGCAAATATCTAGATGAGTTGATGTACTCCCTGGGAAGACCTCTGCGTCCCCCCAGGGTATGCGTACCCCTGGTTGAGAACTGGCTTAACTGTTTTGAGTTTATGTACTTTTAGGGGTGCTTATGAACAGAATCCCCACCCCCACCCCCCTGAGGGCTTAAGTAATTCAGCGTTAGTGACCTTTATAAACACCTGAGAGAGAGAACTTTACTGAGAAATAGGTTCATCATAGTCTGCAGTCAGTTCTTGCCAAATGACCTGGTCTCCTTTACAAGAGGCAGTTAGCTTACATGTACCTGTTGCTGGAGTATGAAGCTATTTTGTATAACTTTTTAAGAATCTGGAATCTAGCAGGACTGTGTGCAGACTGGATCACATTCACTTAAGGATAGTCAGGGTGCTGTTTGAAATTTTGTAAACATTTCTTCACTATTTAGTGTAGACCTTTATTTTCCAAAACACAGGTCTGTCTTGGAATTTACATGGGAACAGGATTGCAGGTGCTATGTGCTGAACTCATCAGTCCTAGAGTTAAGATTAACGGTGGGGGTGGAACACAACTTTTTCCTGTCTTAAATGCATTTCCCTTTATTGCTCTTGAGGATTCTATCTCTATGTCCATTATCAGAAAATGTAACCAGCCATTGTATTACCTGATTTTGCTCTGGTTCGCTTCTGCCTGGCATATTTATTTTGCACTATAGTAAACGTGCATGGTATTTTGTACTGTGCATCCTATAATCTTATATGTTGCATATGTTTCTTTCCTTTATTATAGCTTTCAGGCTATTGCATGTTAAGGTTGAGAAGAGCAATCTGTTCTGAAGCCACGTCTTTCAGTTCAGCTTACAACTATGCAAAGTTTCAGAGTAGCAGCCGTGTTAGTCTGTATCCGCAAAAAGAAAAGGAGTACTTGTGGCACCTTAGACTAACAAATTTATTTGAGCATAAGCTTTCGTGAGCTCCATCTGATGAAGTGAGCTGTAGCTCATGAAAGCTTATAGTCAAATAAATTTGTTAATCTCTAAGGTACCACAAGTACTCCTTTCCTTTTAACTATGCAAAGCTTTCCTTTTTGGGCTAAAACTTCGGTGGCTAACAATAGAGGCAATGCTGATATTCAATGATAAAAATCATTTTTAAAAGTGAATACGGTGATAAGAGGCCCTACAATAGAGGAAGGAGAAATAAAAAAGAGGAAAAGATAAAAATTAATTTTACTAAATTTGTCTCTTGATAGTCTGGACATTAAGCCCTTGCTAATACCCAAGTTTTCCTTTCTAGAGCAAGTGACAGGAACAGTATAGAGAATATGCAACCAAATCACCTGAGGTGCTGCTGAAGTCAATAAATACATATTTTTTTTCATTTAGGGAAAAACCTACACAAACGGTCTCCAGTTTTCTTTGATGGAACTCATTCTAGCATGTTCAGATTTGACATGAACATGCAAACACATTATTTAGATTTTAATACATGTCCACGTAGATTCTTACAATCTGTGTGCAGTGAGCATTTCTATGAAGCCTTTAAAATAATAAAAGATAGTTTAAAAAAATCTCAAGTTGTCTTGCCTGATCAACTGCAGGTGCTTTTTCTTTTCCTGTAGACTTACAGTAACTATAGCACACTTCTAATCCTGCTTTAGTATTCATAGTACAAAGGAGGCTACTATAAAGAACGCATCTTGTCTTTGAAAATCCCACCCCCACCAAAAAGAAGGCTGAAGTCCGTACAGTACTCAAACATAAAGCTATCTTCCCTCTTACAGCCTTCAGTTTCTTGATCTCTTCAGCTTGTCCTTTAAAATAAGTAACAAAACCAGCATAACTTTAACAGTTGCTCAATTTCTTCAAACTTAACCAGTTGTTTGTTTTGTGTTTTTGAAGAACCAGTTTCTTGAATCCATTAAGAACTATAATAGGCAGTAAAGTCATCTTAAACCCATCTGCACCTGGGAAGTAAATGACAAGTGTCTTCATCCAGTCTCTTATTATAGATAATCATGCTGGTTACACATTCCTGTGAAGCTAAGAAAAACAAGCTCTGATAAGACTTTCAAAGTATATTTAAGCTATCCTGATTCTTGCCATATATGGCACAATAAACTGACCAAATTTGGTCAAATATTTTAAGCCAGTTAGTCATATGTCTTTAAATGTGCTCCATGTGTAAGCTTTTGATTCTCTTAGCAACAATATTTTTATGGGTAGGTGGTGGCAGTTTCTCTTATGTATACTTTAAAAATGTGCTAGAGGATTGTTCTGTGTACAGTTAGTGCCACAAACAAAAGGACTGTTATTTTGCTGTGCAGAACGAATACACTTCAAATACTTTTTTTTCCAGATAATGCTTTTGAAAGAGAGGTTGCCACATCTATTAAGTGCAATACCCAATTATTGCAACATTGAAAGCTGCGTAGTTAAAATCAGTCAGGAAATGCAAAGGTTAAGTTCCAAAACTAATGTTAATTTAACCACGTTATTTATCCTGTACACCGTACAGCAGGGGCAGTCAGGTGTGTGTTTTTTTTTTTTTTGGTCCAGGTCCAGATTTCTTGGGGAAAGTCTAATCAAGGTCCAGACTCCAGAGAAAATAATAATAAAAAAAGTAAATAAAAAGATTTCAGTGTCCATTGAAAAGCATCTGGTGGTCCAGATTTGCCCCCAGTCCTCCTATTGACTACCCCTGCCATACGGTATACTCTTGAACTTGGTGATTGGCATTAGTCTATGAATTTTTAACCAGAAAAACAGGAATGGAAAATATCGCATATGTGCATTGTAGCCAAGTTAACTTTACTGTTTATACTCAATTTTTGTTTTTATTTTTCAGTGAAATATAACATAGTTGCATTAACAAATTATTGCATTTAATTTCCTTTTTCTTTGAATGATATCTGCCATGTACAAAGAAGGGGGAAGGGATTTTGAGTAATATTAAATCATTAAGTTGCAGTATTATTATGGCAAATTTGTAGAAAATTATATCAAATTGAAAGTATATTATAAATGTACACTTTATTTGCATTGTATCTGAAGAATAATACTTCTGAGGGGTTTAGGACCTCTTCAGTAAAGGTGCTTCTTTCAATCTTGTAGCTTGTTGGAGTGGGAGAGAGGCATATTGTGGTATAATTTAGTAGTTAAACTCTGAGGAAAGGTCCTGTGCATCTGGCTGCTTGAGTCCTTGCTGTCCTGAATCAAAAAGGGCCTTCTCTCTGCATTCTGCTTCGCCCTTTTAAGGGCAGCAGTATGGAAGTTGGCAGGGAAACTTACTGTACACCCCCTTGTGAGGAAAAATACTCTAACAGGGAGGAGGAAAGCAGAACAGCAGGTGGTCAAGTTGAGGAACTAGAAAATGCCTGTTCTTGTGTATTTATGCAGCACCAACAAAGGTGAATATGTGGTAATTCATGCAGCTGTATAACAAGCAGAATACACAGGGCTATGTCCCTAGGAAACACATGGATTATTTCTCGCAATACACTGAAACTGATACTCAGGCATGTGCCTTTTTAAAGGTACAAATTCGTAGATAGCCAAAGGGTATATAGTAGCTCAGGGGTGGGCAAACTACGCCCCGTGGGCCGGATTTGGGCCACTAGCCATTTTAGTCTGGCCCTTGAGCTACCGCTGGGGGCAGGTTCTGGTGCTCCAGCCAGGGAGCAGGGTTGGGGGCTGCTCTGCATGGCTCCTGGAATCAGTGGCTTGTCCCCCCTCCGGCGCCTACACGTAGGGGCAGCCAGGGGGCTCCGCTCCACATGCTACCCCTGTCCCAAGAGCTGCCCCCGCAGCTCCCATTGGCTGGGAACCACTGCCAATGGGAGCTGCAGGGGCAATGCCTGCGGATGGGGCAGCACGCAGCAGAGCCAAGTGGCCACGCCTTTGCATAGAAGCCAGAGGGTGGACATGCTGCTGCTTCCGGGAGCCACTTGAGGTAAGCACTGTATGGTCCCATATGCAATATTAAATGGAGCCATATTGTAACCAGGTTCCCCAGCATAGGTATAGTTGTAAACAAAGCTTTATAGGAAAGGCCCTACTTAATTTTCAGTGTTGCGGATCCCACAATATTAGGTTTCCACCACAATTTTGATTTTTAATTAGCTTACTTTGCACAGTCCATAATTTTGCATACATTTTGAGTATACAATTAGTACTGTACTGCACTAATATTCAGTGCCTGTAAAATGTAAAAGATAAATGTGACTGGACTTGATTTCTACAGCAGTTGGTTAAGACTTTTAGTCTTCTGAATTTTATATTGTACTGGTCACTTTTTTAATGAATGTAATATAGCTGCAGCAAAATATCTGGTCGTTTAAAAAAAAAAAATTAAAGGGCATAACATAGAGGGTAGCCTTATAGTATAGTGTTTATATTGTTGCAGCAAATTTTTCTTAAACAAATAGGTCTAGTCTGGCTTTTCCAAATTCCTGCTGTTAAGAAAGGTCCATTACAATATTGCTTCTCCGCGATTTTCCCCACCTTGTGCACAACTCTGCCACAATTATTTGAAGATCATCCCGTGATTCAAGTAGGGCCTTATTTATAATCCAAAAATAGGCCTTAGGTAGAACAGATCCATTTGAGGACTTGGTAGGTATTTGTTTTAGCTTTGAGCAGTTTTTCCTGTTTTTTTTAATTTTGTTTTGTTTGGTTATTTGTTTGGGAATTTTCTTTTTGATGATGAAGTACTAAAACTTAATTGTTTTTTCTGAAGGTTTTTCCAAGAAAAAAAATTAATTTGAAGCAAGACTTTAATGTGAATTTTTTAATGTTTCTTTTTTTCTTTCTTTCTAGGCTTGCATAGATGATAACGTAGATATGGTGAAATTTCTGGTGGAAAATGGAGCAAACATTAATCAACCAGATAATGAAGGCTGGATACCTCTACATGCGGCTTCATCCTGTGGATATCTTGATATAGCAGAGTAAGGATTCTTTCTCCTATATTAAAAACATTTGTGTATATATATTACTGTTTTGCTGATAGTCTGTCAGGAGCAGATGGCATTCATAAACAAGTGTTTTTAACTTTAAGTTGTGGAGCTATGAGACATTTTGTATATTATACGTTGTAGCTGTCTGTTCTCTTACGTATGTGCCTATTGGACATCTTAAAGTTGCTTATTTTCCTTTTTAGGCTCCTTAACCAATCACAGTTTTCATAGGGCCCATCCACATAAGTCACAACAGTCAAGTGACAGTTTCAAAACTACTTTCCCTGTAGTACAGTTGGGACTTAATATTTTTTTATTTGTATCCTATAAGCAAGTTGAAGCCATGTCTAAGGTTAGTACCATTTCATAATAGGTCCCATACTTCAGTTGTATTAGCAATTTTGATGCTTTAATTTTTCAGTCATGTGATTGTGTAACTTCCTCTCCTGGTTCTTCCGGTGGTGTAAATTAGAAATGGCATCATAGAACAGACTTTTAGGGTCAGAGTTAAAGGTCAGTTATGGACATAGTCAGAAACCCACAGAGTCCGGGAAGAGCCTTTTTCTTCAAAAAGGCTGCTGAGTGCTTCTGAAGATGACAAGGTAGATAACCAAATTTCTCCAGTTGCTATGAGATCATTGTCTCCACTGGAAGGAATGATCGGTTTGCAATAAACTTACTTTGATAGGTATATACTATTCTGACCCCTCTTCATATAGATTTCCAAGTGTTGTCCACCATGCTGCTGTTGCCATAAAACGGCCATTGTGTCTGTCTCTTGTCTCTTTGGGTTAAGGCAAATTCCATTAATTCTGCAGTATTGAGGGTACTGTCTGGTGGTCCAGCATTAGACCTGGATGAAACATAGGGTGTTTTTTGAATATATAGCTACCCTAGTAATAATTTCTATGACAAAGGATTGAAATTGTAAGTTCAGGGGTAAGGTAATTGCCATCCTGGCTCATGAAAGGTTGGGAAGTGTTTATAATGAACCTAGGGGCTACATGGATAAAAGATGAGTGGAAAAATCTGAAGCCTGTCTTGTGTACCAGTTTTACAGCCAAGAATTGAGAGAAGAGACTCTTTTCATCATTTTGCAAAAGATGGGACATATTGTGGCTGATGGATGCACAGCCTCTGTAATTTGTGTTCTGCCTTTATATTGTGAAAGTATTTGTAATAGGTTTCACTTATTTTGAGTATGTATTGAAAATATATACCTTCTCACAATGTGATAGTTATTTAAGTCAATAGGGAAGTTCTTTCTGGAGTCATGCCATTTCTAAAGCAGTTAAGCCCTCTGCTTTCTTCCCAAAAAGGGTGCTAAAATAAAAATTTTGATTCAGCATTCCAGTTTGCTGTGGGCAAGCAGACTCCAAGCTCAAAGAAAAGAGTGTTGTTTCCCATACCCATGGAAAAACCTGCTCCTTCATTTCTTAAGTAGTTCTCTGTGAAATGTACCTTTTTGCAGAAGCTAGGTACCTGACATTTTATCTTCTCTTCCTGCCTTGCCAGGACCTGTCTGCAGTGGTCTCTAGCTTTCCCCACAAAGGGGAGGTTATTGGATTACGGTACATTCTCCCTGCATTTTTTCCATGGGACCAGTGCGTAGGAGTTTGGGAGCCAGTGTTGGAATCCAATTTGCAGACGTAGCAAAGGATACAGCAGGCGATGCAGCAGGCTCGCCAGGTTGGCTGCTAGGATAACTGCACAGCACAGCTAAGGCCCGAGGAGCTGTGAAGATGAGCTGCTGAAGCTGATTACAAGCATTTCCACGTATAGTAGAAGGGAAAAAGGTTCTGAGCAGGACTCGGGGCCACATCACAACTATTGAGACTAGTGTAGCTGAGCTCTGGACAACAGGAGAGGGGGAGGGCGTGCATCCTTAAAAATAGACATAATTTACATTAACAGGTGTTTTCAACTGGGAAGTAAAATTGTGTGGTTTGACGGTATTTGGGGGAACAAGAGAATTGCTGCAGAATTTGGAGTTTTGTCCTGTTTCCCACTACATACATGGGGCACTGGGTATAGACTTCACATCTGTTCCTGTGAGAAAACACAAACTTTCTTGTAGAATCTCAGGTTGGATGCAGTTTCCTCTATTTATGACTGGATCCAGAAACTATGTTCTTTTTTGAGTGATGGTCCTTACATGTATTCCACTTGAGGTGTGCATGCTTTCAGTGTGCCTCAGACAGGAAGATTTTTGCTGGCAATATCTGTTGGTTTGCACCTGCGTTCTTCTCCAAATGCTCCAAATTAACGGGGGAAGGGGTGGTCAGCAATGACCACTACACATGCCTCTGTTGCCTAGGGAAAACTCATACTCCCTGCAAGTGCAATATATATTTAGTTCTTCCCTCGCCAAACCTGTTGATCCTGTGAGTTCAGGCTTAGAAGATTTCTGATGGACCATGCAATGAGGCCTGAGTCCAATCGTGGCACATCAGACCCTCTGTACCTCAGATAGAGGTACTGAGAAGTGCTTCTCCAAGCATGGTAGTATCTGGCTTTGAGTATAACCAGAACAGGGCTAAAGACTCCGCTAAGAGCAACCAGTCTCACAAGAAATGTGAGAAATTCCCCTCCAGGTCCTCATCAGAAAAGATGGATGTCAGAGAGGAGGCCCTCTAAGTCGGGCAAGATTCTGTGCCCTAGTACAGGAGCATCAGGAGCTGCCAAAGAATATGGTACTAGCGAGGAAAAGAAGGCAGCAGATGCCTCCTATGCAGACTATACTGATACTGAGAGAGGAATTGTTGGTACCAAAGCAAGTGGCCTGTCTGAAGCCAGCACTACTAGTGCCACCAAAGGACAGAAGGCCTGTCCATTCTCCATCATCAAGGGCTAGATATGCTGTCAGTTAATGAGGCCATCTTAGAACCAGCCTTTCCAGCCAGTTGTGCTCCCACTCCAAGAGAAGAAATATTTTGTGCCATCTAAGGGGACAGCATACTTATTCTTGCACCCCACTCTGAACCCTTTAGTGAGGCAAGCAACACCATCCAAGATCTGCACCCACTGATAAGGAGGCCACAAATTTAGACCTCTTTGTAAGGAAGAACTTAACTTCAGTGAGCTTGCAGTTCCGCATAGCAAACTACCAAGCGTTGATGCTGAAAGATCATTTTATTAATTACAATGAGTTATCTGAGTTCACCAATAATACTCATTCAAGAAGATAGACTTAATTTCCAATCAATGAAGATAAATTGCTAGCTATCTTGGCCCTCCAGGCCTCAGTGGATACAGTCTCCCACTTGATGGGAACTTTCACGCATCTGGCTGTGTGGCTCCAGATTTCCCAGAGAAATTCAATTCATCATGATTTGGCTTTTGAGGGCAAAAAAAGAAATCATTACATTCCCTCAAAGACTCGAGCAATCCTTCACTTGCTGAGTATCAACCATATAGGAAATACCCCAAGTCTAAACCCTACAAGTGACAACCAGCTTCCAGTCATTCTACCATCAGAGGGTGGGCATATGAACTGCCTAAGAAATGCTAGAGGATGAAGTAAAGTGTAAACAATGTCATTCCTTCATTCTACTTCCAGCCTCAGCCTCCCACCAAGGAAACCTTTTGACAGGACTTTTGAGAGCTTTAGTTTAGTCCACCTGCCACAGTTACACGTTCAGGGTTCTTATACTCCATTTGCTGACTGCCTAGATAATTTTTCTCAGGCTTAGTACCATATAACATAAGACAGATGGGTTCTGGAAACAATCACCACTGGTTACATCGGTGGTGGGCAACCTGTGGCCTGTGGACTGCATGCGGCCCATCAGAGTAAACTGATTGCACGCCATGAGACATTTTGTGGATATTGACTGTCCACAGGCACGGCTCCCTGTAGCTCCCAGGAGCTGTGATTCGCCGTTCCCTGCCAATGGGAGGCAGCGGGCCACAGCGACGTCTGCAAAATGTCTCGTAGCCCACAATCACCTTACCCTGATGGGGCACATGCAGCCGACCACTGGGTTATCTGATAGAGTTGCCCTCTCTTCCTCTTCGCTTCCCTCTTCAGGGACCCTTCTCGTGAGCAGATGCTCAGACAAGAAGCAGACTCCCTGTTCTGTGTGGGAGCCATAGAACTGGTACCTCTTCAGCGTAGAAGAGTATTTTACCCAAGATATTTCCTCATCCCCGAGAGGGAAGGAGGCCAGAGGCCCATGCTAGATCTCAACTGAACATCTTCATCTGTGGTTCAGACGGTAGATGTTTAGCGAGGACTTCAGTAATCTCCTCACTAAACAAGGGCCTCTGCTTTATAGCTCTCAATTTGAGACTTATTTCCAAATAGATATATCCACCCTGCACATAGGATATTCCAGAGATTTACCGTGGGCCCAAGCCATTACCAATACAGAATGCTCCCCTTCATTTCTCAACATCACCAAGAGTATTTACAAAGGTGTTACTTGTAGTGGCAGCTCACCTGTGTTGTCAGGGTTCTTCTACTTAGATGACTGCCCACAGAGAAATCATATTAGGAAGTACAGAGCCTTATTGTAGGGTTATTTGCCCACCTCCATGAACATGTGGCACAGGGTACTTGGACCCACCAAGAATCCCACTTGTACATAAACCTTCTGAAGCTGTTCGCAGTGCACAAATCCTGCAGACAATTCCTCCTCTTTAGTTGGGCCCCTCAAATCTGGGTCATGTCAGACAATGTGACAGGCTTACTTTATCAACAAACAAGTAGGCGGGGAGCAAAGTCCACCCTTCTTTGCATAGAAGCGGTCAATCTATGAAAGTGTTGCCTTCACCACTATGTCGCCCCTGTTGGCTGTGGACTTTCCAGGAATGCATAACATTGGCAGAAAGCCTCTGCAGAAAGTTCTCCAAAGACCGCGAGTGGGAGCTATACAACTTGGTGCTATAGACAGCTGTTGGAAGTTGAGATTTCCATCGTGGGATCTCTTTGCGTCTCAGGAGAACAAGAAGTTAGCGCCACAACTCCGGAGCTGATGTGCATATTACCACCCATCTTTCTCTTACCTTGAGTCCTGAGGAAGATCAAACACCTGGAGCATTGGTTATCCTCATTGCTCCCCAGAACTCCAAGCACTTCTGATACCCGAGTATTTTTTGGAACTCCTCACATCCAGGTATCTCTATTTCCTCTCTTCCCAGACCTACTAACTTAGGACAAAAGCAAGATCAGATACCCCAGCCCATCATCCCTCTATCAAAAAGTGTGGTTTGGATGGATGACAGACCTAGAAAAGTCATGTTCAGAGGTGATGCAATCCATCCTTAGCAAGAGTAGGAAAGATTCCATGAGAAAATGCTACACAGCAAAATGGAAAAAATTTCCATACCTGATGCCAGCATCATTAGATACCTCTGGAAATTTCTGACATCCCTACTATTGTGGGTTATCTCTAAAAATGACAGGGCTATCCATCCGCTCCTTGTGAGCCCACTTGGCAGCTGTTAGCACTTTTCACCCTCCAGTGGACTGTCAGAAATCTCACTATAATACTAGAAAAGAAAGGACTGATCCAAACCTTTCCTCCAGTGCTGAATCTACCCATATATGGGACCTCAGTCTCGTCCTATCAACACAGATGGATACCCCATTGTAACCTGTAGCATCCTGTTGATTCATACATTTCTTTATGAAGGTTGCATTTCTGATTGCAGTCACCTATGCTAGGAGAGTGAGTTGGGTGTCCTTATGGCTGACCCTTTCTATATAGTCTTTCATAAGGATAAACTTTCCTTGAGATTATACCCTAAATTGACTCCTAAAATCATCTCAGAATTCCATCTGAACCAGAGCATCCAACTACTGTCTTTTGAGTGAAGTTCCAGCCATTAGAGAGGACAAGAAGCTTCACTCTCTCTTCTACCTACAAAGGATGAAATACTTCAGAAACTCCCCCAGACTGCTTGTTTCCTTTGCTGAATGCATGGGAGATAACTTCATCTCCTTACAGAGTCTGTTCAAATGGATTTCATGCTGCATACTGCTTTGTTGTGAGCTCCTCAGGATGTGAGGGCCCACTCAACTAGAGCCCAGGCTACGTTAGTGGTCTTGCTTCAAGACCTCCCTCTCTGAGGTCTGCAGAGCAGCTCTGTTCATACCTTTGTACTGGGAGCGTAATGTCTCACAACTGTCTACAGCAGAAGCATCTCTCAGAAGAGTAGTCCTCCAGTCTGTGGTACAGCAAAGTTCCTTTTCTCCTCCTCCTCAATAAATACTGCTTGAGTCACCTCAAGTAGAATACGCATAGATACCATGACTTGAAAAAGAAAAGATGTTACTGTCCTTGTACAGTAACTGGAGTTCTTTGGGATGTGTGATCCTTGTCTATATTCCACTACCCATCATCCTTCCTCTCTTCTGCAGAGCCTTATTGTAGGGTTATTTGCAGTGAAAGGTGACTGGAGAGACTATCTGTCTGCGCTGCAACTTATGTCCTTGGTTCAAAGCATGAGGAGGAGAAGAGCGCAGGGACAGACCAACAGATGCTGCTGGCAAAAATCTTCCAGGCTCAGGCACATGCAGTGCATACACATCTACAGTGGAATACAGATAGGGACCACGCATCCGGAAGAACTCCAGTTACTATACAAGGGGGTAAGTAACCATTCTTTTGTATCACAAAAGTTTTGGTTGCCGAAAAGAAACTTGAAGTGTTGGGAAAAGTTCATATAATAGCATAAATTGTCATGGATTTACAAGACTTCAAAGAAAAGCCAATACCTTTTTCTAAAGGTCGTGAAGACTTTTCCAAACATACATCAAGACAAGTATATGAATTCAGGCATTCATCTTCTTTCTAGCATTTCCTTTATGATGTGAAGATTGTGTTTTCGGTGTGGAGTGACTCCTGCCCCTTCCTTGATTTCTTTTTGCACCAAAGGGCTGAGTGCAGTGTATTCTGATGACTGTCCTGCTCTCATTGGAAAAAAAAGACTGAGAAAGTGGAGTGTTGGATCTTTGTACTGCCCACCCTGCAGCTGCTGAAGTGCTTCTGCAGCCAAACAATCTGCTCTTGCATCTCCTGCTACTGTCGTAAGGGATCCCTAGGGGCTTCCTTTCAGACTTAGATGGGATTATAGTTTATCTATCTTGGGATAAGACCCTTTTTAAAAAAAAAAACAAAAAACACAAAACTTATTTTGTGTATAAATCTTAGCTTATTGCAAAGTCAGGGTCACTGGAAAAAATGCTGTACTAAATTTTACTTTTAATTTTCTCAAATTTCTTATCTTTATAATCCAGAGCTTGAAGCAAGATAAAAAGGGGCACTTTCCCTCCAAGCATTGCTGCTCTGAGTTGTAGGGGGCATCTAATGCCAAATACATAATATATAACTTACACCCATAAAAGTACATTAGACATTAAGGTTGCCAAGTTGATTTTGCAGTCTTAACATATGGTTGGATATGTGTAATTTTCTAGGTTTTAAAAAAGCAAATTAAAGAAACAGATTCTATCAAGCGGCATCGTAGTGACATCCATATGGTAATCCAGGAGGGTTGGAACCTTCAGGTCTACTGCACAGACCACTGCAATTTGAGCTAAGGGAAATAACTGATAGAGGATGACAACCTCTACTACTGCTATGTGGAGTAGCATTAGAGGGGGATGAGACGTTGCCAGTGGGCTTCACATACGTTTACTCATGGTAGTGGGATGGTGAGAGTTGTGAATCTTGGATTCCAATCCAGGGTCTGGCAGAGGGTGTGTTCTGGTGGTCACAGGCTCTTCTGTCCCTTCTCCTCCAATCTCTCTCTATCCCAGTCCTGTCTCTTTGCTACCCCAGCTCCTCTGTCCAGTCCTGTTCTTCTCGCCTACCTACTGTTTCCCAGTCCCAGTTTCTCTGTGTTTGTAGGGGTAATTTAGTTAAGTGGGATGCTGGAAGGCTATCTCTATAGGACAGAGTTAAAGCTTGCAATGTACAATAGTGCTACTGGTAAGTTGAGCGTCTGTGGCTGGAGGAATAGATATTTTATGACACCTCACAGTACAGAACTCTTCATTTCCCCTGCTTTTTGTACTGGGTATATTATGCGTATACAACAAAGCTTTAATACATGTATTTGTTTTAGGCTTTTTAACTGGCAGGGAAAATTCCACTGCCAAGCAGAAGTGTGAGCTCCCTTACTGAGTCTCCATAATACAATACATTTTCAAACGATTGTTCAAACATTCACCAATCCTTACAGTCTTGTGTTGTAGGGAAATCTGTCCTGTTTAGACCTCTGGAGTAAAGTGGGAATAGTGCGTGCTTCTCAAAGGTTAAACCTGCCTGCCTGTGTGTGGCACAGGAAATGTGACAGATGACCAGAATGAGGAACATGTCACAGTTTAAGTATAAAATCTGCTTTCTAAAAGTGTCTTCTCATTTTGTGAATCTAAATTTTTAAACCTTGTCGCCCTTCTTTTCTGCAAATTAATCTTTAACAGATTAAAAACAGATTTTATACATAACTATTATCTGTTGCTTAGGCTGTGATGCTCAGTAAAGCATGTGTATTCTACCTTTTGTTTAGTTGGAGCCCAAGGGGATGGGGATTGTTGTGTGGGGACAGTGTCTGAAGAAAAGTCCTTGCTCAGCCTTCTTGTGTGGAAGGTGGTTTATGGAGGGAGAAGGATTCCTGTGTCCATGTTGCTCCAAAGTTCTGTTAATGTAGTCCCCTCATCGTTTAGCTAATCCTACTTTCGTCTTAGAATTCAGAACGATTACATCAAAGAACCCCAAAACAGAGACAAAGCAGGCTTCTCCTTAAAACCAAGAGGTACAGGTCACCCCACCTTACTGTAGGCTGGCTCTACAAACTGACTGCTCTCAGATCGCACACCTCACTACAGAGCCCCCTGCCCTGCAAGCAGGACTAGAACCCCTGCTGCTGCACCACACCGCGCGCCCCCTTCCCCGCACAGCGTTAAAATAATAGCTTGCCATTCCAACACAGTCCTCAGGACACCACACCTTCAATGAATGCAGTGCATCCTGCCAACGTTAATGCCAGCTTCCCACCCCATGCAGTGATTCAGGAAAATCTCACCCCTTTACACACACAAAATTAATGCAGGTTCTCTCTATTCTATACCCTCATTGGGGTGACTACCTCCCTCCTATTGGCCCAGTTAATGTCTACCTTCCCTTTTAGAGGATGGCAGTGGTGGCTACTGCTGCTCAGTAACTCCCAGGTGTTGCAGTTGAGAGCATAGAGGGACCTGGGAGGGAAAGAGGAAAGCTGCTCAGGAGCTGTTTTTGAATAGGGGGAAGGGAAGGGGAGAAACTGTGTTGAGCAACAAGAGGGGAAGGAGGGAACAGAAATAACTCGGCCACTCCCTTCTCCCCATCTACGACTGGGCCAGCAACTTCCTACCTGAAAACTATTGTTGGTTCCTTCTGGTTTGTTTATTTCTTCACTTACATCTCTTTTGGGCTTTGGAGCGACAGAGGAGCATAAGGCCCCAGAGGTGCAGGAGGAGCATCTTCTTTTGCCTGCTTGCAATCCCCTGTCACAGAAAACACCACGTGAGAATGCACTGAAGTATAAATTAGGTATTCATACATTCCAAGGCCAGAATGGACCATTGTGATGATCTAGTCTGACCTCCTGTATAACAAAGGCCATTGAAATTCCCCAAAATAATTCATAGCTCATGTTTTAGAAAAACATCCAATCTTGATTTAAAAATTCAGTAATGTAGGCTCCACCATGATCCTTGGTAAAATGTCACCCCCATAACCATCTCTTGGTTAAGTTAAATAGATTGAGCTTCTTGAGTCTGTCACTCTAAGTCAGGTTTTCTAGCCCTTGAATAATTTATGTGGCTCTTCTCTGAATCCTCTCAAGTTTATCAACAGCCTTCTTGAATTTTAGGCACCAGAACTAGGCACAATATTCTAACAGCCGTCTCAGATGGGGTAAATACAGGGATAAAATAACCTCTCCACTCCTACTTGAGATACCTCTGTAGTATGCATCCCAGGATCACAATAGAACTTTGGCCACAGTGTCATACTAGAGCTTATGTTCAGCTGATTATCCATTATGACCCCCAAACCTTTTTCAGAGCTAACTGCTTCACAGGTTAGCGTCCCTTATCCTATAAATATGGGCTACAATCTTTGTTTCTCAATGATGTATACATTTACATTTAGCCATATTAAAACACGCATTGATTTGCACCCAGTTTACCAAGTGATCCAGATTGCTCTGTATCAATGACTTGTCCTCTTCATTATTTAACACTCCCCCAATTTTTGTCTCATTTGCAAACTTTATCAGTAGTGGTTTTATGTTCTCTTCCTGGTCATTGAAAAAATGTTAAATAGTGTAGGGCCAAGAACTGATACCTGCAGGACCAACTGGAAACACACCCGCTCAGTGATAGTACCCCATTTACAGTTACATTTTGAGACCTATCCATTAGCCAGTTTTTAATCCATGTAATGTTTGCCAAGTTAATTTTATATCATTCTAGTTCTAATCAAAATGTCATGTGGTACCAAGTCAAACACCTTACAGAAGTCTGTCTATTTCAGCACTGTTGCCTTTTTCAATCAAACTTGTAATCTCATCAAATTAGATAGCAAGTTAATATGACACTCTTTTTTCTATAACCCATGTTGATTTGCATTTATATCATCCTCCTTTAATTCTTTGTTAATCACATCCCCTATCAACCGCTCCATTATATCATCAAGGATTGATGTCAGACTGACAGGCTTGAATTACCCGGGTCTTTCAGTTTACCTTTTTAAATAATGGCACAACATTAGCTTACTTCTGGAACTTCATCAGGTAAAAGCTGTACTGACTGCAATGGAGAGTGTAGCATGCAATGCAGTACGGTTATGAGCTCTAACACAAAAGGCACTGCACTCCCTTCTTCCTCCTCCAAAAAGAGCTCCTGAGCTGTTCTCCTCTTTCCCTCCCAGGTCTCTCTATGCTCAGAACTGCAAGTCACTGAGCAGCAGTAGTCACCATTGCCATCCCCTAAAAGGGAAGGTAGACATTAACTGGGCTTTTAGGAGGGAGATGATCACCCCAATGAGCATATAGAATAGAAGTGAAACAATATAATTAGGAAAGCCAAAAAAGAATTTGAAGACCAGCTCGCCAAAGACTCAAAAAGTAATAGCAAAATATTTTTAAGTACATCAGAAGCAGGAAGCCTGCTAAACAACCACTGGGGCCAGTGGATGACCGAGATGCTAAAGGAGCAGTCAAGGATGATAGAGCCATTGAGGAGAAACTAAATAAATTCTTTGCGTCTGTCTTCACGGCTGAAGATTTGAGGGAGATTCCCAAACCTGAGCCATTCATTCTTAGGTGACCAATCTGAGAAACTGTCCCAGATTGAGATGTCATTAGAGGAGGTTTTGGAACAAATTGATAAACTAAACAGTAATAAGTCACCAGGACCAGATGGTATTTTGCCAAGAGTTCTGAAGGAACTCAAATGTGAAATTGCAGAACCACTAACTTTAGTCTATAACCTATCATTTAAATCCGCTTCTGTACCAAATGACTGGAGGATAGCTAATGTGATGCCAATTTTTAAAAAGGGCTCCAGAGGTGATCCAGGCAACTACAGACTGGTAAGCCTGACTTCAGTACCAGGCAACGTGGTTTTTGTAAAGGGAAATCATGGCTCACCAATCTACTAGAATTCTTTCAGGAGGTCAACAAGCATGTGGCAAAGGGGGATCCAATGGATATAGTGTACTTAGATTTTCAGAAAGCCTTTGACAGGGTCCCTCACCAAATTCTCTTAGGCAACGTAAGCTGTCATGGGTTAAGAGGGAAGGTCCTCTCGATTGGTAACTGGTTAAAAGATGGGAAACAAAGGGTAGGAATAAATCATCAATTTTCAGAATGGAGAGAGGTAAATAGTGGTGTCCCCCAGGGGTCTGTACTGAGACCAGTCCTATTCAACATATTCATACATGATCTGGAAAAAGGGGTAAACAGTGTGATGGCAAAATTTGCAGATGATACAAAACTACTCAAGATAGTTAAGTTCCAGGCAGCTACAAAGGATCTCTCAAAACTAGGTGACTGAGCAACAGAATGGCAGAAGAAATTCAATGTTGATAAATGCAAAGTAATGCACATTGGGAAACATAATCCCAACTATACATATAAAATGATGGGGTCTAAGTTAACTGTTACCACTGAAGAAAGAGATCTTGGAGTCATTGTGGATAGTTCTCTGAAAACATCCACTCACTGTGCAGGAGCAGTCAAAAAAGCACACAGAATTTTGGGTATCCTTAAGAAAGGGATAGATAATAAGGCAGAAAATATCATATTGCCTCCATATAAATCCATGGTACACCCACATCTTGAATACTGTGTGCAGATGTGGTCGCCCCATCTCCAAAAAGATATATTGGTCTTGGAAAAGGTTCAGAAAAGGGCAACAAAAATGATTAGGGGTATGGAACTGCTTCTGTATGATGAGAGATTAATAAGACTAGGACTTTTCAGCTTGGAAAAGAAACGATTAAGGGGGGATATGATTGAGGTCTATAAAATCATGACTGGTGTGAAGAAAGTAAATAGTGTTGTTTACTCCTTCTCATAACACAAGAACTAGGGGTCACCAAATGAAATTAATAAGGCAGCAGATTTAAAACAAAAGGAAGTATTTCTTTACACAGAACACAGTCAACCTGTGGAATCCCTTGCCAGAGAACGTTGTGAAGGCCAAGACTACAACAGGGTTCAGAAGAGAACTAGATAAATTCATGGAGGATAGGCCCATCAATGGCTTTTAGATGGGATGGGAATGGGTGACAGGGGATGGGCCACTTGGTGATTACCTGTTTTGTTCATTCCCTCTGGGGCACCTGGCATTGGCCACTGTCGGAAGACCAGATATTGGGTTAGATGGACCTTTGGTCTGACCCAGTATGGCTGTTGTTACGTTCTTGCAGCTTTTGAAGCCCTTACATGTTTAGATGACAGGGCATTTCATTACATAGCTATATGTTTTAAGATTGCTGCTTGCAAGTGGATGTATGGCTGCACCATGAATTAGGCTCAAAGGTTCATAGTATTTGTTTTTTAAATGAAAGTTCTTCAAATTTGCCAAAGCAAATACTACTCATTATGGCTAATGAACACAAATCTTTGTTCAAATGTTTAGCTGCTTGAGTGCTGGTAGGTGTTTCTGATATTTAATTACTAGTACAGTACAGACCCGTTTACATGCAAATCCGCTCAACGTGCAGTAGCGCCATGCCTCCCACTGTTACCTATTTATCACGCGAGACTTGTTAATACGCGGTACAGGAACTTGTTGTATAGCGCTACAGATTTGTTCACTAACTCACTGACATAGAAACCGACAGGAAGTGTGGAGTGGAAAGGTGTTGTACGTCTTTACTGATGATGGTAAAGACGTATCATGCATGCTTAGTCATTATCATGCTAGAGAGAGATAATATATAGTAGTTATATAGTAATATATATATACTACATTAGAAAATTTTAACCGTAGGCCTAATATAATGGCAGAGGGCAAGCGTCAGTGTTCCTAAACTGTAGAAGAAAAGCTAGCTGCAATAGATTGAGTAAATAGCGGAGAAACCCAAGCCAAAGTTTCAAAAGATATTGGGATTGCTGAATCTACTCTCCGAGGATGGCTAAAAAACTAATCTAAACTGAATTGCTTTGTACAAAATATCGATTCTGCTGTGGGGCTTAAGCGAAAACGTGTGCACTATTCAGCAAAACCCACAATAGACAAAGCTATGCGCACGTAGTTTGTTCAGGAAAGGCTGAAAGGAATGCTGCTAAGTGGGCCAATTCTTCAAGCCCAAGCAACAAAATTTGGAAATTTAACGGGGGATGAATCATTCCAAGACAGCAAGGGGTTTATAAGTCATTTTAAAAATCATCATAGGATAATGCAGATATCGATTTCTGGAGAAAGCTGATCAGCCGATGAATTGGCTGCGAACACGTTTCATCTGTGGCGAATGACAGACTTCATAAGAAAGAAGGAAAAAAATGCGAGCCAGAAAGAGCAGAAAATAACGGCCTTTTTTCCTAAGTGAATCATACGCTTTTGTCAGCATGGGCCTCTTAACCCGCGGTCCGTTAACACGCTGTTGTGACGCCTTGACTCCCAACATCCGCACGTAAACGGGTCTGTACTGTAAGTACTGTACAGCTCTAATTAGGTCTTCAAACAAGCATCTGTCAGACTCTAAGGCCATGTCTGCTCTACAAACTTTGATGCAAGTTACATCAGCATAAGGCTACTGTAATTAGTAAATCTGTTGTGCGCTTTGCGTACTTGGCATCTTGCACTGGCACTTAGCATACTCACTAGGAGTGCTTGTGTTGATGCACAGTGTGGTGTGCTGTGGGTAGGTATCCTAGTATGCAACCTGCCACCACCCACCGCACTGTCTTTTGGGAAGTTTTGGCAATGCATAGTGGTTCAGAAACTAGTTGTTCAGGGTGACTGGGAGCAATGGGTCAACTTCCCAGCATGCAGCTGTCTCCATCACATAATGTCATCAATATACTACAATTTTCACGCCATTTTTAAAAAATCCCATGAACCCATGTGGCCCTTCTCCCTGTTCATCACCTGACCGAAGCCTAAAGCTGCACAACCCTGCACTATTGTCCTAAGTATTGCAAGCACGGGATGTACAATCCTCTGGTATTTGCAGAGCCACAAGAAGAACTGAATCAGCAGGGAACATGATTTCTTGGAGGACAGATTTTCTGTGGGACATAGCTAGAACCAGTTCAAGGTTGTTGGTGGCATTCATGGAGCACTGCTTCTGGGCCCAAGAAATGAGAACTGACTAGTGGAATTGCATCATAATGCAGGCTTGGGATGATGAGCTGTTGCAGAAATGTTGGATGCGTAAGGGCACATTGCTAGGTCTGTGTGCTGAGCTCATTCCAGTGCAGACCCAACAAAAAGAGCTGCATCGACAGTGGAGAAGTGAGTGGCATTCACACTGTTGAAACTTGCAATGTTGGATTGCCGCTGGTTAGTGGAAAACCCACCGGGGGGGGGGGGGGGGGCTGTTGTCATGCAGATGTGCAGGGCCATTAATAGTCTTCTGCTCTGCAGGACTGTGGCTGTTGGCAATGTGTAGGTCCTAGTGGATGAATTTGCAGCAATGCAGTTCCCAAGCTGTGTTGGGGAGAGAGATGGCATGCAGATCCTATTTTGGCACCAGACCACCTTATCACAGAATATGTCAACAGAAAGGGGTACTTTTCTATGGTCATGCAAGCACTGATGGATCACCAGAGATGCTTTACCAATATCAGTGTTGACTGATCAGGGAAGGTGCATGGCGCTCATCTTTAAGAACACCAGACTTTCCAGAAAGGTTCTGGCAGATTACTGCTGGCGATGTTGCAATGCCAATAGTGATCCTGCGGGACACGGTAAGTAGGTGCTTTCAAGAATTTAGGCATTCTGCTACATATGTTGTAAACTAATAAAGATGAATTCTTTTCCAAATAATAGAATTTTATTCAGTAACCAAACCAGTGCAATGAAAAATCTGTGCAATTTAATAGCAAATACATAAAAACTTAATGGAACAGAACTTAAAGGGAAAGAACATTCATGAGTATTTTACCTACATATATACTGCTGTGAAAACCACAGTTGTTGTATGAGATGATGTGGTTGTCCTGAATATCCCCTGGATTGGAATGGTAGGAGTAGGAATATAGGCCCTGATAACATGTGGACTGTTGAGGGGGTAAGGAGGTGCTCTAATGGAGTTCTCCATGCCACTTTAAAATGAGGCAGGCCCATGATTGTTCAACTTTTCGGTCCACAAGAGTCTGCAGAATCTGTTTGCTCCTGGAGAAGCCCTATTATGTCCTGGGATGTTGCCCTCTCCTTTTCCTGCTGGGACTTGTAGGCTTTTCTGCGGTGTTCACCCTCCAGTCCCTGTGCTCACATTCTAATGAAGCACTGGTTTTTAAGATCTAACTGAATGTGTCATCCCCAGGCTCCTTCCTTCTCCTCCTCCTTCTGATCTGGAGATCTGTCGGTGGGGAGGGGGGAACCCCTCAAGGCTGCAATAGCTGCAGATAAAATGCAGAAGTACCGTTATCCATATAGTCACAATGGAAAAAGTGAAAGTTAACATTCAGAAGTCCCTTCCCTTACTTTCCTAAAGTTTTAAACTAGTCATATTTATTGACACTTCTGCTTCGGGCTGCATGAGCATGGCGCCACTCAAAGCGCTGGCCATGTTGTGTAGGGCCTGCCAGGGATGAGGGAAATGAGGAGAGAATTGCTTGGTGTCAGGAAAGTACGAGTATGGGACAATGGCACTGAATACTGGCACCATTTTGCACATGTGGTGGTGATTTTAGCTGATATCTCAGTCCTGAGGGTAACAAAGGCACAGAAATTATAGCTGCTTCTGGTGTCCCGAAGCTGCCCAGGCCTCTCTGCTGTTAGCCTGTGTACTGCAATGTTGTCTGCTGAAGTTTTTGCTGACTGGTGTGGGAAAGTGTCCTCCTGCAGAGGAAGAAATAAGGCTGCCATCCCTAGAAGCCGTCGGGAGAGGATTTCAGAGTATCTCCATGGAAGTTTCATACAGATCTCTCAAGAGATTTCAAGGGACATCCCTGTGTATGTAAACAGCTCTGCATTGCCCCCCTTGCCTAACTGTACTGGGGACAAATTAAATAGTAGGCACATGCACAACTAGGGTGACACAAGGAGGCTTATGTAAATCTAACTTTGTAGTGTAGACCAAATTGGCTGTCCTTAGATAATTTTAATACTATCACTTATGTTGTTGTAACACTAGAATGTCCTAGGTGGTGCTTTGTCTCCTATGCATTTGGAATCTAAAAACAACACAAGCTTACAATAGGGATGAACATGAAGGGTAAAGAGAAGGGATGCAACATTCAAGCATTCTAATTGAGTTGGCACATGAGGGGTTTTTTTTAATAAAAAGTCCCTCCATAAATATACGAACTATCCTTGTATTCCCTACTCACTATTACAATTTTTTCTGTAAAATATCATCTCGTCTTTCTCCCCAATGTTACCCTAAGTAAAAAAATAAAAATAAAAATTTGTTTTAAAAAACTCGAACTTATTTCCTGATTGCCAAGCCGTACCTCATTAATCACTGGGGATTGGGAAGCACTAAACCATTCAAATGTGTGGCTCTGCAAAATCTTGATGGGGAGGCCAGGTTAGAAGCCCTTGTGGCCACCTGCTTTAACAAAAGTCTGTTGGGGCTTTCAGCCAACTTCCCTCAGTGTGAAATGGTTCTCATTTGTGGGTTTTGTGTTATGAAATTTTAGACTTTTACACAGCTGTCTTTTTTGGGAGTGGGATGGGGATAGTGTGTGTGATTTTTACTCCCCCTAAATTTTGCTAAGCCCATTGTAGCTTGGTTCCCTTGGATTGCTAGTTCACTGTTCCTTTGTTTGACAGTGTGTGAACCAGGTTAGATTAAAAATGATCTTTTAAAAAACAAAAGCAAGTATTTTATTTATTTACATGTTGCTAGTTCTTCCCACTTGATAGTCTTGAATTCTTAAAGTGGATATCAGTACTTGTTTGTTATTAGAACTGCAGATTTGAATTTGTCTTAAAATGTACATCTATACAGAGAGACTAGCCTCTTTAACATTCTTACTGTGAGAACACAAGCTTGAACACAAAATTGACAGGCATATATTCCATTCTTCTTTGCGTCTAGCACCACCTTCTGATATATTGATAATGGAGCAGCTGATCTGGGACTCAATTAATAAAAAATTAAAGGAGGGTGTTTAATATTAATGCCAGTCATCATGGGTTTATGGAAAGTAGATCCTGTCAAACTAATTTATTTGATTAAAGATAACATTGTTGATGTAATATACATAGATTTCTGTAAGGTGTTTTACTTCATATTGTGTGACATTTTGATTAAAGAATTAGAATTATATAAAATTAATGTGGCAATGTTAAATGGATTACAACCTGTTTGATAGGTGTCAATGTAATTATGAACAGGGAATCATCATTGAGCGGGATGTGTTTCTAGTAGTGTCCTGAAGGGACTGGTTCTTGAATTAAAGCTATTTGACATTTTTATCGATGACCTGTAAGAGAACCTAAAATCACCACTGATAAAGTTTGCAGGTGACACTAACTGGGAATGGTTGATAATGAAGAGGACAGGGCACTGATTTAGAGCGATTGCCTGGTAAACTGGGCACAAGCCAACAATGTGTTTTAATATGGCTCAATGTAAATGTATACGTCTCTAGGAACAGAGAATATAGGCTGTACTTCTAGGATCCTGGGACGCAATGAATCTGTAAAAGATTTGGAGGTCATGGTTGGTAATCAACTGAACATGAGCTTCCAGTGCTACACTGAGGCCAAAAGTGCTAATGTGAACCTTGGATGCAGAAACAGTAGAATCTTGTGTAGGAGTAGAGAGGTTTTATCCCTTTGTTTACCCCTTGTGCAACCACTGCTGGAATACTGTGGCTAGTTGTGGTGTCCACAATTCAAAAATGATGATGATAAATTGGATGTAGTTCAGAGAAGAGCCACGAGGATGATTAAAGGATTAGAAAACCTACATTACAATGACAGATTGAAGGAGCTCTGGTTATTTAGTTTAACAAGGAGAAAGTTAAGGTATGATCAGTCTGTATATACTGAGAATACATTTGATGATGGTCTCTTCAATCTCGCAGGCAAAGATATAACTTGATTCAGTGGCTGAAAGTTCAAGCTAGACAAATTCAGTCTGGAATTAAAAATGTATGCCTTAACAGTAGGAAAAGTTTAATCATTGAAACAATTTACCCAGGGTAATGATGGATAGTCCACCACGGGCTGGTTTTAAATCAAGATTGGATATTTTTCTAAAAGATACTCTAGGATCTGTTTTGGGGAAATTCTAAGGCCTATGTTATACAGGTCAGATGAGATCACGATGGTCCCTTCTGGCCTGGAATCTGTGAATTATTTCCCCCATTTCTACATGCTTTCCAATTCTTTAAACTGGGGAGATTTTTCCCATCCTTTTCACTCATATTCACACTGAATTAAAAATGAGACATTAGAAATTTTAACCTCCGTATGTTTTGGAAAGTTGCAGACTTGTGAAAATAGGAGCTATATTGCAGAGGGGAAAAGGGACATATAGCAGAAATGGGTTCACAGACATGGATGACAAAATGTATTAGAGGTATGGAAAGAGAATAAAAAAACATGAGGGCCCTCTGTTCTGCACTACTCCATTACCAAATTATTCTCCTACTTCACTGATGTGTCAATATTTGGTATGTTTGGATGGCATGCGTTAAATAAGGGGGTGCTGGAAGGTTGGCATCCCTCTGGTTGCAGTTAAGTTTGAGGTGTGTGTTCTGTGTCGTGTAGTATTCATGGTGGTGGTAAGGTGTGTGGGTGCGGTGGGGTTAAGGAAGGGAGACTATGGTTATGTCACTTAACTTGTTATTTCTTTAGTTTTGTCCAGGTACATTTTGTGGTAACTTTAACAAAGCTTTTTGTGCATAACTATATGTAGCCTTTATTTTAAAGGTGCATAATGGATAAAACTTTAAATTTGCCTTTTACTAAAACAGTAACAAATCCAGCAAAACCAATTATGCAGATATCAACAAATTTTTGTTTGGTGCATGTGATAATTTTAAACTGCTGAATACTTTTTAAAAGATCTGGTTTAGAAATCTAGGGACTTTTTTTTTTTTTTTTTTTTTTTGCGCAACTAGCAAATTCTTCTTTCTTATGCATCTTAAATTGCAGTCTAGCGAAGAGGAGGAGAAATAGCATGAGATGGCACTTTAATAGTAGCAATTTTAAAATGTTTATAGTATGTGTTTTTCTGTGCTTTATATATAGTACTAAGACTGATGTTAAATAAACTTCATGAAATGGCAGTAACTTCTCTTGAGCTGCAAAAATTAGTGTTTGATAAAAATAGACTTTCTCATGGTCTGATCTGGTACCATGCATAATTGTCAGTGTGTAGTTGATTTGAATTTGAATTCTTGCAAACAAGCAGTTTAAGACTAGAACATTAATTTTAATAATCTTCAGCATTCTCCTGTACCCACCAAAGTAGAAGATATGTATGCCGCCCTGAAAGCCATTTCCAAAAATAACATAAACACAATAAAACCATTCATTAGGTTAACATTCCATTTAACAGTTACATTTGAAAGGGTTTGATGCACAAGAAAAAGAAGGAAGAATGACTAGGTGGAGAAAATAAAATATAGTGTGGATTCTACAAAATACAAAATATAATTAACAAAACAAAATTAACTTGTATTATAGCCGCACGCAAAGGACCTGTTAAGATTGGTGTCTCGTTGTATGTGAAGTTTAGTGTTTGGTCTGAGGAACATAGTCTAAGATGATATACAATAGGTGAAGCATGGAGGACAGGAATAATATCATATATTTGTAAATATATGCAAAGCTTTTAAAGTAAATGTCAGCTGTCCCTTAAGCTTTCTTAAGTACTGTTGGGCAGTGATTGTGGGTGAAGTGGACAAATAGGTAGCCGAGGCTGGCAATTTTGGTGGCGTGTGAAGGCAGGCATACTTAGACAAAATTTAAGAAGGAGAGTTAAAGTTATGAAAGTATTTTAAGGAGACAAGTAAATAAAAATAGCAGGAGCCAGTGGAGGTAATCAGAGATATGGTCAGAGATACTAGGAAGGAAGATGATCTCAACAGCTATGCTTTTGTATGGATGAGAGGGTCTAGTGACCTGGGTACTGGGGAGACCAGAGAAGAGGAGGTTGCAGTAGTTAGGAAGGTACATGAGGACCTGGATGAATTTTAACAATCTGGACAGAAAGTCAAGATTGCATCAGCCTAAATGCGTGGCACAAAAAAGAAGTGTTGGTTTACCTTTTCGATTACATCATGTTGCTGTCTGTTAGCAAGCCTACATATACATTTTTTTTAGAAGAGCCAGCCAATCAAGATGCCCAACTTTCAATTAGTTCACGTTTTTCACAACAGGTGACATCAACATATATGTGCTTATATATTTTTATTTGTATACCAAGCCATCAATTGTACATGGCAGTTTAGAAAGCACATTAAACAAGTTAAGGCATGATCTCTGCCCTAAGAGCTTACAATCTAAACTGACTAGACAAATACATAGAAATTAATTGTGGGGGAAGGAGAGGCAGGTCCACAGTTATTAAACCTCCTCCCCCAACAAGAGAAAAGATGCATAGCCATGAAGCTTCTCCCTTAAACAAAAGTACCACAACTATTAAACGCACCCAACAACAAATCTGTATGGTGCATCCTCAACAAAGCAAACATCCCACATTAAATGCCTATGTAAATAAACCCCCCACTCCTTCCTTCTCAACAAAAATTCCCTTCATAACTTCCCTCCTTCTTTCTCCCTCTCTCTCTCAATTGTGTTTGTTATTTTTCCAAGTTAAAATAACTCCAGTAACTTATTTTTGGAATTAGGCATAAGCATCTATCTAAGGCTAAACCTCTTGGTGATCATAAAGTCTTACTCTTTTTTTTGTTTTCTAAAGAGTATATCAGCTTGCCTTAACTATGTTAAGTTCGGTTTTCAAGTTCAGATCAAAGCATTGATCTCTAAAGCAGGGTGTTTCTCAACCTTTCTTTTTCTGAGGCCCCCCCCCAATATGCTATAAAAACTCCACGGCCCACCTGTGCCACAACAACTGTTTTTCTGCTTATAAAAGCCAGGGCAGGCATTAGGGGGTAGCAAGCAGGGCAATTACCTGCAGCCTGATGCCACAGGGCCCCCCTCAAAGCTACATTGCTCAGGCTTCAGCTTCAGTCTTGGATGGCGGGGCTCAGGGCCTGGGCTTCAATCCCATGTAGCAGAGCTTCAGCTTTCTGCCCCATGCTCTAGCTGGCCCTGCTTGTTGACCTTCCTGAATCCTGCTTGCAGCTGGTTGAGAACCTTTGATATTTTTCCTGTGCTTGTTGGATACTATCTTTCTCCTTTTGTGTTTACCTAATAATTGATAAGCTGGTCAAGCTAAGTGCCTAGATGTTTGTCCAGGGACTGATATTTTCAGTGGAGAACTTCTGACTCCTTCCTTTTTGGCCTGAAAAAATGGGTTTGAACATGAGTGTGTTGCAAAACTACCAGTTTACAGTATTTGTTTTGAGGTGTGAAGTGGTAGGGAGTACCTTTCTTGTTTTTAGCAGGTAGAGAACTATTTCAATAGGTGTCATTGGCACAGACATCCAGTTTGCAGAGTTACTTAAATATTCCTCTATAATAGAGAACCAACTGTAGCATGTGCGAGGCAAAAGATACACGGTCATATATCATCAACAGATTGAGGCCATTGTTAGCAAATGACTGCAGCAAGAAGCATATTTGGAAACACTGACAGCATTGGAGATGGGATAGATCCTTGAGGAACATAACACTTCAGATTCCTTGGTGATGACTCTCAACTGTCCATCGCCATCGATTGACTCCTATTTCCTAGGTATGACTGGAACCACAGGAGGGCAGTTCCAGACACACCGGCAACCAGGGTTTGGATTAACCCAGTACTCGGTAAGTATGCCATACTTACCCACTTCTGAGAGCCCCATCAGTTCATTCAAAATTGAAGCTTTACTACTTTTATTAAAGGTCTAGTGCTGATCCTTGTGCAGTCTGAATGTGAAGCAGTACACTGTTTTCCACAGTTTAGAGCACTTACATTGTAGCAACTGCAGTGTGTACTAGGTGGTGCAGAGATGAGGACAATGACAAGGTCCCTTCTCTGAAAGGCTTTCAGTCTGTGTTTAGTTACAAACTCCGTTAAAAATTGCAATGTAGATAGTGACATGGCTTGTTACAAACATGGTCACTGTCCAAACCCAACATGGTTAATATTCAGTTGGAAGCACTGGATGTTAAGTGTCTCTCTCACTTTTCATCTCAAGTTGTCTTGTGGTTTTCTTCCTGTAATGGATTTGTCACAGTTTTGCAGTCTACACTGGACCTTCTTACCATGTCCATGTATTCTGTTCAGCCAGTCTTCTTTCTTGTCAGCTCCCAGTTCAGTAGGACACTCCAAAGTATATTTACTGTTGTGTTTAGCCTTCCAGTTCCTTGCTGAAGTGGTAAAGAAAGCTGCTTAGATTCTCCCCAAACCCACTTAAATACAGCTAATGTGCTGTGTATAGACACTATAGGCTGACCCATGATAAGTTTTATGTGGATGTTACAAAAACATGGTTGTACTTGCTGTGTGGATAGATCCTTAGAAAATATAGACGGAGTGGGAATGGGATGTTGGTATGAGGATGACAAATTTGAGATTAAAAGGAATTGTTAGGCAGGCAATGTGATGGTTCCATATGTTACTTAATAAATAACTGGTTGAGCGGAGGGCTAGGGTTTCTCTTGGGAGAAATATATTTTCAGGAGAACTTGAAGGAGAAGACTTGAAGGGTGTATTAGATTGGTCAAATATGCCGAAGTAGTAGCTCCATAGTGTGAACTGCCGCATTCATCTAAATGATCATAAGTTTGATATGTCCTGGGTAGTGTGAAAGTCTCATACTGTAATATGGAAACACCCTGCTAAATATAGAGACCTGTTGATTATATTACCTCATAGTGTTTCTTTAAACAAAAATATGTTCAATGTTGTAATAATTAATGTTTTATTTCTGATGTTTGTGGCAATGACTTGTAAACTTGTTAAGTTCCTAAATAAATAGCTATAATTTTTTTTTTTAGTTTAATATTGATTATCGATGTCAACATTAGGTTTTGGGTTTAGAATTTGGGATTTGGTGGATGCAGTGTCTTCCATCTGAAACTTTTGCTGCTCGCTAGTCAAACTTGGAGTTTGAATGTGGTGAGACACTTGTTTAGTTATGAGATTTTTTAAAAAATGAAGTTTCATTTCTTAGTTTTCTAGCACTTTTGGAGAATGTCCTACCTCAAAAATAAGCTGGTCTAGAAAGTCCACATTTATCTTGCTCATCCATCCTCAGTGAGGATTAATACCTCCCTTTTTTTGTAACTGTTGTTTATTTGGGGGAGAGAAGCAGAACACTTTTATATGTCAGGGATTTAAAAACATACAAGATACCAACCTAGACATGGTGAAAAGTACCTGTGCCGCCATGCCGTGTTAAGGTCAGAGCTAAGAACTTGACAGTGGTCTAGCCCAGTATCTTGTCTTCCAACAGTGGCCAGTGCCAGATGCTTCAGAGGGAATGAACAGAACAGGTCAAGTGTTGTGATCTGTCCTGTTGTCCAGTCCCAGCTTCTAGCAGCTGGAAGAGCACAGGGTTTTGTCCCTGACCAACTTGGCTAATAGCCATTGATGGAGCTATCCTCCATGAACTTACCTAATTCTTTTTTGAACCCAGTTTTGCTTTTGTTCTTAACGTCCCCTGGCAATGAGTTCCACAGGTTGGCTGTGCGTTGGGTGAAATGCTTCCTTGTTTGTTTTAAACCTGCTGCTTTTTAACTTCATTGGATGACCTCTGGCTCTTGGGCTATGTGAAAGGGTAAATGGCACTTCTTATTCACTCTCTCCATACCATTCATGATTTGATAGACCTCTATCATATCCTCCTTTAACTGTCTCTTTTCTAAGATGAATTGTCTCTTTTCTGCTATTCTACCTCCATTTCTCTATTCTACCTTTGCCATTCTCCATTAGATCTATTAATCACTTTCCTGATCCACATAGGTGAGGCTGATGGAAGCTGTCTTACTCTCTGAAACAATGTATTTACACTGCAGACAAGCTATACTGGATTTTCCTCTGCATGAAAGATTTCTTTAAAAGACTAGGTATTCTTGAGCCACTTCAAAATCCTCATTCATTTACCTGTATTGTGAAATGCAATTAAAGGGGGGAAAAAGAGCAAAACCCTCCCACATCAATACAATTGTTGAAACAAAATCAAATTTTTTTAATATAGATCTGAAGACTATATTGTGACATTCATAGATATATGTTTAGAATGAAATAGATTTGAGATGTGTAGTGACTTCATTGTTGTGGAATATACCTGTTTCATTATTGGGCTGAATTAAAAATTAAGTTTCAAATTTATTGATTTAATATTATGGGTAAAAGTAATTGGATTGCTATTTTAAAACTGGCTTTTTCAGAGAAACCTTCTTAAAAGGAGCCTAAAAATCTGTGTCATGCGGGGTACATTTGTTTATCATTTAATTTTATAGCATTAAAAACAAAGAAATAACCTTAAAGTAAAGGTTATTTACAAAAAAGAGCCTAGAGTACTTTGAGATTAGATTAATATGGTCCAACTTTTTTGGCTTCATATTTTTGGGGGGGGTGAGGTGAGGTTGTTTTTGGTTCTTTGCTCCCCAGGGGACTAAATTCTTTGCCTTAAACCCTTAAAAATATTGTGGATAGGTATGAAAATGCTAGTTCTTTTATTTCATACTTTAGTGCTTTGGGATTTGTGGGTGAAAAGTATTACATAAGAGTACAAATATTAATTTTCATAAGTGTATGGTATGTTTCTTGATAGTTTTCACTTAATTGCAGATTTGCCTGCCTTCCAGAATTCCTAATAGTTTTAAATTAAAGGGAAAATCTAAGAGTTTTTTGGGCTCAATCCTATTTCCAGTGTAATCAATGGCAGAATTCCCATTGAATGTTAGTTTTATGTTCATTAAAATCCTGTTGTGGTGACTTCTATCTTCTTAAAGTATGAACCCCAGGAAAAGTGAACAGTAAAAGGGTCATTTGATAAGCTATTATAATGTTTTAGAATACTTTGACCTTAATATTAAGTACTCAAACTCAGTTTTTTAAATGTGATAAAAAGAAACTTAATTGTGTAGACAGATATTTTAGCTGAATTCCCCTTGGTGTCCTGTGTTAATAAATGAAGGGATTTGCAAAGTATACTTTAAAGGTGAACCGCAGGGATTTTATTTAAACAAAACCATAGAACTTGTATGATTCTAAAAGCTGTTTAAAAACATAGTTAGTGGTGTATAAACAAAGATTTGAAAGAATAATTTATTCTTTAATCCTGAAAACTAAGCAGCACACTACACTTCTTAGTTCCTCTGCCCGTAACTGACGTCACAGCTGTCATGAAGATAGTTTTTCCAGTCTTAACTTCATATAGACTTCCAGTAATAATTTTTTCCACAAAATTGATTTTGAGCTCAGATTTCTTATGTGTAGTCTCTACCACAAAGAGAAATATGTAAGGAAGTGTTAAATTGATGAATCTCTTCTTGAGCATGCTTAGAAAAGTATGTTACCCTTATTTAAAAAAACTTCCTGCACTAGAATAATATAGTTTTCAATATTAAGCTTGTCACATAGACTTGATAAGTTCTTAAAGAAACTTGGTTCAAAAATAACATTGCCTATAACTGACCGAAAATGACACATTGATCCTACACGCTACTTAAATAACCAAACAAAAGTGCATAGCCTAAATTTACATCCTGAGGGCTGCTCGTGGGTTTGTATACAAAGAAACCTTCCAGGAGGCATCCTCAACTTCACTGTAGTTACAGAACGCTGACTATTGCATATGGCAGTCCTCTTATTTTTCACTTGTTAAATCTTGGTCCAGACTTCTGGGAGAGGTCTTTTCTGAATTTAAGAACAATTTGTCCTGCCACTTCTCCCAGTTGGTGACACGTTTTTTCAGTCTCCATCCTAATAAATATCAGATTCAGCAGCATCAACCATCCAGTTATCTCCCTAATGACCTTGTAAACCTGGTTCCAAAACTAAGTATTCTAGCAGAACCACAATGAAGGTACATGCCCATCTTTCTACTGCCATCCTTTTAAGTAATATTGATAAAATCTTAAATCATGATGTCGAAGTTGTGTACAACAAAGTAATTCTTTATGCCTAAAGTAGATTAGAGCTTGGGCATCGTGCCAGATTCTGAAGCAGTCTCCCTCTAAGCCCTTAAATTCACTATTTCAGTAATCTGTGTTTCAAAGGAAGCCCCCTCCGTCTCTGGTCACAAACCATGTCCCAGTATATTGTAGAGATTAGCTTAATATTAATAGAGTTCTGCAATAGTTTTCGCTGCATCACATGAAGATCCTGAGGCAGAGCTTTTAAGCAAAGCCCTGAGGTAAAATATAGGCCTTCAGACCTGTTGAAACTGGGACTTATAGTAAACAAAATGTGGCATTTATCTTATAGGAGAATTAATCTGGACTCTGAATTATTAAAAATTTCATGTTTTTATCAGACAAGGTTTTTTTAAAGTATTTCCCATAAATGGGTGAAAGTGTCAGGGTTTCTAAATGGTAATATAAGGGGAGAGTTGCTTTCTTATTTTTCAAGACAGGACCTGCAAACTTTAGTCTAAATTCTGTATGTAAGAGCTGTTGAAGGATATACACAGAGTAGGGTTCCTAAAATATGTGGGCCACAAACCAAGTTTTACCTCCCCAAAAGAATGGGATTTCAAGGCAACTTCTTTCTTCAGTATCGGCCAAGCCATGTAGTGTAGCCCAGTAGGCTAGTTTGCTTTATTATGTTCACTGCTACTGGAGCCCAGTGGGCTAGCTTGCCTTCATTATATTTATTGCTTTCCATTATATTCAGCAGTAATGCCAGAAACCTACAGGCCTGTATCCTGTAAGACATTAGCTTCAGCAAGTTAGCATACATATGTCTGGGACCTTTCACCTGGATAAATGGAGCTAAAGCATAAGGTCTATGTATGACTGTGACCTTTAACATAGAGGATGTGTTAAAGCAGGTTGGTACGGGGGCTTTCCTAAGTTATCCCCTTTTAAACTTAACAGTACACCACAACTTAGAACTTGGGAAGAACTGAAATAACCAGTTAGGACAGAAATAACAAATGTGATATCTAACCACAAAAGGGTAACGAATTGACTAATATAGTAAATTGAGATAATTCATATACTAACTCAGGGGTCGGCAACTAAAGGCAGCACGCGAGCCAATTTTTACTGGCATGCTGCTGCCAGCCGGAGTCCCGGCTACCGCCCCCACTCAGCCCGCTGCCGGCCTGGGTGAACGGAACTCCAGGCTGGCAGCGGGCTGAGCCGCTTAGCCTGTCACCAGTCTGGGGTTCTGTCCGCTGGTGTAGTGTATTACATTTCCCCCCATAGGAATGTGCTACTTGCAGAGCACCAGGACTGGCAGCCGTAAGTAGTACACCATAAGTTGCACATTCCTACGGGTAGAAATTTAATATACTACACTAGGGTAGGGAAGGTTGTGCCTCCCCAAACAGCTGGCTCACTTCCTGCCTCTTGACTGCCCCCCTCATAACTGCTGACCCATTCAAACCCCCCCCCCCCCGCTCCTTGTCCCCTGACCACCCCCTACCTCCTGACTGCCCCCCTCAGAACCCTCTACCCATCCAAGCCCCCCAGTCCCCTGACTGCCCTGACCCCTATCCACACCCCCGACCCCTGACAGGCCCCCCGGGACTCCCACGCCTATCCAACCACCCCTGTTCCCCATCCCTTTACCATGCCACTCAGAGCATCAGGACTGGCAGCTGTAAGTATTACACCGTAAGTAGCACATTCCTATGGGGAGCAATTTAATACACTACACCTGGCCCCGCTCAGCCTGCTGATGGTCTGGAGTTCTCAAAATATGTTCTCACCCCTTATCAAAAATTACACTACAATTAGCTTAAAAACTTGAAAACTTAAAACCTTTGTATATTACAGTAATTGTTAAATGTACAATATTAATAAATACATAGGTTTGATGAAACAAAGTAGTTGTACTTGTCTGTGCTTAATTTGTGTTTTTGATGATTTACCTTCTAAAAAAATATCGCATGTTTCGCACCCCCGAAAGGGCATCTCGCACCCCTACAGGGTGTGTACACCCCAGGTTAAGAACCACTCCACTAAACTGATAAGATCTGCATTTTAATTTAATTTTAAATGAAGCTTCTTAAACATTTTAAAAACTTTGTTTACTTTACATACAACAATAGTTTAGTTACATAATATAGACTTATAGAGTGAGACCTTCTAAAAACCATTAAAATGTATTACTGGCACGCAAAACCTTAAATTAGAGTGTATAAATGAAGACTTGGCACCCCACTTCGAAAGGTTGCCGACCCCTGTACTAACCTATCGGGAAAAAAAAAACTTCAGTGTTAGTGAGGTGAGTAAATACAAATAAGGAGAAGGGAAACAATTCCCTACTGAATATGCATCAAACATAATGGCATCAGTATAACATATTATAAAAATGGCATCCCAGCCTAGGGGCAGTAGGAGAGAGAGATGTAGCCCTTGGGAGCTGCCAGAATGATGGCCACGGGTGGTGAAGGGGAAGCTGATAGTGATGAGGAAGACTATGGCTAACATTTCAGTTTGTTCTACAAGGGGTGGTGTGAGAGTATATGGGTGTGTAGATGTACATTCTGTAGCATCTCTATCTATTTTACTAAATTGGGGTGTTTGTGACTCTGCTAAATCTATTAATAAACTATATTTTTAAATATAGCTATATTGTAAGTGTTGCAACTGTGCACATCAAGGTTCCCAACTATAGAATGATTTAAATACTGGGCCTGATCTTTGGGCAAGAACCTGTCAACCCTCAAAGTGATAACTGGGGATTCTTACGTAATCAATATAACTGATGCATAATCTAAGGTCAGGTTACAGTAGTGTTTAGAAACATCTGGACAAGAGAGGGTCTGATTTTTTTGAGAGGGGGGAGGACATGGCTTTCCTTTTACCCACAGTATTCCACCTGCAATTCTTTGCACTCACAATTTTGAGTCCACATAGTTGTGCATTTAAGAATGATTTTCAAACCTGAAGTATCCAAACTTGAAACCTCTTGGTCCAAAGATAGCCTTGGCAGTGACCAGACTGCTGTTTCACTTCTGTTACTTTTTTTAAACGTGTATCTCTAGAGAAATCTCTAATGGAATGTGCAGATCTCCAAAAATGTATCCTTTATCTCTGTAGAGGGTACTCTGTTTAATAACACTTCTAAAAAAATTAAATACAATATGGTGCATAGCTAGTTTGTCCAATCCCATGATAAGTTTGGTGATTTAAAAAAATTAACTTGTTTTGAGTCCTTTGTCCAAAAGCTTTGAAAGAGTTTAAAAAATCTGAAAAGACTTGCTTGTAATAGTTGGATTCCACTGTATATTGAATGTTTACTTTTCCACTACCTCAGAGCTTGCCTGCTGAAAACAAACTGCTTGGACATGGTATCAAAGGTTCCTGTCATTTTATTGGAACTGTACAATGGTGTTTTCCTTTCCCCAAATACTTTCACGATGTTGGATTAACAAGATTTAAAAAGAATAAATAAGTTATGGGTAAATCTCTCTTCCCTTCCTTCCTTTCCAGCAACTTTTGGAAGTAATATAACAAAGTGACTTGGCATGTGCCATCTTTTTTATAAGCTGTTAGACCCTACCCGGATGATTCCAGATGTCATTTCTGTCCCTATAAGAAAGATATATTGAAGTAACAAATGTTATCTATTTTTTCAGTGTCAACAATTAAAATTTATCTAATCCTCGCAGCATTTTTTTTAAGCTTGGAAAATAAGTTGGAAGTGAGAACTTGTACATACTTATAGTGTGGTATAGATTTATGGAGTACTTTCTAGAGCTTCGACTCCAGTAACTTTCACAAATGGAATGCACTTTTCAGCAAATACCATTGCACTTGTGACAAATAATTTGCATAGAAATACAAACTTTAAGTTGTGCCATTATTATTAAAGCAAAATCTCACTGTTCTACACACGTCATAATTTACAGAACAATAGTGATTTCCACACTTCTCAGCAAAGATATAGAGCAAAAATTCTTATAGGTGTTCTCACAGTAATATTTTATTTTTACAAAATGTATTTCTGTATATAGTATGTACTGAGACAAGGTAGATGAGGTAATATCTTATTGGGCCAACTTCCATTGATGCAAGGGACAAGCTTTCTAGTTTCACACAGCTCTTCTTCAGGTCTGGAGAAGGTAACCAGAGTGTCTAAGTTCATGGTTCAGTGTCCAGCAGAGTTATGAATTTAAGTTCCCGGGCTCATCTTTTTAAGAGTTGTGCTGGCACTCTTGAGGATGAGGACTGAAAGATGAGATATGGAGTGATCACTTTGTGAAAATATCTGTGGACATGGCACCACTGCTACGATGATCAGTTTCTTCCACTCCCCCCACCCCCAACTACACACACACACCTTTCAAGATCCATGTGTCTTACTGCCTTTCAGCAACACGTGGTGTGCATCAGATGTCCCGGCAACACCTATGTGGGTGAAACCAATCACTATGCTTTTGAATGAACTCTCCCATAAAATTGTTTAAAAAACACCATATTACTTGTGGTTGAACATTTTTCACAAAGCAGTCATTCCACACAGGATCTCGCAATCCTTGTCCTCCAAAGAAACCTGCACAACACCTTAAAAGCCAACCTAAATTAATGGGAACTTAAAGTTATGACACTGGTGGACATGAAAAATCATGGGCTTAACAGACTGGTTTCATGGCTCATTACAACAATTTGTGATGCCCTACTACCTGTTAGCCTTAATGCCCACTTCATTTTAAGCGATGTCCTGCGAAGTGTGAACCCCCATGCTTAACGGTCCATCCCCACCGGCTTAGACACTGTGGTTACCTTTTTCAGACCTCAGGAAGAGCTCTGTGAAGCTCGATAGCTTGTCCCTTCCACCAACAGAAGTTGGTCCAATAAAAGACATTACCTCACCCACCTAGTCTTTCTCGGATCCTGGGACCAACACCGCTTCAGAAACACTGCAAACATATAGTATGTGCTATGAAGTATTTTCCTAAGTCAAACTAAACTACAGTGGTCAATATGAAGTACGTTTGTCACGTATTGTCTTGCAACAGATCTCCCATTCATGTGCACAAATTGACGAGATTGGAACCACATTATTAAAATTCGTTAAATTCATATTTAGCTGGAAGTGCAACTTACCATGAAAGTCACTGTGAAAACTTCCCATTGCTTTCTGGAATATGACGGACAGAACTTGACGCTCCTTAATTTTCATTGAAGCCAGTCACATTTTTCTTCCTGTCAGTGCTGCAGAGCCAAAATACCTTCATACAGAGAAGTGGTATTCTATTCCGCCTCAAGCATTAGCAGGTTTTTCTGTGAGTAAATACATCTGTGTATTCCACTTGGGGGTGGGGGTGGTGTGTGTGCCAAGTGTACTGGGGCTGGAGGAGTTTGCCTAGCAATATCTGTAGTGGGGTGCTGATTGCGCCTTGTGGCCCATAGCTTCTCCCCAGCTATATGAGGCAACAGTGCCCCAAAGTCCCTCAGTTCCTTCTTACTTCCCATGGCTGGTGTTGGAGCTCTGTGGTTCTTACCTCGCTCCTCCATCTCTTCAGAGAGGCTCCTGCACCAGAGCATGAAATAGTAACGCTCAGAACCTGAGGGTGACCTCCGATCTGATGAGGGCATCCGTGCTGAAGCAGGCCACGTGGCCTGTTTGAGCAAGTGCTACCTAAGACGAAGATCCCTCACTATCTGATTTGCAGATTGTTCACCAAATGGACGCAAACGCTGCTTCTTAACATGAGCTTCACCTAAGCACAGCAAGCACCATGTGTGGGGATCACTTTTGGGGATTGCTCCCACACACAACAGACAATGTTTAAACCCCAGTGAGGGCATCACCAGGGAAATGTTTAAACTACAGCTAACTAACACTAAATCTAACTAGCACTATACTAAGGGTACTAATTAACTATGCAGCTAGAAAAGTCACTAAAAATAGTCCTTCCATTGGCATCCACAAGATGTTAACAGAATCCACAGCCAGACAAGCCAGTTCTGCTTTTTCTTGTCCGTGTATTCCCTAACTCCACCCCTTTTTGGAGGTGTGGTTAACAATTCCATCCTCCAGACATTTTAGCAAGGAAGACTGCTTTTTATTTAGGCAAGTGAACAAAGTCCTTTTTTACACTTCTTATGTAGAGAAATCATAAGAGTAATAGTAATCTTTATAGCCATGGATAAGAAGATGGTATGTTGCAAAAGGCAAAAATTAAGAAAAGTGGAAAAGAAATCATAGGATGCTAACATTTCAGTCAGTGGGATTTTAATACTGGTGGATAGACTTCTCCACTGAAGAGCAATCTTCAAAAACAGGAGAGGGATTGTTACATGTCCTTAGAGAGAAATGATGAAACCTTGAAGGCTATTTTTTTTCTGTTGTGCATAAGACCTGCTTTCATTAGCCGTAATTTCAGTTGTTGCAGTGAGTGTATCTTATGTTGTCGCAATCTGGATAAAATGGCAAAAAGAATAACGTACATGCATGTTTGGTAGTGATGTATGCTCTGGTAAGGAGCTTGAGCCTTAAAGGATGGGTAGGACATTTCAGCCAAAAATAGTCAGGATGTAAATTCACTAAGAGATTTCCTGGGCAGGTTAGCAATTAGATCAAAGACCACCTCTGGAGGAGTACTGCCCCAGTTTATATGCAGGTCTTGCTAATAGCCCATTTTTTAAAAAAAGTTGATGCCTAAAATTATGTTTCACAAGCTGCATTCAGGACCCAAAATAAAAATTGCTGCGCATCTGCAGTTACCACAGGTTGTATATTTCATATATGTAATATGGCAGGAAACAAGGTACTGCTTAAGAAAGCAGATTATATTTGTCTCTATCCATCACAAAAGGGAGTGTGTATGTGTAATATATGGAAGGCTTATGCTGAAGAGATTTGTGGCTCATTCTTAAGTTGTAAGCTCTTTGAGGCAAGAACCATCTTTGTGTATAGTGCCTGGGATTTGGACCCCTGAGTACTACCGTAACAAAATAAATCCATAAGAGAGGTAGTAACCTCATGGTTAGAAATTTGTAAGGTTGCAATCTGGAGTGGTGCTGATGCTTCAGTCACTATTGATTGGGTACTTTGACATCAGTAGAATATACATTGGGCTTCTAGGTTCCAAAAACTTCATAGACTTCTAGTTTAATAGAGATAAGGGAGTTAATCAAGTTCTAACTGTTAAAATGTCTTTCTTATGGCTCTTTGTTGGAACCTATCTATCTGATATTCCAAAACCAGAAATAAATTCCTCCTGATTTGGATTGTTCATGCCAGGTCTCAGTGCCTACCCTAGTTTTAAAATAAAACATTTTCATATTGAATCATATTAGACACCAAACCGCTGGAATGCTCAGCCTACCTAGACAAGGGTGTATGGGTGTGCATGCGCATATATATCTAATGATGTAATGGGCCCTACTAGCAAGAACTGGGGTCAGCCCTCTGGTGAAATGCACAATAACTTCTTCACCTTGTGCTGCTGCACAGGAAGGTGGTCGGATTTTTGCCAGTATGTGAATCTGTACCTTGCTTGGGAGTGCCATGTCTAATATGCAACTGTGGCTAGTATGTCTCTAAATTTGAAGCCTTGCTCCCTCTAGATGTTGTAATGGAAACCGAATATTTTACCGCTGCCAGAGCTTTGTGATTGCTGCAAGGGGACAGGCCTTCAGTATGCTATTTCTGCTGCATCCTCTTGGCAGCTGAAAGGTGAAGGGAGTTAAAAAGAGGTCTTCAGTAGTTGTCTTCCCTCCCTTCTTCTGTTGTTCATAGTTTTTCCCCATCAGCACTTGCAGTGTGAAATTGACATAAGTTTCATTGCTGCTTAAAGAACTGTGAATAGCGAGAGTGAAACTAAGCAGTCTGGTTAACTTTTTCTGCTGCTTGGCTAAGTTAGGAGCAGAATTGAAGGCACTGGAGACATTATTCTTCCCAAATCGGCAAAGAATAATGTATCAACCTTCCAAATGTTATCTTTGCAATCATAAGTACTAGGAATGTCAACTTTCTTAATCTGAAAACTTAAATCCTGCAATTATTGATGTCTCAGGCTCCTATGTTCTTCAGGAAAACCTTTCATTTACCATTGGACACTTTGTGCACCCAAGCCCTGAAGAGATCTATCAGTATATGACTGAATTTTTTCAGTGGCTAACTACAGAGATTGGCACCATATACTAATAAGATACATATTATCTGAAATGCTGCCCTAAATAGCTAACACTTGTAGGTAAACCTGTGGTCTTTATTCTTACTGTATATGTATGTGTGTGTAATATAAAATATTTAGTTGCTGTGCATGGTCCCAGGTTCTAACAGCTTTTGTTACTCCTTCACTGTACCCAACTTTATTAACCTGATGCTCACCTTATGTTTTGTTTAGCTTCCAACTCTTTTTTTCTTCTTTTATAGGTATTTAATTAGTCAAGGAGCACATGTAGGAGCTGTTAATAGTGAAGGAGACACTCCATTAGATATTGCTGAGGAAGAGGCAATGGAAGAGCTGCTTCAAAATGAAGTAAATAGACAAGGTAATGTTGAATGTGGAAGTCTAGTATTATCTTTTAAACCGAAGTATGCTTTATGGGAATGTATTTTTAAAAAATAATGTTTGAAAGACATTTTTAGTGGTTTTTATTTTTAAAAGAATTACAGTGAACCATATATACTGCTAAACATTACCTCCAAGGCATTGTTACAGCCCTGTCTAAGTTCACCCTTGTGGAGCCAGTACAGGCTGCTGTACTGGATCCAGTCTTTTTATCCCATATGCTTTTGAGTGTCCAACTGGCTCTGAGCAGTGTCCAGACATTGTCGCTTGTTCTGACCTCTCAGGCACAGTCCTGGGGCATAGACTTCCATTCTGATACCATTTTTTGGCATATGGGCCCTGTCACACAACTGCTGTAGGTCCCAAGACCAGTGCTCAACCTCCCAAGTCTTCCCAGTACCTACGCATGTTCTCCCCAAAGGTCCATCAGCATGGGCATGCCAGTTTACCATTTAACTCTTTTGGGGACCATTATTATAGTTAACGTAAAGAATGTACAGGCTTTTTGGAAAGGGTCATCTTAAACCCAAACGTTTTATTCATAGAAAAGCGCCAGAGGTTTACTGATACATGAAAAACTAACACACACCTGAATGCAGACTCCTCCCTCCAGTGGTCTCACCACTGCTGAGTCTTCTGGATTTTGGGCAGTGTCCTTCAGCTGGTCAGTGCCGTTTCTGCTCCCCCACGCCTCCTGCTTAGCTTTCTCATTTTGGAAGGTGTCTTTTTGCTAGAGAGCCTGTCCCTTTTAAAAGCAGGTTGTGACATCTTTTTCCTACTTCTCTTCTTATGCTAGGATTTTCCATGTGCCAGCCCTGGAGTGGAATTGCTGGCAGAGGGTTGTTAAGTTAATGACTGTTGCTAACCTCCCTTGTCCCACTAGGGTAAGGCTATTCAATAGTCGATGACCCTCTAAGGATCAGATACCTAGGTGCCAGTCCCACCTTTCCCTCCCAAACACGAGGAATGATGCAGTCTAACTTGACAGTTAGAGAAGTATATAATCAAGGTGACACTCAAAATGGAGGCTGAAATACATGGTTTTTTCCACACAAAATCAGATAGGGGACACACACACGTGCGCAGCCCCCCCCCACACACACACACTCTCTCCTCCTCTCCCCCCCCCCCCCCAAAGTCATGGGCAGTTTTTTCCTTTTTGTTTTTAAAGGTTACTTTCACTCATTCTAGTGTATGGTTCTCCGTAACACTGAATTATACATGCCCACCTAGGGGATATTGTACACCTTTAGCTTCAAGGTGTTATCTAAATAATCTCAAGTCACAATAAACTATGCAGTAACCCAAGTTCTGTCAGGATTAAATGGTTATGGTTGAATCTGCCTATTGTCCAAACCAGGTACTGTCATTTACTGGTCAATAGGATGACATGACATTGAAGGGAAGAGGTCATCTAGGTACTAGTATGTAGTTATATTTCTAGAATCTTGGATCAAACATTTTGTAGTAACCAAATTTTAACTGTATGATTTGGACTCTGCTTCGCATGTAAAGGGACACCAAAGTAAATTGATAGTTTGCTGGCATATTGTACAAAAACCTTCTCTTTTTCACTTAATTTGGTAGAATACAATTTAAAAAAAAAGTCTTGAAGGAGATATGAAGTGAGTTGTCTTCAGTTTGTGCCTCTTCATAATCTTCTGTGAAGCTGTTTTTTGATACATTTAACTTCACTAAAATGCCATCTTCATTGTCCTTAATACTACACTGAAATGTGAATAATCACACTCAATTTGGAAAATACCAAAATTAAAATCAAAAGATAAAATAAGAAACCATTTTGAGTTTCTTATACAAGCATTCTTATACATATGTATTACATATTTTCCAGTCACTCATAGACTCATAGATATTAAGGTCAGAAGGGACCATTATGATCATCTAGTCTGACCTCCTGCACAATGAAGGCCACAGAATCTCACCCACCCAGTCCTGCAATAAACTTCTCATCTATGTCTGAGCTATTGAAGTCCTCAAATCATGGTTTAAAGACTTCAAGGTGCAGAGAATCCTCCAGCAAGTGACCTGTGCCCCATGCTACAGAGGAAGGTGAAAAACCTCCAGGGCCACTTCCAATCTGCCCTGGAGGAAAATTCCTTCCCGACCCCAAATATGGCGATCAGCTGAACCCTGAGCATGTGGGCAAGATTCACCAGTCAGATACCCAGGAAAGAATTCTCTGTAGTAACTCAGATCCCACCCCATCTAACATTCCATCACAGACCATTGGGCCTATTTACCATGAATAGTTAAAGATCAATTAATTGCCAAAATCATGTTATCACATCATACCATCTCCTCCATAAACTTATCGAGTTTAATCTTGAAGTCAGATTGGTCTTCTGCTCCCACTGCTTCCCTTGGAAGGCTATTCCAGAACTTCACTCCTCTGATGGTGCTTAGCTTTGTGTCAGTAAATATTAGTTCCTGTTAACGATATAGTTTGATACTAATTTTACAATTTAATAACTTAGATTAGTGATAATTTCAATATGCATACTGTATTCATAAACACAAAACATTTACACTCTATCTCAGATATGACATGTATTGAAAGCTTTCTGAGGCATCCAGCTTCACAAGGCAGGGAAGCATGTATATTTATTGATGCCTTAGGGAGCCAACAAATAATGGCTACTGGCGGGGGGATGGAACAATGAGGGTAGTTTGTTTATATTTTAATACAAAATATGAAATTGGACTGCCGTGGAGAGAGCCCAATTTCAGACTCTTCCTATTAAAAATGTATAGTCGATCCATTCACTAGCTCTGGGCAGCAGTAACAGATATTGGTAGCTATGGTGTACCTCAAATAAGCTCGGCCCATGAAGGATGCCCTTCTGTGTAAACCTGCATTCCTGTTGGAAGAGAATCTCCCCATCCACATTCCTTAGCTTTTTATGGTCCCTCACCCTCAGCTGAGCAAGGAAACATAATACATACCTAATTTAAAAAATATTAAAAAGTAATAATAGAAATACAGGGCTGGAAGGTACCTCTAGAGACATCTAGTCCTATTGTCTCTCCTCCCTCTGTGCTGAGGTAGGACCTAGTATACCTTATAATATTATTTATTAAATCGTAGAATAAAACCAACCTTCTCTTGTCATTGACATAACCCCCAGTGCTATTTGAGAAATCACCCCTCCACTAGCTTTTATATGATGGGACAAGGCTCTTTGTTCAAATGCATGAAGTTAGCTCTTGGAGACCCATGCTAGTAATAGCAAAACTGATGGCATGGCTCTGTCATGGTATAGTTAACATAACTTTTAAATTTCTCTGTTTGTTGGAGACCAAGAACATTAGTTCTTCATCTAGCTTGTGTATATTAAACAGAACATAAGAAAGATTACTAGTTTCTGGTGTAGTCGTTGCTTTTATATGTTATGGTGTAATTATTAATTTCTATCCTGAAGTGTTTAAAACATTTTTCATACTCAATTAAGGGACATTTTTATCCTGTGTTTCTGGGATTCCTGATTGGCACCTCTCTGATTAAATTCTGAAGAAAGTGATAAGGCAAACTTTAATATAAAACAACAACAACAATAAAGTTTCTAATCCTTATGGTGGTAAGGAAACTTCTGGATGTGAACTGATATACTGGTGTTTTTCCTGGATCTGCGACTGGCACACTTTAAGCACTGCATTGCAGACTTCAGTTTTCTGAGTCATTCCCTTGGATCCAGATTTGGTGGATATATGGGCTTCTTTCTAGCCAAGGTCTTGATTCTTGATTCCTGCCTTAATTGACTCTCTTGACTGTCTAGTACAGTTAACAGGTTGGCACATCCTCCTTTTTTCCAGTTACTTGTGCAAGATTCCATGCTCCTATCTGCAGTGAACCACAGCAGAGCCAGCGGTAGACCAGGAAAGAGTTTGCGCCATGTAACTAGTCAGCTTTCCCCAACTACTATTTTTTGTGTCTGCATTTGCGTTCGATTCCTATAAGTATATTGAAACTTGTGCTGGGGACTTGGATCAAAATACAGCACACATCTTACACAAAAAGGGACTTCACAGAGAGGCACTAAATTCACAAAGGTAAATAAACTGTGGGATGGAAGTATGTTTCATATATACATGACAGAGTATAGGCTGGTCGCACTACTATTGCAGTATCAATCTGAGTTGATTTCAACTATGTTAAATAGGAACCACCCAAGAAAAATCTGAATAATTCTCAAATGCTATGGAACTTTTCTATTACTTAATCAACAAGACTAATCCCAAATAAAAAGCTAAAATTTGAGCCCAGAACAAAAAGAAGAATCTAAATGTGACTGAGGAAATGTATTCCTTCTAGCATTTAAAGCTAAAAATCCACATCTACTCTAAGTGTATGTTCACAAAGGAGATTTTCATAGTGATCCAGATTAATTTTATTGATGTACAGATCCCATTGTGAGTGTCATAGGACATGAATTTGAAAAAGAATGGGATAATCTTGTTTCCTTAATTTTCTTTCCAAAGCAGGCCTGCTTTAGGCAGTCTTACTTGCTGGGGGAACTCTCCATCTAGTCAGGAAACTGTGCAGTCTAGAAAACCACATTCAAGAGGGAGATAGGCATGATTCTCTGCCAAAGAGGGGTGACCACTTTGGAGCCAGAAACCTAAAAGTTTGGTACTCTGCTGGACCATGGAGGGGGAATACAGGTGCCCTGAACTGTGACTATGACATTCTCATACAGAAAAGCTGTCACTGACCAGAACCAAATCTTGCCTATTCCTGAGCCCTTGGGCAGGAGTAACTATGCAAGGCAAAATATCTATATTTTGTTGGAGAGAAGAAATACATAGCATACATACATACCTATAATTATCATTTACATTGAAAGGTAAGTATACACCGCTCCGTCAAATAGAGATCATCTCACTATTATATATTAGGGCATCTTTGACCACCTACCTCATCTGGCCTCTGCCCACCAATTCACCTCCACAGCACTTAGAGTAAGTGCTGTGGAGGTGAATTGGTGGGCAGAGGCCAGATGAGGTAGGTGGTCAAAGATGCCCTATTACCACCATGATTCTGCAATATATAATAGTGAGATCATAATTATATACCCCTCTGTCAAATAGAGATCTTTCAATGTAAATTATAATTATAGATGTGTATGTATTCTATTAGGGAGTATTTCAGTTAAATGCAATGTTTGACTCAAATTTGTTTATATGCATACGACTACTATGTTTATATATAGAAACATTTATTACATGAACGAAAGTTTTTTTGCATAGTGTACCCATAAAACATGTTTTTATATTGCTAGTGTGCTCTGAAACAGTGATTCAGCATTTCAATGGCATTTTCATAAAATGCTTGCCGAGCAGCATAATATTTTGTATCTACTTAAAAACTACTATATAAAACTTTTTTCTGAATAAAGTTTAAAGCATTTAGCCAATAATTTATGAATCTGTCCTTTGTATTAACAATTTTTGAATTGTTAGCCTACCTGAGGTAAAGTTTACAAGCATTTGTAAATTATCAAATGTTGTTGAGCTGAGAGGCACCACATCACCATCTATGGGCCATTTGGAGAAAGTATTTTACATGTCTGAGAAGCAGTGGGTTTGGTTTGGTTTATTTTACCTCCTCTGCACTCAAGATTGAGTTTTGAAAACAAAAGCAAAGAGGAAATTCCATTTAAGGTAATCTAAAACATGTTTACAATTTACTTTCTGTACATATACTGGGGATATGTATTTGAAGTGTCTCTAAGTATATCTTCTTCCTGTTCTAGGATGTGAAAAGTTGATCTCCCATTTTGGTGCCAGTTGTAACACAGGATGTTTTATATAAATTGGCACATTTTTCTGATTCTCACCCTTTTTCTTGTGTTTGACTGTGGAAATTTGATCATGTAAAGTTACTCTGTCCTGTTTGGTACACTTGTATCATAAATAATGTTCAAAGCTTTCAGTCTTCAGTCCTCTGTAGCCTGTACTCTCATGTGAGGTACAGAAGTTTGTTAGGTGTACCAACAAATGTCTAAAATTCTTTATCCTAGTCAGCAAAAAACAGTTGTCAGTCCATGTTTAATCTGCAGTTGCTTTAATCTCCATGTATATAAGACTAACCTTGAGCAGTAAAAATACAGGCCTGTATGGGAAGTTTTTTTTTTTTTTTTTTTTAAATTATGTAGTTCCTCCCTCACTGTCACTGGGACCCTTCTGTTTTTGTTGGGAAGAGTTCTTGGACTCCTATCTAGCAAACATGAATGAGTAACTTTACACACAGGTGAACTCACTTTGCACACAGGGATTACTCAGTACAAAAAGTTTATCTTGTGCATCAGTGTTTGCAGGATAAGGGCTTTGGCATGTAGTTGTAAAAGGGGCAAGTGTGCAATGAATAATGAAACTTAAGTACCATGCCTGCATTAGTATTATCACCAGGAAAGAAAGTGTAATGTAAACAGAAGCTTAGTTAGACAAGTCTCTTCCAGATAGGAGGATAAATTATTTGTATATCTATTCTTTGTAAACAAAACAAAGTAAAACTGACCAGATATTAGCACTGTTCTTTAAGATTTTAAAAATAATTCCTAGTGCCAAAATAAGGAATCAGACAAACATCATAAGCTGCCTACTATAGGTAATAGTAAAAGGATTACAACTGTTGCTGCCAAAAGAATATTAACAACCAAATAGTCAAGAGTCAAATAAACAAAGGTGGAAAAACAAGCACATAGATTAAGAATGAAACAAAAATGGATGAACTGTATCATACACTGAAGGAAAAGTGAATAAAAATTAATAATTTTTAAATTGTTTTTATTTAAATCAGTTTTATTTGAATTAAATTTATTTATTTTAAAACTGCTTTAAAATTAAATTTGAAATTATGACAAGCTGTGTTAAAGCCTAAATTAACAAGAATCTGTTTAAATTATTTAATTTAAATAAAGTGTGTTGCATCAGGGAGCACTCCTATTTTAATGAGGGTGCTACTTTTTTATTTATTTTCAGAACCAATGGGAAAACATCTTTGACTTTTTTGAAGGCAACTCAAGTTTCATAAATGTTACAATGTCATGCAGTGCATTAAGTATCTACATTATTTTTGGTCTTTACAATGGAACTAATGGTGGTATTTACACTTTTCCAAATGTCATTACTTTCAGAGTCTGTCGTGAAATAGACTTTTGCCTTAACTACTTGCATTGGTCATTTTCTAAACAGTGGGTCCTGACCTCCAGTGGGTCATGGGAAGGTTCCAAATGGGCTGCCCCATCCAGGGCTGGATTAGCCCATCACTGGGCCCTGGCCAAGGCAAACATACATTTCTCCTGGCTCGATGCAGAGGGGGCTGTGGGGAGGGGTTGGTTTGGGGAGTGAGCCCATAGGAGTGGTTCCTGTCCCACAGGACTAGTCATGTTAGTGTTCCCATGACTATAAATCTGTACAGAGATGAAATTTTACTAGTCTAATAATTATAAGGCAAGAACAGGAAGCTTAGATCAATAATATAATAATATTGTGCCTTTCCTCCAGAAGATTGCCAAGCACTTTACACACAGACTATTACAAACTACAAATTCTTTTTTTGTGTTTTACTTTCTTTCAGACTTCGGGTTAATAGTGAACTCTCAATAAAAACAAATAATTTTATAAACTCTTGCATATATATTTAATGGTTTAGTGAAGGAAGAATTGTGAAAGCGTCTTTCTTGCAGATATTTTAAATCTGTATGTAAATTGTTATATTGATCTATCCCTGTAGTATCTGGTATCAGAGTGGTAGCCATGTTAGTCTGTATCAGCAAACAAAATGAGTTGCAGTGGAAGCGGGAGTCCATGAGAGACAACATGGAGAAATTCGCTATCAAGACAAGAGCAGGAGAGCAGAGTGGCAGCGGAAACGGTGGTTCAATGATGACGGTTAGCAGTCCTATCTGCTTAAAGCAGTATGGCACCCGCATGGAAAAAAGGCACGAAACGATTGTCTGCCGTTGCTTTCACGGAGGGAGGAGCGACTGAAAGCTTGTACCCAAAACTACTCGCAACAATGTTTTTGCCCATCAGGCATTGGGCGCTTAACCCAGAATTCCAATGGGTGGCGGAGACTGTGGGAACTGTGGGATAGCTACCCACAGTGCAACGCTCCGAAAGTCGACGCTAGCCTTGGTACCGAGGACGCACTCCGCCAACTTAATGCGCTTAGTGGGGACACACAAAATTGCTTTCCAAAAGTTGACTTCTATAAATTCGACCTAATTTCATAGTGTAGACATACTCTTAGAGACTAACAAATTTATATGGGCATAAGCTTCTGTGGCTAAAACCCACTTCATTGGATGCATGCAGTGGAAAATACGGAAGAGCTGTATACACAGAGAACGTGAAAAAATGGGTGTTGTCATACCAACTGTAATGATACTAATCAATTAAGGTGGGCTGTTATCAGCAGGAGAAAAATAAACTTCTGTAGTGATAATCAGGATGGCCCATTTCAAACAGTTGACAAGAAGGTGTGAGTAACAGTAGGGAAAAATTAGCATGGGGAAATAAATTTTACTTTGGGAAATGACCCATCTACTCCCAGTCTTTATTCAAGCCTAATTTAATGGTGTTCAGTTTGCAAATTAATTCCAATTCTACAGTTTCTTGTTAAAGTCTGTTTTTGAAGGGTTTTTTTGTTGGAGAATTGCGACTTTTAGGTCTGAAATTGACTGACCAGGGAGGTTAAGTGTTCTCTGATTGGTTTTTGAATGTTATAATTCTTGATGTCTGATTTGTGTCCATTTATTCTTTTGCGTAGCAATTGTCCAGTTTGGCCAATGTACATGGCGGAGGGGCATTTCTGGCACATGATGGCATATATATATTTGATAACCCCTCAGATATCTTATTTACTGTGAATTATCCAGAATTTTACTGGATCCAGGACTGATATTCATGAGCATGTTCCTTATCCACATAGGCTTGAGAGGTATTGCAGGAGCTCCCAGGGTGGAACCTGCTCTGGGAATATAGATACTTACCCTAGTAGGAACTGGGTATAGCAGCACACCTTCAAACCCCTACACAGTCCAGTGATACCATCATGCTATGCATTTTACAACTTAAAACTCAGATATTTTAAATTTCTGCTGATTGTTTTTTTATACCATTGTCCCTACCCTTCTCTCCCATAATCCCTTTGTTTCTAGATTTACCAACTCCAGTCGTTGTCCCTCCTCTTTTCTTTTCCTTTCTGAATCTTTGCCCCCACACCCCAACCTTGGCATAAATTGAAGAGCAGTATTCAGAATTTTTCATTAAGCCCCCACCCCTGCTCCAGGTACTCTGGAATTTACCTGCTTAGTGCACCTAACCCTGGCTCTGCCCCACCCAGATATTGAAATTGATCAAGATAAGTCTGGGGCAAGACAAAATGGGAAACATACCAAAAGTGTTGAAGAAGCAAGAAAAATGGCAAGAAAGATGAGGTGCTGTCCTGGAAAAATGATTAGGATAACTTTTCGATGAAAGATGCTGTGAAGGCAAAGGAAGGAAACTTGAATGAAAACAATAGAGACAAATGTGGAAAGCAGAGGCAGCAAAAAAAATGGCTTAAACTAAGAAGAGTTAGGCAATGAGCAAAGCACCTATGTGTTTTGGTAGAGCAAGGAGCTGTGCAGGGATTATACCTCTCATGTTGGGAGAGAGGATAACTGACCAACTTCTGCTCCCCTTCTTACCAGGAAGAGAAGTGAATATGGGCAACCCCTTCATGGGGATGGGGTGTGAGAGGAGAAGCTCAGTATTCATCAAGTGCTACCTAGATAAAGCTGCTGCTGCAGGTGGAGGAGAACCAGAAGATGTTGACAGGGTTTGGGTGAGGTGGATAAAAATAAATGATTTACAAATAAATAAAAATGGATTTTTTATTTGGGTTTGTTTATTTAAATTTTTTTTAAAGAAGACTTGTATTATTTTTTTAAAAAAATCTTTTTTTTACTTTCAAGTTGGAATTGGCAAGCTATGTTAAGGACCTAAACTTATTTATAGTCTATTTTTGTATATTTAATTTAAATGATTTTAATAATGTTAAGAAGTACATGTTTGCTGCCCAGTTTTAATCAAGGTCTTAGAAGTCAGTTCTTAAGCACTTGGAACCAGAGTTGGTTGCAATACTAGACCAGCTTTTGAAAGCAGTAGTCTTTTCTGGTAGATGAACTATTTCTAAAATCTTGAAGGACAGGTGACCAGAAACAATCAGTTCAGTTCACTAACTATAGATACTACTTCCTTTGTTTAATAAATCCATTAGTTCTAAATGTAAAACATGTTTTGATAAACTTTTTTCTTAAGTATTCAACACATTTAAGGTAGTTTTATTTAATAAAAAAGATTACAACACTGTTTGTGCATTTGAAATTGAATTTGAATTTCCATCCAAATAGAGCTTGCCACAAACCACAAGTAAAAATTTAATTTAGTAAAAAGTTAAATTATATAATTGCTTAAATAAATGGATATAGATGTAGTGTAGACATAGCCTCTACATCGGCAGAATTTATGTCACTAAGAGGTGTGAATAAGCCACCCCCTGAGAAACATAAGTTACATCAACATAAGCGCTGGTGTGGCTAGCTTCTCCAAGTGACATAGCTTCTGTCGCTTGGGGAGGTGGCTTTATTATGACAACAGGAGGGCTCTCTCCTGCCAAAGTAGAGCATCTTCACCAGGCGCGCTGCAGCAATGCAACTGCATTGATTACTCCTGAGGGCATTAAAAATTCTGCGCAAAGTATTTTAAAATTCTGCAAGTTTTATTTGTCAATAAATCAATGTAGAAGCTCCAGCATGGCAATGGGGAGCACAGGCAACTGACTGCACGAAGGTGGAAGATCACCCCGCAGCCCCCCCCCCCACCCCCAGAACACGGACTCAGCGGAGAGGCTGCACCCGACCCTGACACAGCACAAGGCTTGGGCCTGCCCCAGAAACACCCTGGGGCCATCCCCCTCTGCACCAGGTGTGGGGCAGGTTGGCTCAACCAGGCAGGATCCAAGTATGAGGGGCTCAGTGCAGGGGAGGGAAGATTCAGGTGTTGGGTGAGAGGAATTCTTTGTGGGACAATCTGGGTGCAGGCAGCTCGGTGGGGGGGGTCTGGATGCACAGAGGTTCATTGGGGGGTTCCAGGTACAGGGGCAATGGGACTCTGCAGGGGCTTCCAGGTGAAGGTTGTTGGGGATCAGCAGAGAGGTCTCGGTCCTGGGGAAGTGGGGCTTGGGGGGCGGGGGGGGCCTCTGGGTGCAGCTAGTTGGTGGTCAGCATGGGGGTCTGGATGTGGGGCTCAGGGTGGTGCAGGGGGTGGTGCATCAGGGTGGGGGGTTGAGTGCAGGTAGCTCAGTGGGGGGGGTGGTCTGGGTGCAGGGGGCTCCAGATGCAGGGGGTGGGGTTTGGGTATGGAGGGCTAGGGGAGTTCTGGATTACCGGATGAGGCTTGGCAGGGGTGCCTTGGCATGGGAGGTCTGGATGTACAGGGATTGGGTGGATGGGGAAGCAGCTTTCCGTATAGTCCCCCTCCCGCCACAGCTGAGGAGTGATGGGGGCAGGAAGCAGGGGAGGATGCTGAGTTTCCTGTAGCTTGGGGAGGTTTCTGGTGGCGGGTCTGACACAGCCCAGCCACTCCTTGCAGGGGAAGAGGAAGGTCCTGTCCCTTCCTGCCTCCAGCCCAGCCAGGAGTTAGCAGCTGATCCTGGCTCATGGTAGGAGCCACTGGCTGGGGTATCTCCAGCCCCTTGGTGATTTACCTCTCCACTGTCTGCTCTGGATGCCTGAAACGTTGTACCTGCGCTGCTAGGGAGTGGTGCGTGACTGCTCTTGCAGCTTCCCTTTGCATCCCTGTCAGAAAGTCACTTTTCTGCGGAGAAGCATAGAAATCTGCGGGGGACATGAATTCTGCACACATGCAGTGGTGTGGAATTCCCCAGGGGTAATTGCTGCTGCTGCAGTGCTGTACATGTCGACATGTCCATAGTGTATCCTCTTGATTAGCAAAAGTAAATACCATAAAAGGGCTATATTTAGTTGCAAATCAACATGTGTTAATGGTTCCCAACCAGTGGCAATCAGCCTTTCTTTAGGACAATAACTAAAAAGTACAAATGCAAAATATGATTAAAATTGATGATTTAAACCAATGTTTTGTGTTTGCTGATTTAAATCGTTTTGTTTTAAATCAGTCCACCCTGGGTCTGGTGGTATATACAGGATGTCCTTTATTTCCTTTTCCCCCCCAACTTCTTTCAGAAATGGAGGCATTCTAAACTTCCCACCACGGCACTGTCTCTTGTATGTACACATAGCCTGTAAATTTTAGCTTCTTGGCTAAGTAGGTTTTCTGTGAACCTTTTGAGTTATGTATTATTGTGGTTTTGACCAGACTTTATGTTCAGCATTCTTTTATAAAGGATTAATAAATCTTTGGTGTTTTAGTCAATAATTAATTATGTCCAAAAGTTCAGTAGGCTCCTTATAAATGATCTATAATACGTTCTACTGATGTGTTTATAATCATTTATAACACACGCTATTCCTGTCAGCAACATCTGTAATTTGTTAGCCTTTTATAAAGTATTAATAAAAATACTCTTAATATTGGTGTCATCAAAGACTTCTCATTCAAACAAGAATCTTTTTCAACCCATTATCTCTTTCAACATGATTCTGCAATTAAGTTAAAACTTGATTTCCATATTTGTTGCCATGGAAATATCAAATTTAACATAACTTCACTGCAGGATAAAAGCAAAGAGAAAACTGTGTTGCTGAAATGCTTTTTGAAACACATTGTAGATTGTTAGAGAATGAAGTATAGAAAACAACATGTTGCCATATATACTGTCATAAAACAAATTATCATGTTGTCCACTTGTGGTCATTAAAAGCCACATGGCGATTTTTGCAAAAACAGATGTTTAACTTTGGTGTCCTGTATTTGGGTAATTACATTCAATCCATCTAAAATCCCTATGCAGTTTGGATTTAGACATGGAGTAGTATTCTTTTTCTGTTTTTCATTATTGTGTACTGTTTTAGCTCAAACAGCCCAAGTTCTCAGTTACAGGTCAACCAATTTTGATTTGAGCTTTTGATAACCACACTTCCTTGAGCTGTTTTTCCCTGTGTATTGCTCTCAGCTGTCCTCGAGTCCAGTTCTCCCATTCAGCATAAATAGCAGACTCTTGCTTAGCTACAGCCCCCATCTCTTTCCTGTTCACTGTTATAGTTTTCTATACTCCCCTTACTGTAGCTAGTCAATTAAAATGCTTGTGCTGTGTGCTTCCTACTTACATGGGGAGTATGATACTGGCCTCCTTTGTAAAGTGCTTTGACATCTATTTGTGAAAAATGCTGTAGAAGAGATTGGTAACGTTCTCATGTTAACACTTCAGCATCGTTTTATCAACTTTATACGCTTTTTATACTCTACTTAAATTGCTTTGTTGAACTTTTATTGCTCTTTCTTGTCTGCCCTTCCTTATAAAGTACCACAAACTGTTTTCTATAAGAGATGCTACATACAGTCTTTGGTAAAACTTGTATTCTGAGAATTCTGAGGGAAAAGTTCATGATATACTCTTGCTGTTTATCCTGCAAATTTTTTTCCAAGGCTAGATTACCAGGGTGAAAATCATTATTTCACAAAGAGACACTAGAAACTACTTTTTATGAAAGGTTCTCTGGAAAACAGCAATAACTCTAAAAATGTCTTAATTGCGGGGAAACACACTTTTCAGCAGCCATTGCTTATGTCTTTGCACACATAATTGGAACCCCTTAGCCACCCCCTCACCTTGTTTTTTCAACCTTTATCACAAGCTGCATGATTTAGGAAATAACGTTACATTATTTGAGATGTAGTAGTATGATAGCTTGACAAAATTAATCCTTAATCTTTTTCTATTTAACAGTGACCACTGTAGTAGTCATTAAATTTTCATGGTCATTAATTTACACTGCCCATGTAAATTTTTAATAAAGTTAAAAGACCAGTTTTTAGTCGGTCTCTGAAAATCATCCTAGAGGATTTGCATGTAAAAAATACAAAATGGATGTGCCCACACTTTCTCAGGGTTTATTTTAAAAGATCCGTTTAACATTTGCCCCATACATTAATGATATTGTTTAGCCAGTGTTGTTTTTATTGCCACATGCAAGGAATGTGCAGGAATTATCAGTTAATGATGACCTTATGTTTGAAATGAAACTATTCTTTTTTTCAATTAGGGGTTGATATAGAGGCAGCTAGAAAAGAAGAAGAACGGATAATGCTTAGAGATGCAAGACAGTGGCTTAACAGTGGCCGTATAAACGATGTCAGGCATGCAAAATCTGGAGGTACAGCACTTCATGTAGCTGCTGCTAAAGGGTATACAGAAGTTTTAAAGTAAGTATTTCTAAATGGTAGATTTTTTTCCATGTCTCCAAGCTTGTCCAGATGTTAGTGTAAAATAACTTGGCCTTAATATGATTGAAAGTTTTTGGATTGCATCCTGGAACCTTGTGATCTTTAGAATTACCTGTTTCTCACAGTTATGTTTCCTGTTTTCAACTAATGTTGAAACTTTACATAGTGTCATGAACTTTACTTGAGTTATTCAAAACTTAACAGTATTGTACATATTGAATTTGAATCCTCAATGTCACTATGGCAAAAATATCCATATTTCTGAAGTATATTTTGACTTAATATATTAAGGAGAAAGGATACCTTTCTTTAATGCAGGTTATCTTTGGGATAATACACCTGGTTTAAAACCATCATTTACTGTGCTGTGTTTATGCAGTAAAAGTAGTCCAGACTAAAGCTATCCAGGTTTGAGAGAAGAAAATTAGTAATTTTATTCCAAAACTTGAAGGATTACTTAGGGAAAGGCTTTAAAAGATGTATCATCAAAAGAACTCAATTTTTTTCTTGAAAACATTCAGACTTCTCTTATCCTCTAATTCAGTGGTGCCCAATCTTATTATACAGGATGGCCACATAAACCTAAGCACAATATTTGTGTGGGCCAAACAGATTCTACATATTTTAATAAAATTTAAAGTCACCTGTATGTATGGATTTATATTTTAAGCTCATCTTGTGTTCAGAAATATACAGATCTCATTTTGGGACCAATAGTTTTAGAAATCTTGAAGAAAATATATGGAATAAAATAAATATTGTATAGTCCTAGAGGATAAGATAAAACAGATTCAGGTTTTAAAAAAAAAAGACATCAATATTTTATCATAAGGAAAGCAGTTTAGTTCACATGCCTTATCAATATTTTTTAAATAGAAATGTGAATGACAAAATGAATTTGAGATTTTGTATTCATTTAATTAAAACTTGACAGATAGTGAATCCCTAATGCAAGTCCCTGTTTTTAGGGTGTTTGAAATATCTGCTTTATGCACCAAGGTGAATTATGTATTCACAGGGCTATGGAGTTTGTTTTTCTTAAAGTTACTAGTTGACTACTTCAAATTTAAAATTTCTGCTGTCCATTGAGACTACAGTATATATTCTGTAAATTTATAGTTTTGAAATGCATGAAGAGGACTCTCCAAGAACCTAGCTGCTTATATTTTGTACCATTGATCTGTCTACCTCTGACATACCTATTCTGAAAGGAAGTGAAATCCCTTCTCTTTAATTGTAATGAAAATGCCTAGGCCCTGGTTTTCACTAAGGTGGCTTATGCACCACTCTGGCAATGTAAATTGGCCTTAAAGTGAGTATAAATGTACTTTACTGCTCCTGCACTGGCAGAGTAATAAGGTACCTTAAAGTGAACATAAATGAGTGTCCCTCAGTGAATAAACTTCACTACTTCTGACATTGTAAAGCCTTGTCTACGTAGGGAAATTGACCTGCAGAACTATAGCAGTATAACTGTATTGTGATATCTATGCTGTTATAACTCCCCATTGGGGACAGTCCATTCTGAAATAAGTGATTTTTTTCGTATAGCAGAACAATATAAACTATACTGAAAAAACCACTTTCCATTCCAGAACAGTGACATAATTACACTGTTGTAGTTGTGCCAGTTTCTCCGTGTAGACATGCCCTTATATTAGACTTCTTTGCAGCAAGAAGATTCTATGCTATGTGCATAATTTTGAAACCATGATTTATATTAAGATATCTCTACACATGAACAGCTGATCTTCTGGTTGATAAAAATATATATTGTGTATACCTGCCAAATATTCTTGTTTGTTAGCTTACTTAAATGCCATGTAATCTTAACTAAATTATTAACTCAGAGTACTTTGCAACTAAATATTCTCCCCCATCCTACACTCCCAACATGGATTGTTAAATGTTGCTTTAGGAAAAAACCCTAATATACTTTCAATAGGAAAAAAAAGAGGTTTTTGTTCAGGTAATACCTTGATATCTGCAGCCAAATAGTGTTTGCCAGCCTTGTTTTTTAAGAGCCATTATTTATGGAAACTATGTTGGATAAATAATTTTTTTTTTCTCCAAATATGCTAACTACCTTTTGCAGGTTTATGATACATTTATACCCTTCCTCGTGTGTACAAACGAATGGTTCTTCAACAGTTAGACCGTGTCTCTGCATCGATCCATTTAAAAGTTGAATCGTTGGAAGATGCTACTGTTAGAACACTTGACACTTTCATTAATCTTGTGGTGTATATGATCTCTCTTGCACTTGCTCACATACAGACTCTCACACCCATATTCCTAAGGAATCATTCTGGGAAGTACTGGCTGATTGTTTTTGGTTCTTGAACTATGAAATCAGTGATGCTGAACTTAAGCTGAAGGAAGAAAAGGAGTACTTGTGGCACCTTAGAGACTAACAAATTTATTAGACCATAAGCTTTCGTGAGCTCCAGCTCACTTCATCGGATGGGACATTGTTGATTTGAGAGGTCCCGCACTCTGAGAAGAGCTTCACTGATTCATCTAAGCACTATTCTGCCACAGCACTAGCCATGTGTGATCTTAAAGGGATGACGACAGCTCAAAAAATTAATTCAAAAATAGTTTCAGGTAGTTTACCTGTAACAAGGTGTGTCTGATAATTTTTGAGCTTTTACAGTCATATTGTCCTAATTAAAAAAATGCTTCTGTCCCCTGTTCCTATGTAAAAGACTCTCTCCAAGAGGGAGAACTGTCTGATGATATATAAAATGTTAAATGCATGTGGACAAAACAGACTGGAAAAACAAACTTCTGAATTTCTTTGTTGTAGTAATCCTGGGAATAGTAATGATAAGGTTGAAAATATTTCTTGGGAAGATATGATTTATTTTTTTTAATTGAGTGTTACTTTTAACATAGACTTACCATTACCTCTGTGTGTGAGAAGTGAATTGAACGCAAGAAAAATTTAAAACTGTTTAAAATAATTTATCACTTAGTGGCAGTTTAATTATTACTGTCAGTGGTATTCTAGATCTAATTCTTCTAATTCCTTTAGGCTTTTAATACAGGCTGGCTATGATGTAAATATTAAAGATTATGATGGCTGGACACCACTTCATGCTGCTGCTCACTGGGGTAAAGAAGAAGCATGTCGAATTTTAGTGGAAAACCTGTGTGATACGGAGACTGTCAACAAAGTGGTAGGATTTTTATGTAATCCTTGTCAAGATGCAAAGTTCTGATCTCTAAAGTGACTTTAGAAGCCAGGGTAAGAACAGTAGTAATAATGTGCCATTCCTGTACATGGCACTTTCTGTAATGCATGTTTTGCGAGAACCAGCATGTTTGTGTGTTCAGATTTTTTTTTTTAATTTTTTGTTTTCTAAATTGACTTGTAGATGGCTGACTCAACTTTGTACTGAGTTTTCAACAATTGCCCCATATGCTCTGCTATTTTTCTTTGAAAATTAAATTTGAAATAAAACTAGTGAGAACTGTGGTAGAATTTTTCTGAATGTTTAGGATTAAATAAAATAAGGCCTTTCAATTTTTGATACCTAATGTTACTCAGTTTCTTACTTCCTGGACATTTTCTTAACTTTTTTTTGGTTCATCATAACTCAGCAGCTTTGCTTGAACCCCAGATTGGCTTTAATATGTTTCACCTAGGTGAATGCTGGTGTCTTTGACTAGCATTGGGCTGCGGGATGGCAAAATGAACTATTAAAAGCAATTTCTTCTTGTATTATGTGCACTGAAGTGTTAACACTGTGTGCTGCTTTTGTGTACTTGGGAAACATAGCAGACAGCTTTGGGCTTACTAAATGTATCAATCTGAAGCTTCATGCTTTCTTGCTGCAGGTTCTCAGATCTTCTGTTGGGCAGAGCTTAGGAACTGTGGACTTCCTTAACTCTGCAGCGGACCTGCTTCCCCCAAAATCCAAACATTCCTTGAAGTTTATAAGCTTTGCAAGGACTGAAATTGTTGTTGCAGGTCCATAGGGCCTGAGGCTATGGTTGCTTCCCTTGTTCTACTTGGACCCTGAACCACTTCTACTCTTCAGTGCCTGTAGTGCATGTGAATTTTCCTGCACATGTTTTAAGGTGTATGGGGATTCATTCACCAAGCCCTTCCTTAATTTTTTAAAAAATAATTTAAGAAGTTTTTAGGCATAAAAACTTAAACTAGAACTAAGTTTGTAAATATCTATAATTTATATGAGGAGGAAACCACTTAAGGGTAAACACTGTAGTTTATCTCAAAAATCAGACTTTATGCCCAGAAGTTTAGGTTAGACTTAGAGAGTCAAAACATTAAGAAGGATGAACTTGCCTTTTAAAAAACTTTCTGCTCCTGTATAAATACGCACAGAGCCACTGAAAACCAGAAGATAACACTGTACTCAGACAACATATTTCAGTTGCATCAGAAAGTCAGAAATTGATTTAACTGAGCTCTATTAATGTATGTTCTTAAATCTGCCCCTGAAACTTAGTTCATTTACCAAGTGGGTCCTTAGACTTTTTTGTGGACTGGAGGTGCATGTGGTGGTGGTGGTATTCTGGAGAACTGTCCCAGAGAAAACTTGGATATCTTTAGTCAAACTGAGGCAAGAAAGGACGGAGGAGAGGCAGACAAGAGAAGCTGAGCAGTGGTGGCTGGAGACATGGGCTTACCTGTGCAGCTGAGAGATTCCATCTGTAACTTTGCAAAATACCCAATCAGTGGCTTGGCTTTCAGAGATGCTGAGTACCCACACCTCATTTGAAATTAATCTGAGTTGTGGGTGCTGAGCAGCTTCTGAGGACCAAGACACTTTTATTTAGGTGCCTAGCTTCAGATATTTGGCATGATGGACTGTGTGTGGATTGAAGGCATTTCAACAAATACTTTTATTGCAAAGTCATTTTACTTGAGGAAAATAAGCCTATATCAATAGTTCTTGAAAATCAAACATTTACTTGGGTGTTTTACATTAGGCAGACAGGCTTGAAAACGTTGGCCTTACTTTGCATATAAATGTACATTGAATATTTTAGTGATTATGGAAAACTTTTATTTGTAGAGTGCTGTAAGTGTAGAGCCCACAGATGATGGTTCCAGGTGAGGGAGTACATCAACAGAAAGTTATACAACTACTTCTCTGAAATCAACTTTCTGGCCTGCTTTTATCTTTGAAGTGGTCAAGCAAATTGTGACCCAGATCAACGTTATCTCTTAACACGCTCCTGATAGAATAGCTTTGTGTAAGGACTTCCATAGGGATTTTCACAAATACTGTAGCCTTGTTACTTATGGACACTTGTCAAGCTTTAAATTTCCATTTGGCAAGCTTTAAGTTTCCTTCACAAAACAGAGATGAGTTAGTCAAATGTAGCTGAATTTGATCTAAGCTTTATCAGGATCCAGTGAAAAATGTGTTTGCAGACAGTATGAACAGTCCTCTTCTGCCCCCCCTCCACCCCCAAATTCTTGAAGTTGTCTTGTTTCATTCAGTGTAGGTAGTCATCTAAGCCTTTTTTCCCCCTTGGACACTTCTTTTAAAAAGTTGGAGAAGGTCTTTTCATTGACGTTTTCCATATAGAGGCTTGTGGCTGCAGGTTGAGACTGTACCCTACATTTCTTACATCCTCCCACCCCTAAATCCATGTGGTATGCTGAACGCTTTTGAGAATCTGAAATTATTTGTCAGCTGCTGAAATGAGTAAGCTGCAGAATGAACTCCCACAAGCTTCCCTAGTCAGCCTCTACTGAATATACTATATATTCTGTTTAGATGCGCTCCCCTTACCCCTCTCGTTGGAGCCACCCAGAATCCATTCTTGTCATTACAGAGCAGCTGGGGGACATGGATTATACACACAAACTAATAGGTCTTCTGCATCTTTAATGTTTGATATTTAGCTATGCTGGATATTTTTGCTAAAATGATCAGCAAGAAGTGTGTTTACATTTCTAATATATAAATGGTTCAGTTTCAGAGTTAATGTCATTGAGATAAATGGTGCAGTTTACACTCTGAAAGTGACTATTTCAGGCTTTTTGTCTGTAAACTGACACTGCTTGGAGGCTGCAGGCACACACCCAAAAGATTCCACAGAAACTGAAAGATGACAACTGGGTTGTAGGAAGCATAGGGGACCACATGTTGCCTGGCTTACAGTTGTGCAGCACACATCTAAGCTGTATCGAAGAGAGAGAACCCTTTCCAGTCTTGGGTTTGCTTAAAATAGCCTTCACAATGTAAATGGGTGCATAGTTGTCTTTATTTGGCTACCAGTCTGATTGAAACAATAAAGACAAGTATGAACTCCTCTCCTTTATCTTAATGAGCTGTTAAATCTGAAGCTGTTATGATCATTTTTAAATGCCAACACTGCTGATTTTTTCATTGCTGATTTTTGTACCAAAACATAATTTGGGTCATTTGTCCGGTACAAACAGGATGTGTTTACACCAAGCAAGGAGGAAACAGTTGGTCACACGTTGTTTGCTTGAAAGGAGTTAGTCGTTGTCCTTACCTTTGCCACACTTAAGTGCATCCGCAACTATACTGTTTTTGGCATAGCTTTGCTATATCTGCCCAGCTTGCTGTGGTTTCTACCAGTGCATCTGGGACTTCATGTAGTTTCAGAGCACTGTTGTTGGAAACAGGGGCCTTTGGTTCCAAGTACAAATCAATGGATAATGGGACGACTTGAGGAGGACAGTGTGTATTGGTGCCTTTCACGTATTCCTGTGGGCTGGAGAAAGGGAATTGTTGAAGTCCGCACCAGTTTAGCCAGACCTGAAGATGGAATCTCGTGCACTGTAACTCCCTGATGCAACCAGTAGTTGCAATGACTGTTTTGTGTGGATGCAAGACATTGCAAGATGGTGGCATTCCAACCAACCAACAGATTTACTTAGTGAAGACAGGCTTAAATCTGCATATTTATCTATTTGTTTATTTGTTCATAATCTGTTTGCGTGAATGCATATTTTGTAGGAATCAGATTGTGAGTTTTAAAACTGAATATATTTACATATTCTCTTGGTTGGGGTGGACAACCAAACAGTGTTTTATTTCTGATTTTTAAAAACTAATGTGAAAAAAGAATACAGGGCTATCAGCTAACAAGTGTTGGTTGCCTGTGGTGTGCTTTGTAGGGGATTTATAGGACATATGGGGTTTTTTGTTTTTTTTTTTAAATAAAACTTCTTCCAGCAAAATGGATAAACGTGCAACGCAATAAAATCCGTAGACAAGAGGATGGGCAAAAGTAAACCTACTTCAGTTTCTGAATCTACTGTAATCCGTGATGGTAGTGGCCTTTTTTAGATCCTAGCAGTAAGCACTGGCTAGTTGAGCTTTGTTTATTTGATAGAGTAGTTTTCAGCGTAAAATTGCATACACCATTGCTATGAGGTACATAAGTATTACTACCACTATTTTACAACTGGCAAAATTGAAGCAGAGTAGTTATGCCTTGTTAAAGCTACAGTAAGTAGGGAGAAACTCTAATAGTAATGAATATTTTGGTTTTTGGTTAGAGGGGGAAATGGGTTTTCATTTTGGAAAAAATAGCTGTTGCAAAATCAGAATAATAGTTGAATCCAGTTTCCTCAACTACTACTATTCATATTGGAACAACTGTTTGTTTCACTACAGGATGGCAGGATCATGAACTGTTCACAATATTAAATAGTCAGCATTACATCTAAAAGACTATAGCTCTGCAGTTACATTGAGCATAAACAGAGCTGGCTTTGATTGACTTGCAGCATGTTACTGTTACAGAGAATGTCTTCCTAAAGAATGAGCTTTTGGCATTCTGTAAATTTGTACCAGAGAGGCTCCTGGCAGAGCTGATCATGGCATCATTACTATGTTTGGTCAATTTCTCTCTGAAAAATTCCTTTTCTGCAGTGAACAACAACAGACTGACAGGTGTTCATTTTAACTGGTTTTTTTAGACGAGATGAGTCAGAACACGTCTCAGATACAGATTATCTGGAGAGAAAAAATGCTTCATAGCTTTGATATTTTTATTAAAATTGCTTATTACCAAAAAATTTAAAAATGATTCACTTGATGTAAATATTACCTTGAGCTATGCCCTTTATAAAAAGAAGGTGCCCCTGCAAGGTTATATAAGTGACTAAGGGTGTGTCTTACAATCTAATGACATGCCTTGATGGTTGTGAAGCATGAAACCAAAGGAGGATCATTAATCCATAATACCCCTAAAGTATATTACTGTAGTTTGAAAACCATTAATTCAAAAGGACAACATCAGATATGAGAGAACATTTGAGATTAAGAAATTTAGGTATAAGATTATTTTTACCAAAATACCCCGTATCAGTTAATATTAAGACTTACAGTAACTATTTTAAGAAAACATATTCATTTTAAAGTAAAAGGAGTGTTTTATATTATGAACAACAGGAAAAAAAAATTCCTTTCCCTCTCAGCATCTTTTCAGACAGCCTTGGGGAAGATTGGAGAAACAGTATGAAGTGAGCTGTAGCTCACGAAAGCTTATGCTCAGATAAATTTGTTAGTCTCTAAGGTGCACATGTACTCCTTTTCTTTTTGTGAATACAGACTAACATGGCTGCTACTCTGAAATAAAATAAAAAAGTAACCTGATAATTCAGATAACATTGTTAATAGTATTACATAAAAAATACATGAAAGAATGTTATGGTTGCAAAGTCAAGCACTCAAAAGTTAGAAAACATCAGAATGAAGGATAACAGAAGGAGCTATTGTAAGAAAATTCTCAGCCTCACGGCCCTGGACAAAAACCTGCTCATTAGACAAAATTTTCAGAGAATTTAGCTGCCAAATTCTAAAAATTGTCTACTGAGCATGTGTGAACTGAGTTTTTCAGAGGCTCAGAGCTTGGCCAAATTTGGGTGAATTTTTATGGGGACAGCGAACAGCACATCCTTGAAACCCAGGTGATCCCCCATCAAATGTCAAGTCCTTGCTCCAAAGCATTTATGCACTAGTTTCTCAATTAAACAGTTTGTAAGAAACTTTTTAACATGGCTAAACAACATTTCCCCCAATCTTGTTTGAAGAAATAGCTGAGCAGCTAAATGCTGAAATTCTCCAAAAGTTTTCAGCTTAAGGCAGACACTTAGAGTAAATTTCAGCCCAAATGGTTAAAGTTTGTAAACTCATAGGCAACTGAAAACTGGTTCTTATAAGGGAAAGTGTCAGGCAACCTTAACTATAGGCAGTGTTACCTGCACTGCTTTTATCTGTTTACATGGTGCAAGATCATTTTTTTTAACTTTATGATCCATGGACCTATGAGAATTAGAAAGTTGCAGGTTTCAGAGTAGCAACCGTGTTAGTCTGTATCCGCAAAAAGAACAGGAGTATTTGTGGCACCTTAGAGACTAACCAATTTATTAGAGCATAAGCTTTCATTGGCTACAGCCCACTTTATTGGATGCATAGAATGGAACATATCATAAGAAAGGGGGGGTGTATATATGTATATATACACATACATACAGAGAAGGTGGAAAGTTGCAGATGTCTTCAGCTAAATGAAATTGGCATCCATTCCCCATATATCACTGAGCTGATCATCCTACTCACACCCAACCTTTCCTGAGCACCATATAACAAGCAGCTATTAGGATGACTCTCTTAACTGTTTAAAACCCATTGAGGCTCAGAGTAAGATAAGTGTCTTTCAAACACTTTTTTTTTTAACTGGGTTCATGGCATTACGGAATTTAAAATTCTACTACAATAAAATCTTTTTTCCCATGGAGAAATGCTTTTCTGAGCATGTATATTTTCCTGTTCATTTCCGCTTCAGGTAGAAGTGGATTTGCAAAAATCTGCTGAATCACTGCTAGGCAGGTGGAATGCTACCAATTTTGTGATGAGATCTAGCTCATACTTACAGTTGTACGTCGTATTACATGATCATGTGACGAGTTTAGATATGTTTTTTAAATCCTACTTTATAATTATGATGTATTACATTTTTCCCTTCCACACCAGGGTCAGACAGCATTTGATGTAGCAGATGAAGATATTCTAGGATATTTAGAAGAATTACAAAAGAAGCAAAATCTGGTAGGCTGTTTAGAGTGTGCGCTCTCTCTCTCTCTCTGTATTATGGTGCATGTGTGTTTATATACAAGCTATAACTAATTCAGATTAGTATATGGAATTAACCTTCAGGTTTGACTTGAGGTGCTTAACTGCCCTTCTGTGCCATCTTCCCTGTTCTGTTTGGTCAGTGAAGTTGATCTGAAAATCTTGAAAGGAAAAGTGATGTTTTTTAGGCAAAGCTTTCACTGTATTTAACTACCCAAGGCAAATGCTGTATACAGTTATTTGGCAAATGCTTGTTTGGGGAGTGCTGTGTTGTAAAATAGAGGATTTCTTATATTCTGCAGAAGATGGTATCTTTTAATAACATTTTTATTAAATATGTGTAATTTATATCATTCTATCAATTTAATTGCATCATTTTATATCTCTTAAAGATTCATAGTGAAAAACAGGAAAAGAAATCTCCCTTAATTGAATCTACAGCCAACATGGATAATAATCAGTCACAAAAGCCATTTAAAAAGTAAGTAAATAATTAAGATGTTCCTGGTGAGGAAAATAACTTCATAAACTTTCACAAATACTAAGTACTTATTTGGCTGGTTGGTTTTACTGAAGTTAAGAATAGATATTCTATTTTTTTTATTTAAAATTAATATTTTTGGTTCCAGCAAAGAAACTTTGATTATTGAGCAAGAAAAGAATGCATCTAGTATTGAGTCTCTGGAGCAAGAGAAAGCAGATGAGGAAGAAGAGGGAAAGAAGGATGAATCCAGCTGCTCAAGTGAAGAGGATGAGGAAGAAGACTCAGAATCTGAAGCTGAAACAGGTAAATAATTTTGGAAATGTATCTTTGGTTTAGGATGTTGATTCAATTAAACTCACTATACTGGGCTTATATGATAACGGGAATTAATCATTGTAGCTTCTTGATTCCACTTTTCATTTCATTTCCTGATGGCCACTTTCTAGTTTCAATAAATTTGTAAGAGTTTTTAAACAAGTTTAAGTCTAAATCCCCATTTATAAACACAAAATATAATTCATATGAAATTTTTTGTAATGAGCTATATTCTTGTATTTATGGCAGTGATTGGAATTGAAACTCTTAATTCAGTAATTTGATTAAAAATACTGATTATAAATCGCTAATCAGAGAAGAATACAAGGAAGCAGAGATCTCAAATAACATACCTAAAAAGGATTTGGAATAGGGAGGAAACAAAGGAAAAGACAGAAATAAGACCCCTGTGAGTAGAGTTCTTTGCTCACCATCCTAATGCCTTACATTATGAAGTATTGGAAAAGAAAACATCCTCATGTGTTCTGTTATCTTGGAACAGACTCTGACAAATGCAGTGGATCATTTTGTCTCAGATATTGACAGATTAAAGAGACCTCTGTTTCGGATTGATTATTAGTATACTGGAATAAATGGGGTTTAAAAAAGTATTATTTTTGGTAGTAGCTCAACATCTGCTTCACATACAACTTCAGCTCAAGATTAATAGTACTCAAAAGAGCTTAGATTCATTTGCAGAGAAACTGGTGCTACAGCAGACTTGTTTAAAAATCTAAGTTGGATGCCATTGTTCAGACTTCTCTTTACACTCCTAGATTGGAGCAAATGTTCAGCATTTTGTGCACGTGTGTGTGTGTGTGTGTGTGTGTGTACAAGTACACAGGGCTGTAACAATATTTAAAATAGTAACACAAATATAGTGTGTATCGAGGGTGGAGGGGAATTGGGAAGCACACAGCTTTCTAGCATCCTCTTCCTAAACCCAGCCCACCCCAAATGTCCATCAAAATTTGCCACCTCTTCTCATGCCACCACCAAATTGCATAGTAGCTCTAATCGCCGTACAACCTTTCTCTCCTGTGTCTCTGTCTACGTATGTTGATATTTGGAAAAACAATGCTGTTGTTGCCTGTTTGGATAACTGCCTTCCCATCTGCATGTGGCTGCTTTAGGGACTGCCCCTTGAGTTGAGGAAAGGAGAAGTTGGTTAGTCTATGTGGGTGATCAAGCAATTTCAGAGGAGTTACCAGCTGCTTTCCCAACTGCCCCTTTTTCCCTGCAGGCAGATCAAATGGGGAGCTTTTCTCTGTCACCATACATAAGCAGTGGTACTTAAATCACCACCTGGGCCTCCACGTATATGCAGTGTTTTATGCCTGCATGTGGTGTTAGGTGAATGTGTAAATACATTGCTTAAACTTGTGTTCTGTATGATATAAAAGATGCTAGACAGTCTTAGACAGCTATTACTAATACAGCAATGCTTTTAATATGTAAAACAACAGATAAATGTTTGACACAACTGTAGTTGTAAGTGCATTATATTCTAAAGAACAAATGCCTAATGGAACAAGAAATCACACAGTATTTGGAAAGAAATCTGTAGAGGGTTAAATTATTTGTTACCTAATTTAGCGGCATGCATCAAACTATCTAGAGAAATGCTTAATATATAGTTGCACTGCTTAGTTTTCTATTTTTAGACTATTATCATTTTAATCCTATAAAACTATCTCTTGGGGTATGTCTGCACCACCCACCGGATCGGTGGGCAGCGATTGATCCAGCGGGGATCAATTTATCGCGTCTAGTCTAGACGTGATAAAGCGATCCCCGAGCGCTCTCCCGTCGACTCCTCTACTCTAGCGCTGCGAGAGGCACAGGCAGAGTCGATGGGGGAGCAGCAGCAGTCGACTCACCGTGGTAAAGACACCACGGTAAGTCGATCTAAATACGTAGCTGAAGTTGCGTAACTTAGATCGATCTGCCCCCACCATTGTAGACCAGAGCTTGGACACAGTGACTTGAACGTTTTTAAATGATTAAAATATCCTTTTCAGCCATCTCTGCTCATTTTAAAATATTCTGCCTTCTTACGGTTCATCCACCTGAGCTACATTTCAGCACTGGACCAATAAAAATGTTATAAATATTTGCCATAAATGAAATTTTGGGATGGGATAAGCTCCAGAACTAAATTCTTACTAGATTTTCATAGTTTTTAGATTTTAGTTAGACCATCGTCTCCTATAGATGTTTAATGATATACTGGAAAACCACTCTCAAACTTAGAGAGTCAAACATCACTTTGGTATTCCTGCATCCCTCATCTAGAATGGTTGAGGTTTGTTAAACTTAAGTCACCTTTGATCATGCAGTGATGCCTCCGTCACTGAGCTAGCTATAATGTTTCCTGAACTCCATGACTTTTCTAACTGTGTTCTCTTGATTACTAGTAGACTGTTTTGTGCCAGGAAAATTTGACTGTGACACAAGAATTAATTTTCATGTAAACTTTGGACTTTCTTTAATATAAACAAGGCTTTTATCATACTTTATTTGGCAAGCAAGAGAAGTTAGGCTTTTCCCTGAAGAGCTGCATCTCTAAATTTCAACTGCACTGTCCCTTTTTTCCCATTATTCCTCTTAATGTAGCTTTACAATGAAAATTCTCAGAAATTTAATGAAAATTCCAGCTGGATAATGTAAAGTGCTTTTCCACACAAATGTAGTGTTGCAAACTCCTGTGACTTATCACAAGTGATATGATAGTTGCTGTGTTTTCTTAAAACCTCAACTCCTGGAGGCTATCGGTTTTGTGAGAATCTCTACTTTTTTTTAAAAGATAAGTTTCTGTCCCTAAGGGTTGAGGGTGTAAAAAACTTAAATATGAGAATTCATGCTGTAAAGGCTAACCAGCCAGAAAATAAATAAAAACCTTACGTTTATTCATTTTTTAAGTTTCATGATTTTTGGGGTACCTTGACTCCTGATTTTTAAATTTAGTACGTATACTCACTCATATAATTAATGTATAGTTTTATTTGCAGGCCTGCCATTCCCTCAGATAATTTCAAAAGTTGTCATGCTGCTCTATCTTTTCCTTCCCATCTCGCCCCTCCTCCCCCATACTTGAATTCCTATGCTGCTACTTCTCCTCTTCCACATTAGATTCAAGGCTGTACTCCTCACTTATAAATCTCTCTTCAACTACTGCACCTATATCTGTTTCCATACTTCTGTCAGTTCACATGGACAATCCATATTTATTGTCTAATTGATCTTTTTGTCAAGTGAATACAGAGTTTGTGCCTTCTTTTATGTTTTTCCTATGCGTGCAAGGAGCTTTTCATGAAATACACACCATATCACATATACCAAGACCCCTCCAACCTGTAGATGTGCTCACTTTACCAGTTAAAATATGTTTTTACTAAGTGCCAGGCTTGGAAATTTGACCTGAAGCCAAGCCAGGTACTTTGCCACATGAATCACCAGCAATAAAGATTCTGCAATTGGAAGTTAATTCACTGATTAATTGCTCTCCAGGTCTGTGGTCACTCTTCGGTGCTTATAGAAGTTAAAAGTAGTTTAAACATAGTGAATAACATATATCACTGAATTTGTATGGGGAGCAGATTGTTGGAGTCAGGAGGTACCAATTATTTAATTAATTACTTTTCATGGTAGAACCACACATTAATATCGTTCTGTTGTGGTTTATGCAGTACTGTATTATACCTGTTTTGTCTTTAGACTATGACCTCTTTAAAGCAAAGACCTGTTTTACTGTAGTGCAATGTACACTCATTGTACTGTGTAAATAGTCTTGTATTATCTTCGAAAACTGATTCAGAGTTTTCAATCAGAATCTCTGTTTATTTGCTGAATTGCAGTATATTACTCAGTACAAGGTACTTAACCACATGTGTAACTTTAGTCCCATTAGGACAACTTGTGCTTAATTAGAGGCGTAAAGTTACACATACATGAATACATTGCTGAATTGAGGCCTTTATTAATAAAGATAAAGAAGAATGTTGTAGTCTAGGAATAAACCGTTACAATCCTTCTGAAGGCAAACAATCCAAACCTAACAAGGATTATGTTACTCACACTGTCCAAAACTAAGTAGGCTGATTTTTTTTTTTTCTTCATGCATCTGAGAGCTTAACTTTTTTGAGGGGCATCAGCAAATGACTAGGGCCTGAAGCTGCAACCCAAAACAACATGTGATTCTGACTAATGTAAATGGCAGTGCTGTATACCTAATGACTATGGGAAAAGGTCTTGTTATTTTTGACCAAGAGATACATAAAATGGATGGGGACAGAAGTAAACATTGAAGAATAGAAAATGGGATGGTTAACGTATGTTAGTTGGAAGGTTTAACTAGGGTTTTAAATATTCTGAAGAAATGTGATTTCTATAAAATACGAAATCAATAAATTTACAAATGACCCATCTTAAATGTTTTATTTGCAGACAAAACCAAACCCTTGGCATCTGTAACTAATAGTACAAATAACATCAGTGCACAACCAGCTTCTGTAGCTGTGACAGCATCTTCGATAACCACAGGTCAAGTGACACCTACATCACCCATTAAGAAGGTAAAACAAAATAAAATTTCTTTATCTGTGTTTCTAGATAGTTCTATTGTCTAAGAATAAACTCTGTTGATTTTAGTGTAAAAATGTGAATTGGCTTGACTAAATGAGTTTTAGATAATACACCAAGAATAGTGGAATATTCTGTATTCTTTAGAGTATTTGCTTTCAATTTTTATAAAACTTACAGCTTTAAGTATTTTCAAAATTGAGTTTCATCATGTTTTACTGAGACTTCTACATGTATGATTTTAGTTGTTTAACAAAAAAAATTGTCCAAGAAAAAGCACCCCGTTAAACATCTTTTATTTATAAACCCACTCTACTTTTTATGGGGAGGGGGAAACTTGTTCTATTTGTATCTAAACCAAGGAGACTGTAAACAAGAACCTCAAGTATGTAACTTACTGTGCCATATATGTAGTTTTATAGAAAAGCAAGTATTTGCGTTCCTGAACACTTGGACTCTTCTGAAACACTGGAAATAACAAGTAGCAATTTTAATAAAAAATTAACACGCGATCACAAACCAATAAAGGACAGGAATTTTAACTGATGTTCCATATATGTAATCTAACTGAAAACACTTTTTCAAATAACCTAATTTAGTGTTTAATGTATATACATATTGGGACCATGTGTGTTCATTGTTGATAGATCCAAGGTGGTGTGTGTTGGAATCAATTAAGCTACTCATAAACCTGGATAGATGGGTAGAATGGAAATTGTGTTTGAAATTAACTTTTTGTTTTAGACATACAAGTTGCATTTTTAGACTTGTTGGAGGAGGGACTTGAGAGGAGAAATCTGCTCCGGTCCTCTGTCATGCAGCTTTCAGTCTCTTGTCAGTACTGCTCCATAGTTGAGGGAGGACTCCCATGTAGTATTTTAAATCTTGACTATTCTGTGCTTGGTTCTTCAGCTTCTCCTGTGTTTTCTGTGCCAGTTCCACAGGGTTAATGGGTTCTAAAGTCATGCAGCTGAAGTGAAAACCTCAAAATATCTCTGCTGCTTCTGCCTCCACTTTGCAAATCTGAGGTTGCCACTATCAGACAAATAAAGAAGAATTTGAAATAAAATGAAGGATTTCTTTTTCTAGTCACAAAGTTTTGAAATGGTGAAGCAGCTTTTAAAATAACTACATTTTCAATCTTGGCCAGTCTTGATTATGTTTATCACCAAACCCCATCAGTTACAAAAATAACAAATTTATAAAGCAGAAAGGATGTGTTTGAACATTTGAACTCTGGGAAGGAGTTCTGTAAAAATGGCTCAAGTGGTAGAGGAGACATCTCATAAACTTTTAAAATATAATGTGATGGCCCACAAAGGACCCAAACCTTTCCCTGCTGTCTCAGAACTTGTGTGAAATTATATTTGCAGCAAATGAGCTGGTCAGAACTTTGTCCTCCAATACATGTATATATGTGGTTCCCTCTCATTGGTCCTTTGGGAATGATAGACATGAGAAGTGAATGTTGTTTATTCATTAATTTTAAAAACAAGTACAGGTAAGAACTCTGCATTGAAATGGTAGGGGATACGACTTTCAACATTTTATTTTAAAAGTTTTTCTTAATTTTTTTTTTAAGTGTTTGTTGAAACAAGGATAGAGGATCCCATCTTTCCCTGGGGCCCTGTCCTGGTAGGAGAATACACAGCAGCACTAACTTGGTGAATTTTCTGTTTTATATTCTTAAGTGAATTTTAAACAAAATAGAACATTCCAAGGTGTTCATTTGTCAGTCTAGAGTCATGTTTCTGTATTATACATCAACAGGCTAACCTGGCCAGCTATTTGCTTAATTCATTTTTCATATTTGGAAGTAATATGTAAGGCAGTTGTAACTTACCTCAGCAGGGACAATATGCTTCCTATGCAGAGTAAGGGGGAGTGGGTGGCCTCTGGGCTGATGGTCTCATCCTCTGTTTTCCCTGAAATCCTGTCTTAAATTTACTACAGCAAGATGGTCTTAAACATCAATAGTCAGCATTTATGTTAAAATAACCTGTTTCTTGTGCAGCTGAGGATGGCATCTAGTGTTAGCATTAGTAGTTCATGAGAGCATGTTCAGTGTGCCAGATATTTTCCAGACAGAAAAGAATGTACTGCCCGTGCCACAAAGAGTTCACAATCTAAAGAGAGGCATGTAATGAGATAGATGTTAGATGGGAAAGGGTAAAACATACTGGTAGAGTGGCCATGACTTGGTCACAGCTAGCAAAAAGGTTAAATTTAACAATATACTTATTTTATTGTATGCATATTAGTATGTGTCAGCCAGATTAACAGTAGGCATGATAGGGGAGAGCCCTTGAAAAGGAACTTAAGTATGATCATTTGACATAATTATTTGAAGGATGATATTTTCAGTGTGACGGTATCAGGGGTTTTTGAGACATGTGGAATTGACTTCCTCTGGCCTATGTTCACTGTTTGTGTGGATGTCTGGACTAGTGTTTTGGCCACCATTTTTCTCACTAGCAAAACTAGAGAAGTTTCAGAGTAGCAGCCGTGTTAGTCTGTATTCGCAAAAAGAAAAGGAGTACTTGTGGCACCTTAGAGACTAACCAATTTATTTGAGCATAAGCTTTTGTGAGCTACAGCTCACTTCATCGTTGAAGTGAGCTGTAGCTCACAAAAGCTTATGCTCAAATAAATTGGTTAGTCTCTAAGGTGCCACAAGTACTCCTTTTCTTTTTGCGAAAACTAGAGAAGTTTATCTAAAGATAGTAATAGATTTCTGAAGAGTCTGTCCCTGCATATGACTGGTATTTGAGTGTGTTAAACTCTAAAGTTGTGTCTGTCAGTCTGTCTCTCTCGATCGATCGATTGATCTATTTGACTCACTCTTATTTTCAGGCTCTTTTCCCGTGTGTCTTGTGCTCTTCAAGGAAAGAGAAAAGCAGTCTTTACTGGATTAGCGTCTCAAGAGTCCAAGCACTCTTAGAAGGATTCCACTAGCTTTAATCCATAGGAGTTGCAAAGAGAAGCCTGAAACAGGAAGTATAAACTGCTGTGGCCCCAATCCTGACCCCAGTGTAGTTGGGTCATGTGTCGGAGAGCTTTTCCTAGACTTAAACGAAGGAAGATTTCTACCCTCAGGCTGCTATAGCTCTAGCATCTGCACTGCTTGTACACTGGCTGCATTGATGGAGAAGTTACTAGTGGATTCACCATTTCTGCCCCACTTTCAGATCCTTATTCTGCAGTGCTTCTCAGGAAGACACCATAGAGTTGAGTGCCATGGCGTGTGTGGGGTAGGCAACTTCTGCACATCAAACTCATCCTAGTTGCAAGAGGGCCCTCCACAGCATGGGAGGAGAAGCCAATCTCTGGGGGTTGTTAGCTCTCTTTCGGAGCCTCTGTGAGTTTGGTCTCTCAAAACTTAATGGCCAGAACTTCTAGGAGGCTTCAACGATTGTGTTAAGTTAGTGACACATCTTCAGGCTAGTGTCTCAAAGCATATTAAGAATTGAGATACTCTGGACACTCCAAGAGAGTGCTCAGGATGGGGGAAGGCACAAGGACCCTCGAGCTCAGCACCTTTTTCAAGGACTGTGAGGAACTTGTGCTGCAGTAGCCTTTTCAAAGTGGATGAGTATGATGTTTGTATAACAGTATGGCCAAGAGGAGCTAATAAGGGGTTCCTTTGTTTTAGGCTGTACAAACACATAATGAAAGGCCTTTCCTACCCAAAGAACTTAAATTAGTTCTAATTAAAAAAAGAAATACAACAAGTGCATATGTCACACAATCTAAAGAATTAGGGGAGGGATCGTGAGGCTAAAAAAAAAAAAGTGGGAAACGTGTGATTATATAGTATAGTATAACATGCAAGCCATGGCTATAAAGTTATATGCACAGTCAGAAGGTTTTGAATAAGTTATAATTAGGGGCTATGAATAAACAAACTAGATCTCAAGGATCCCTATGAGCTATCTACCTAGTCAGTATCAGTTAGTATTTTCCTGTAAGTGTAATGATAGAAGTGGGTCGTTAGAGAGCATTTGAAGAAGAGGTTAGGCTTTATGAGCAGGCACTGACCCTTCTTGAAGGGAGCATGATGTTTGAGGGCTGTGCTTTAGGCACAATAGATCCCATTTTGTGCAATAATTCAACTTGCAATGTATGTTCTAGCCTCAAACCTGCTCAAATAGAGAATCCTACAGATTGCCACAGTTTCTCATGCAATGTTATCTTTTGGTAGGTAAAAGAAATTAGCTTAGCCTTTGAGATTCCATCAGTGCTTTGATAAAAGTAAATTTGAACTGGTGGATGACCAAACTGATAGTACTATGTATTGCAATGTAGTAGAATTAAACTTCCTACGTTTGGAGGGGAATGGTTCTGCTTCTAAAGTGGAGTGGTTATGTGAAAGGTGCTGGTCTAGTTTCATTTCTGAAGACCCCATCAACTCCTTGTGTCATCTTCCTTCATAGCTATATGTGCAGTATAGTACATTCTTCTGTTATGAGAGGGGGAGAAAGGAAATAAAAAATACACTAGAGTTAAAAATAGTTGTAGGTCGCTAATCATAATGGCCAATATATTGTGTGGAATTGAGAGCATCTTTGAATGTATATATATGTTCTGACCAAAGGTATTAGTAAAAGGTCACACTCAGATGCCAAGTCACTCTTGCTTAATCCTCTTTCTTGTGCTGCAGTCAGGGACCCATGATCATTAACTGCCTTTGGTATCTTATTCCTTTAGTTGATGAAGGCTGGATTCAGTGAGATGATGACATATTTGCAAAGTGTGTGCTGCTGGCTGATGAATAGAGTTGCATATCATTTGTGTGCCCTGTAGGGCTGGAAAGACATGGCCCTTTTGATCTCTGAAATGTAGAGAGATGCAAAGAGCAAAAAATGGGTCAGTATTGACTAAGGTGGAAAGATCAGGCACAGTGAAATATAGGCTTTTCAGTAGGTGAAGAGGATACCTCCCACTGACCAACAATAATTGCTAGTTTCATAGCTGTGCTCAACTGCCTTTTACCAACAAGTTGATTGGATAGGCTACTGTTAGGTGGATTTTCAGTCAGCATAGTGATGTGTGCATTGTTCACACTGTGGCCATTTGATTGATTTGCTCTTTGTCCAGCCTTCATACCCCATCCCAACACCTCTGCACTCTGCCTGCTCCAAACTTTCCATCATTCCAAGCCGCCTTCTCCTTGGACATATTCAGTCTTTCTTTCTCTGGCAACCATTCCAGCTTCTCTGACTTTTAGTTTCTGTTAAAATTGTCCCTCGTGATTACACAACTGTCTGAACTGTATGACCTCCATCTTTCACAGAATTCTTGGATTTCAGGTATCTGAAGTATTTTTGTAACATAAAAGGGAGAACATTTTAAATATAACTTCAAGTTGACAGTGTATATTGAACAAATGATTAAAAACTGGAATACATTGGTCATTTTAGCTCATTCTGTGCCATTATATATGGTAAGTTTTATGTTTGGGTCTACCGTGTGAAAAGTACAACAGATATACTTTCTCAAAATGTGGAATATCAGAATGTTGTAATTATCTTTGTTATATATGAAAGCTTCATTGCCTTTTGTATGTGGAAACTAAATGCATTTTTGTATCAAAATTTATCATTTCACAACATGGTCTAGTGTATTTAATAGGAACTTTTTACCAAAATATTAGAAATGTCTTGTTGCTTTTCGATATTTTGTGCTTCAAAGAAGAGTAGTGTACATGAATGAGGAATCAAGTATGTGGATTTAAAACAAAAAGCTCCTTTTTCTCTATTTCCATTCTTTCACTCTTCATCTTTGTGTCTTGTCTTAATTGGCTTTAGTATGATTTCATTCCTCCTATCATGCCTGTGGCGGAGTCAGTACATCCTGCATCATGGAGGCAGGGCTTGCGCAAAACTGGCATTGTTCTTGTGCCCAATAAGGGTGAAAAGTCTATGGTGAGGTTTTGGCGTGCACAGGATTTGTTTCAGGTTGCAACGTAACATATTTTTAATCAAAATGTTTATACCAGAGTTGCATGGTTTTCAATTGTGTGTAAATGTTTGTTTGCATCTCTTTATCACAGTGTGTATTATGAAGTGTGGAGGGTTTTCACACTAACTTTTAGGAAAGTTGTTTTTCTTTTTGAGCCATTTGTTTCTTATGTCATTAACCTACCCAGGAAATGAATATGTATTGGTTGCCCCTTCCTCCACCAAAAAATATGTATGATAACTGGACATAGCGAAGTATTTTGAAATATCCCTAAGAAGCATGAAATACCAGCGTTAGTGTAAGTTAATGACTTTAACATAATGATGTCTTTTTGTTTACAGTTTCCAACTTCAACAACCAAGGTTTCTCCCAAAGAGGAAGAGAGAAAAGATGAATCTCCTGCCTCTTGGAGGTTAGGTCTTCGAAAGACTGGCAGCTATGGGGCACTTGCAGAGATTACAGCTTCCAAAGAAGCTCTGAAAGAAAAGGACTCTACAGGTGTTATGCGTTCAGCTTCAAGTCCCAGACTCTCTTCTTCATTAGACAACAAAGAAAAGGTAACCATTTTCAGAATATAAAACACACTTCTGAGTTCTGGCCGGTTAACTTAGTATAAATATTAGTTATGATATAAAGTGAATGTAATATGTACTCCTATAGATAGCTACATTGCAGTGGAGTTTATAATGCTCTTACAAAGTTTTACTAAAAGTCAGCTGTTAAATTGTGGCATTAAGCTGTTGCTCTTGATAGGCAGTAGAGCTGCCCTAGAAGAAATGCAGCTGTTGTGCCGTCTTTTGACAAATGTAGGAGGCCTCTCCCTCCACACAGAGCAGCTTCATTAGCTGTTGCAAGAGTGTATGTGCAGGGTCTTGCCACTGTTGTGAAGGCTTGCACCACTAGTCGTGCAAAGTCTTGTGCAGTGAAGGGAGTGCAAGGATTGTGATAGTTTCTGTCCCTTGCTGCAGAGTGATGGGGATGAGGACAGAAAAAGGCTCCTTATACCCCTTCATTCACATATTCTGGGGACAAAGATTAATCTTCTATCTTTTTTAATTAAGCATTTATTAAAACTGTTACTAATTTGCCATAGATATTTGAACAAAAATAACTTCATGGTTTTGCTTGTTACAAAGTAATGTAATTCCTTTTTTCAAGTTCTAATGTCTTTGTGCATGTAGTCCTGAGTAAATATGTTTGCAGATTTTAGGAAAACACTAGAACACTTTAAACGGTAGTTACAATTTGCTGTTTTAAACCAAACCTTTGGAGACACATTAATAGAAAAACGAAAAGACGTAAAATTAAGACAGTTGGGTCCTTTGAACAGTTTGCTGTTCCCAGTATGATGCTTGTTGTTCTTAACTTCTGCCTGATGCTAATTGTGCAATTTAACCTGGAATATAAATAGAGTTGGAATTGGCATAGATAATTTTGCAACTTTGACAGCAGTGCAACTAGGGACATTTGAATAGCTTTTATTACAAGTCATGGCTATCTCATACAAAGCTATTCTTAACTTCTAAAAAATTTTCTGTCTTAAAGGAGAAGGATAATAAAGGAACTAGACTTGCATATGTTGCACCTACAATACCAAGACGGCTGGCCAGTACATCTGACGTTGACGAGAAAGAAAACAGGTGACACTTGAAACTGTAACTTGCTTTTTAACAATACACACAGTTATTTGATATCAGAATCTCTTGTAAACTAGCCTCTGGACCTCCAAAAGAATGAGTTGAAACTAATGGTAAAAGCTATTTTGGATGGTGCACATGTATATTACAGTATCCCTTCTTCAATCCAAACTATTTCTGTCACTTTGATTCTTGTAACCAGGCAATATATTGCAGTCAGAAGACAACTGCTGTCTTCTTGCAGAACAGAACAGAATATTTATACATTGGCAATATGTTGCCTTCTTACAGGAACAGTGGGCAGGGATATGTGGGAAAAGCACTAAATGGTTGTAATCCCTAGGTCTTGTCTACTCAGGCAAAATTAATACCTGTATTTTAGCAACCAACACACTCTCTCTGCACTGGTAAAAAGAATTAAGTAATTTGTTATTTTAGATAAGTCTTTAGCTGTGTTTTTTAACCATCAATTTACAATAGGTTTTCATGACATCATAAAACTGGCTGATCCCTGTCCACACTAGCAGCTTAACATGCTGTAGCTGCGTGTTACTGACAGCTGCTGAAATATGATTGCTGATTTTGCTGGTACAGATATTCTGGTAGTCACTTTAAAATGAATAGCATCAGGTTCTTGAAGAATAGAGTTCTGTTGGTTTTATGTGAAGTTACATGGGGGCTTTGTCTGCATGGTTGGATATTGCATACTAACCGGGGGTGATTTCTAAAGTGCACTAACGTGGCATATTAATCGGTCCATGTAGAACCTGCTGGTGTGCACTAAAGGTTCCCTAGTGGACTTTAACATAGTACTGTTTCAAACAGTACTGTGTTATCTTTAAATTATAATGCAAGTCTAGTTTTGTGGTGAAAGTTTCAAATTTACCCAGCAAATTCACTCTTAGGTTTTTTCCTCCTTAGTGAAAAACTTTAAAGTGCCAGATTACATTACATCTAGAAGTTCATCATGTAGACATTGTCTGTAATGATGTCAGGCCTCTAGAATATTTTAGTAGGTTGTTAAATGTTTTCATGTACTGAGATAGTAGTAGTAGTTACTTAAGGCCCTTCATATAAAAGAATAAGCATTTTCTATATATTTGCATTGCTGTTACAAGCACATCCTCTTTCTCTTTTGATTGAATCACATGTCTCTAACATTTTTCTTCCAATATAAAATTTGTGGTATGTTGTAGGCTTTCTTTATTTTGTAGAGGCAAATATATTTTCCAAGGATGACTTGTGGCAACATATTTTTGTGAGTACTGTACTTGTGTTAGCCATTTTATATGTGGCTGTAGGAGTTGTAGAATTCTATCTAGCTAGACACTGGCAGGAAAAACTCTTACTGGCATTATAAAAGAAAGTTTATTGGATTTCCTTGCCTGTAGTTAGACCCATGAGAGCAGACTGATCTGACACTATAGCTGTTTAAAGCCTTTGAGGACTCTTTCCACTTCTCCCTCTCTCTGAGCTCTGCTCTTGTCTAGGAAATCATACATGAGGTGAGAAAAGCAAAAGTTCTGGTGTAGACCTGTTGGAATGGAGGATTGAAGTGGGAAGACTGATTACTCATCTAGTCTCTGTAGATCAGTAGATTAACCAGAGATCCTTCTAAACTGCCCTGCAAAAGTCTTAACAGTTTTGAGAATATAGCAGTTCAGAAGGGTCTCTGATTGGTCATCTTTTCTTTTTGGAGAGAGAATGCTGAAATTACACTGTACAAAGTGATAAATCATAGTTTTCAAACCCCCTACCCTCCCGCCAATTCTTTTTATTTTGTTCATGATATCATAGTCCACACATGCATCACTGCCTTGTTTCCATCAAAATGGAAAAACATTATTTAAAGAAACTTCTGCACAGGATTTTCACTCTTCAGGCTTCCAGTAGAAGAGAGGGCTGAACTTGAATTCAAGAGCTTTCAACTCTGAGGAAGTGAAGGCTCGCTAGTACATGAGACCCCTACTGACGGGGCAGTGAGTTATAACTCGTGGTGCCCAGGCTCCAGCAATATTCAGGGCCCAGGGGCCCAGCTCCACCAATGTTTGGGGCCAGGTCTCTCCCCTGACCCCACCTGCTGACCCCCCGCACCTTCCCCAAGTGTCCCCCGGCCCCCACTTGCTGCCCGCACTCACTTCCCCCGGCCCCAGAGCCTGCAGCTCATGCTAACTCTGCTCTGTCAGTCAGCCAGCTCCCGGCATCAACTGCTGCCGCAGGGTCCTAGTGCCCCCCATTCACTAATGGCAGGGCAGGCTGCCCTTACCGTGTCCTTCCACCCTAGCCCTGAGCCTCTCCAAGGCCCCAAACCCCTCAACCCCAAACAGAGCCCTCATCCCCCCGCACCCTACTCCTCTGTCCCAGCCCTGAGCCCCTCCCACACCCCAGACTTCTCATCCTCAGCCCTCACCCCTGCACCCCCTCCTATCCCCAAATTCCCTCCCAGAGCCTGCACCCCCTCCCCCTTCCCACACACCCCCTCCCATCCCAAACTCCCTCCCAGAGCCTGCACCCCTCACCCTCTCCTACACCCCCACCCCCAGCCCAGAGCCTGCACCCCCTCCCATCCCAAACTCCCTCCCAGAGCCTGCACCCCTCACCCCCCCTACACCCCCAGCCCAGAGCTTGCACCCAAACGCAGTCCCAGAGCCTGCACCCCTCACCCCCTCCTGCATCCCCACCCCCTGCCCCAGCCTGGAGCCTACATCCACACTCTGTCCCAGAGCCTGCACCCCAGACCCCCTCCCCCACCCAAACTCTTTCCCAGAGCCTGCACCCCTTGCCCCAGCCCACAGCCTGCACCCAAACTCCATCCCAGAGCCTGGACCCCAGACCCCCTCCCATAGCCTGCAACCCTCCTGCACCCTAATCCCCAGTCCAGGGCTTGCACCCCAGACCACCTCTCCCCATCCAAACTCCCTCCCAGAGCCTTAGGCAGGTGGGGGGCAGAGGTTTTTTTTTGGCGGGGGGGGGGGGGTTCTGGGCACTACCAAAATTTCTACAAACCTGCCACCCCTGCCTACTGATGCCCTTTTACCAGTCAGTTAGCTGCCCTAACTGCCACTATGTCTGCTCCACTTCTTCCTTGACTGCAATCAGGAAATGGGTCTAAATCTGGATTTGGGCTGTTTTCTTCTTGGATCCATTTTTGTCTGATTTTTGAGGTGAGGTTTAGTACTTGAGCCCTTGCCTTCATTTTGATTTGCACTTTCCTGGAACTTTGTCCTAAAAATGCTTTCCTCAAACTCTCTTGTTGAGGTTCTGCTCAATACCTTTGATGGTCAAAGGTCCTCGACTTAATACTTGGAGCACACTAAAGGCCTTAGAAACTCCACCAAACTTGTTTCAATAAGACCATGAAAAAGGCCATCTTTAAATAGCTCTCTAATTGAATATCTTACTGCTGTGAGCTGGAATTTGGAAGGTCATGTCACCCCTCATAATATGCAGTGGTGTTCTGCTAAAAAACAGCAATTTTGGTTGCTGGTCTCAAGAATGTTTGAGTTCAAAACATACGCAAGGCAGCCACATGGTTTTCCTTTGCATACGTTTACAAAACAATATTGCTTAAATTCAGACTCTGTATGGCAGAATCTCTCTTGCGCTCCTTTGTTCTCCAAGAGTGAACCTCCTGCATTGATGTCTTCTTTTTTTAGATGAAGTCTTTGCTTGTAATTGTGGTTATTCAAAGTTATCAACAGGACCCAATTTACTTCATAGCTCTGTGGGTCCAAATTCTGCACTAGGACCCCTACATGTTGTTGCCATATTAATTTATTCTGTCTCAACGAAATACACATCATTCCTGTCCTTGCCATTATTGCACACACAACTGTAGCTCATAGTTGAAAATATTAATTGATGCAAAATTAGTTGCTGTTTGTTTTCAGCGATGATAATTTCAGCAACTTTTGCTTGTTGTCCAGGTAGTCCGTCTCCACGGATCACAAAAGTTGCAATCTTGTCCAGGGGACCAACTTCAGAGCCACCTCCTCTCCTGCCCCAGGTGTGCCAGGGAAAGGAGCAGCTTGTAACAATCTCAGTAGCTCATCTGCTTGGCTACCCATATTCGGTTTTCCATACAGCCCAGCCTACACTTAATGATCCATTGTGGCTTTAAATTTATGATCATCTAGTCTGACCTCACAAATACCCCAAGCTATAGAATTTAACCTGGTGATTCCTGTATTCAGCCCAAAAACTTGTTGTTGAAGTAAAGTTGTGGTTTCTGGTCTTCCCCACTCCCAGCCTCCATTGTTATTCTTTGGCTGCAAGCTACACTCCAGATCTGCCTCCTTGACCACCTGTTGCCTGGCTCCATAGAACAGTTTATCGCTGATGGACTCGAATCCAAGTAACTCCCTGTTGTTGGGAAAGCTGAAGCGCAAGAGCCAACTACAAGGCAGGTCCCAGTAGAGCATGAAGATAGTGTACAAAAAAAAAAATGTTGGGGACCTGGCTGCAGCAGAACGACACATTCTACAGCAAAAAATCAGAATTCTCTGGCATTTTGCAAAATGCCAAATTCTGCAATTGCAAAATCATGGAGTCAGCAGGACCTTCATTGAGATGAATGAGACAGTTAATACATCTCAGAGCTATTGTTACAGGCATTCTGCAGTGACAAGGAGATAACAGGCCATTGGTTTACATTTGGTTTGTGTTTTCAAGGTTATATCTGCAACCACTTAAGGGCTACATTTTTTTTTAAAGGTGACAGGTGAGATTCTGAAGCTCATCTTCTGCAGCAAAGGGTAAATTTGTGGAATAAAGGAGTACTTGGTGCCCTGGACATAATTTCACAGGTCTTTTTCCCACTCTTCTACTTTGTCTATGGGGTAGACTTTTCTTTTCTTTTCTTTTCCCTGGACTTTTATTCAATTAAATTTTTAATCACAAAAACAAACTGATTTGTTTATTAATTTTCATGGTAAAGTTTCGAATTGACTTGTTTTGGGGGAGCCTTCCTATGCACTGCAAGATTTGGTTGGAAATTCCTAGGGACTTAGGTGGTGATAGGTAATGTCACATGGCAGTCCACTGGATGGTGGACCTTGTAGGCCACAGTGCCTGCTAGCCCACATTACCAGTGGCTCAAAGGGCAAAACAGCTTTTGAATTAGGGGAGATACTCCCAAGAATGAGAAATCCTTGGAGACTGGCTTGGGAGAAGCAAAATTAAAGGTAAATAGTTTTCCCTTGACTGCATTATGGTGTCTCTTGCCCCTGTCATGAGAAGAAAAAGCCAATGATATCAACATGTAAAAGATGACTATTAATTTGATATTTCTGGTTTCCCTTCTCTTCCATAGTGTCCTTTCATCCATGTGTTTCTTTTATATATATATCAGTATTAACATAACTAGATATAGTAATTTATCGATAGGAGCTTTGGAATTTGCTAACTAAAAGGTAATTTTATTGCTGTCTGCACAGGTACACTTACTGTCTCAAGTCCCAATCATCTGTTTTTCCTCTCTTCTGCAAACCCCTTTAAAGAAACAAACAAAACTATCGCTAATACAAGCCTTACACAAATACAATCCTTTTACAGGGATTCATCTGCTAGCTCAATACGTAGTAGTGGTTCTTACACAAGAAGAAAATGGGAGGAAGATGTCAAGAAAAACAACTTGAATGAAGGACCTACATCACTAAATACAAGTTATCAAAAAAGGTAAGGGCTGTGACCATGTGTATTGCTTTCAGCAGAATAAGTGAACAAATTGTTCGCTTGTGTTTAAGAAAAACTATTAAATGATTAATGCATTTTTTTACCGTACAAGGACAGTTTTCAAGTAAACATTGCCACAATAAAGATGTCAGTTTCTCTTTTATGATAAAAAAAAAAGACTAATTCCAAAGTAATGCCAAGAGAGACTCCCAAAGGAAGAGAAGTTAAAATCCTTGCAGCATAAGTTTATTCTTAAAAAACACTCCCTCCCCCAATTACTTGTTTCACAAACGATTATTTTTTCTAAACATGATTTTACAAACCAGCTTAGAGTTGTGCATGTGAAGTAGGAGGAGCAGTAACTACTATAGTTAAAGTTGCATAAATATTTCCATTCTGCCATCCTGTTTTTTCAGTCTTTCCTAGGTACCTGGAATTAGGTTGAAATTTCCCACATTTGGGAAATTATCCAAATACTATGTGACTATTTTTTAGATATTTGAATAAAATGGTTCAGCCTCTTCTTTTAAGTTTGCGGATGGTAGGGTAGAAAAATTGTGATTTTTTTTTTTTGTTTTGGACAAAGTTCTTATGCCAATATTCCTAGGGATGGAACTATTTTAAAATTAGGCATGGCCACTGCGCAGCCTTCACAGAATATAGACATGCGGTGAGTCTGCTGCTGCTCCCCCGTCGACTCCACCTGCGCCTCTCGCGGCAATGGAGTACAGGAATCGACGGAAGAGCGCTCGGGGATCGATTTATTGTGTCTAGACTAGATGCAATAAATCGACCCCCACTGGATCGATCACTGTCTGGCGGGTAGTGTAGACATACCGTAAGATGCAAATCAGTGATTCCAATAGTGTGTAGCTGAATTGTTCCATATTATAGAGTATATCTGCGATGTTTTTCTTTAAAAGAAAAGAAGAAAAATCTTAAATTCCATTTTAAAAAAAATTAAAGACAAAGGTTGCATAATCTTAGCAGTTGGGAAATGTCAGAGTTAGGGTTGTAGGAGCAACCTTTGTGCATCTGCATTATTATATAGTTTTAATGCTATTTCTCATATGCAGTCAGCTTTTTCTATATCTGACCTATTCATGTAACACTTTCTAATATCTTTTAATTCTTTTTTACTTGCTCTGTTTTTATGATCATAGATGCTTTTGAAAATGTTATCCAGAGTCCTATTTTCAACAGTGGTTTAAGCACCATTGACTTTCAGTGATGTGTAGGCTCCAAAGAGCCTAACTCACTTTTGAAAACCAAACTTGACCTCCTAAATCATTTATGACAGGTTTCAGAATAGCAGCCATGTTAGTCTGTATTCACAAAAAGAAAAGGAGGACTTGTGGCACCTTAGAGACTAACAAATTTATTTGAGCATAAGCTTTCGTGAGCTACAGCTCACTTATTTTCCACTGAATGCATCCGATGAAGTGAGCTATAGCTCACGAAAGCTTATGCTCAAATAAATTCGTTAGTCTCTAAGGTGCCACAAGTACTCCTTTTCTTTTTGCTAAATCATTTAGGCATTCTTGAAAATTTTACCCAGTCTGGTGTATCATTGAATACTTAAATGTTTAGTTATCATCTCTTTTAGGCATACTTTATTAATGTAGCAGCTCATCCTTCCTCAGGTGCAATTCAGTGGTAAGACAACTAACTGTGAATCTTATTTAACTTCAGACTTAGGTGTCTTATTACATCTACACCAGCAAATTTTCAATTTGTTCACTATTACAGTTATCTGTAGTATGTTTAAAAGTGGTTAATTATATACCACTAGTAATAGTATTTATTAATCTGTCCAGTGCCTAAAGTATAGTAAACTCTTTAGAGAATAAGTAAGACATGGTTCCTCACCCAAGAACACTTACAATTTAATGTTAAACATAGTACAACTAGTTGGAGTAGCAAACAGTTGGGGGATGGGGCGGTGAATGAGGGTTACAGTAATATGTGCTTGCTTAAATTCATTATGTGCATGTTTTGATACTGTTGCTGGCTTAAAAAAAAAAATAAAGCTGGAGTGAGTGTTCCAGTGGGAGAAGGGCTGAAGGGAGGGGCTAGAAATAATGGACTTTGGTTCTCTGGCAAACATAGAATACAGCATGATGCTACACACGTATATTTTAAGTTGTTGAAAAAGCTTGTGTATTGTGGCTTAGATTCTCTGTTGCACAGAGCTGCAGTGGGGGTCTCTCAAGGAGCTGGTTTGATTACAGCTCACTGAATCTCAGGGAGGATCTACTTGCTTTAAGCCTCAGCATAATTTAAAGCAGCCTGGTTGCTGCTCCAGCTTCTGCCTTCCTGCTGTGATCCTACAGGGTTCCCACACCAGGGCTGAGTGGGGCCTCAGTGTGCCAGCTCGGTACCATTTGAGAGCTCCCCACACTAGCAGCATTCTAAGATGGGCAGCTCTGGCTGCTTTCTGGCCCCTTCTGTGAAATTCAGGCACCCCAAAGGGGCCAGTAAATAAATCAGAATGTGACACCTATATTGCTATTGCTTGAGAAATAGCATGAGATCATGCAGCTGAAGACTGTATTATAATCCATCTGCACAAGGGGTAGAGTTAAGATTCTGTGTGCAACGTTAAGTTGGTAATTCCTGCATTCTTAATGTACAACTTTTATGTTCTTTTATCATAGGTTTCTCTGTATGCAAATTTAACAGCAGTAGAAGAATAAAAAATCCAGAGTAGTGATGGCAAACTGACAGCACTCATACTACTGTTTTGCAGTAGTGTGACAGTCTGTAGAGCCCATGAGGCTATGGAGCTACTAAGTTCAGTTACAGAAAAAGCGTATCCGATCACAGTGCTTTCAACTCTGCTATGCAGAATGAGAAGTTCAGGGCCAGTTGTGTGGGAACCTTTGTGTTTTTTTCTTCCTCTTGACCTCCTTTTCCTCTCTACACCTTGAAAAATGGAGATGGAAGAGGGAGTGTTCGTAAGAGAGTTAGAAATAGAGTGGCATAATGTTTCTGAGCTAAGATGGAGCAAATCCACCGAGAGCTTGAAAATTTGAATAACTGAGAATGTTGCTGGCATCTGTGTGTATGGATATTGGAGAATCCATTGAGATGAGTGACACAATAGTCAAAGAATGAGGCAGTGAAAATAATGAGGAGGACTTCGGCAGAGGCAACTGAAACACAACTACATATATGTAAGCCTATGGGGTGGTGATACTCTGTCTCCAAATCTGCCTGAGTAGCAGAAGAAAAGTCCAGGATTAAGGATGACTCTCAGGTTACAGCATCGGAGGCTGAAAGAGGGGCTGAGTCAAGGGAAATAAGAATGCATTTCCAATTTGAAAATGTTCCTTTTGCCCAAAAAATTTGTCTGAGATGAGCTCGTGTTTTAATTAGTCACTTCGTAGCTTTGACATCTTTATGTACAAATATAAATGATACAAACACATCCTATGTAAATACCTCTCGCCCTCAGTGGCTCCTTTGGAAGAAGACAAGATGACTTGATTAGTTCTCATGTTCCAAGTACTACGTCAGCACCAACAGTTACCTCTTCAGCTGGTCTTCAGAAAAGCCTGCTTTCCAGCACAAACACTACTACAAAGATTACAACGGGTTCTACTTCAGCAGGTGTACAAAGCAGGTAAGGGCATCAACACACTTCTTGTCAGATGGACTCTGTGCTTATGTATGTGCATGCTTGTTTTGTTTAGTAGGTCATGGGGCTCTGGATTTTTTCATTTTCCTGTTAAATTTGTTGAAACATATACAATTTGGCTCAAAAATAATTGTGATGGCTTTCGCTATAAAGTGGCAGCTATGCATGTCTGTAAAAGAATAAATTGAATGCTAGAAGGGTGAAGAATAATGAAGTTCAAGCAGTGTGAACTGTTTAACTTTGAATTTATCTAATTTAATGGCTCCAGGTGAGCTTCATATTTCATAGCAGAGACATTTCTCCATTTGTTCTTTTAAAAAAATCCATCCCTCAACTTACATGTTATCAGCTGTTTAGTAAAGTGCTTTCATTGTTTAGCGTTTCCTTTTCTCTTTTTTGTGTTGCTGCTTGTGATGCGATAGTACCTCCAATCGTTTGTGGGCTGAGGATAGTACTGAGAAAGAAAAGGACAATGTTCCTACAGCAGTGACCGCTCCTGTTGCGCCGTCTGTTGTAAATGCTACAGCTACTACCACAACCATGACTACAGCTACTTCTGGCACTGTGTCCTCAACGTCAGAGGTCAGGGAGAGGCGGAGGTGTGTAAAGGTCCTGCGAGTAATGGTGCTGTTACCCAAAATGATCGTTTTCTTCTTTATAAAAAGTGCAGTAGTTAATTGTACCTCAGCTAGTACATACAGTAAGTGAATGAATGCTTGTCTGTTTACTAACTGTACTGAAACAGCTATCAACATGCTACAGATTTCATTAACCTTCCAAAACCTGTCTTGAGAGAAACTTCCAAAGAATCTCACAAAATACCTTACAACTAATATAACGTTGTGAGTGATGCTCTTTCATGTGACTTCTGTTTTGTTTTGCCCTTGAATTATAATGTAGATTTTTGGCATCGGTTACTTGCAGGTTTATATTTCTGTTCTTTGCTTAAATGGTTCACATAAAAAAAAAAAAATCCCAAATAAATACCTGTAGTAACACCGTGGAAAGATTTCTAAATGGGGTGCGGTGGAGAGGGAAGAAACTGGTTGACAACTGAAGTGATTAAAATAGCACAGTGAACTTTGTGGCAAGTAATTACCCTTACTAATATAAATATAGAAGTATCTCAATAACTGAAATAAGAAGGCATTGTGTAGTATTTATTTCAGTTATTCATGTGTATGTCTGATCACATAGAGATACAGAACATTGAACCAAACATGCTTTGTGATGTCTTTATACCTCCCACAGAAGCAAGCCTACCAGCCCAGATCAACAAAGTTGGGCTTGCGGTACTGTGCTAAAAATAGCTGCATTAGACAGTGCTTTGAAGTTGCAGCGTGGGCTCTGAAGTCCACACCCCTCTCTAGGTTTTAGAGTCCAAGCTGTAGCCCAAGCTTCATTGTCTACATTTGTACTTTTAGCATGGTAGCATGAGCTTGCGAGCCCAAGTCTGTTGACCTGGGCTGGGAGGCTTGCTGCTGTAGGCTGCATGGAAATACCTTGAGTGCTAGTCGACACTAGAAGCGCTACAGCTGCACTGGTGCCGTTGCATTGCTGTAGCGCATCGGGTGAAGATGCTGTCTGCTGACAGGAGAGAGTTCTCCCGTTGGCATAATAAAACTACCTCCTCAAGAAGCAGTAGCTATGTTGGCAGGAGAAGCTCTCCCACCGACATAGCATTGTCTACACTGGCGCTTAGGTTAGCGTAACTTCGGGCTTGGCTACACTTGCGAGTTACAGCGCAATAAAGGAGCTCCGGACGCACTAGCTCACTACCCGTCCACGCTGGCAAGGCACATAGAGCGCTCTGACTCCGTGGCTACAGCTCTGCTGGTACTCCATCTCAGCGAGTGGAATAACATTTGCTGCTCCCCCTGCTGGAGTGCCGCGGCGTCAGTGTGCACGAAGGTGTTGCATTACTGCGCTCTGATCAGCCTCTGGAAACGTCCCATAATCCCCTTAAGTTCAAGTGGCCACTCTTGTCATTGTTTTTGAATCGCTGCAGGAATGCAGAGATGCCCTTTGAAAGCTCCGTTTCTGACAGCTGGCTGCTTATCTGCTCCGAGACAAAGCAAGCCATTAGTGTGGAATGCTGTGTGAGAGAGAGAGAGGCGAGAGGAAGGGAGGGGGGTCTGCTCTGTCTGAACTTACAAGACAGCATGCTGACATGCTCTCACCCCCCCAAAAACCCAGTCTCTCCCCCCACATACACACAACACACTCCACGCCACCCCCATTTGAAAAGCACATTGCAATCACTTGCATGCTGGGATAGCTGCCCACAATCCACTGCTCCCAATGCCGCTGCAAGTGCCGCAAATGTAGCCACGCCAGTGCACTTGAAGCTGTCAGTGTGGACAGACTGCAGCGGTTTCCCTACTGCGCTCTCCGAAGGCTGGTTTAACTCAAAGCGCTCTACATTACATTGCTCGGGAGATGGCTTCTTCACACCCGTGAGCAACATAAATTATACCGACATAACCTGCAGTGTAGACAAGCCCTAAGTGTTTATTTCAATACGTAATCACATAGTACTTTCTCTCTGGAAAATAAACAGCCTAGGAAAATTCAGAAATCAAGCTCTAAAGTTGCAAATGTAATGTAATTGATGTTTAGCATTCACAAGAGGTGGGAAACTGGCAGGAGAAACCTAGATCCTTCTGGTTTACTGTACCAGAGGATACCACATGGCAGACATGCTAATTTGGTGATCTAAACTTACTTAGGACAATTTTTAATCTGTCTTCCCCACTTTGACATTGGAGGCATCTGCGGGAATGATGTGGCTCACAAGCCATTTTGGTAGTAACCACTACTTTGCATATGTATTTTTCATAAAGTAGCATGGTTGCAGCAGGCAAAGTGTCTGCTACATAAAATTGATAAAAATAAATGCAAGCAATGTAAAAAGAGTGGAAGTATTGCTCCCAGTAAAGAAAACCTTCTATTAGAACAGTTTTAATTTTAAACTGTTACTGTAACCACTGAAAGTATGTTACGGACTGAAAAAAATCAAGGAAATTCAGAGTTAAGGCTGTCACTCTGTCATTCACTCTCACTAGTGTGTCTAGGTATTGCACGTATATTACGTAAGATCACAATATCCACTGTTAGATTTCTGCAAGTGGACTGAATTTCCTTGATTTTTAATTATATTCTGGCCAAAAGGTTTGGTGCAATGTAAAACTGTTTTAAATGAAAGTGTTGATTGTATGTGTAGTGCATAGTTTGCTGAATATTAAAAAAATATATAGTGGCTTAGTCCATATTAATACACACGATGTCTGCAAAATCTTACTTGAAAAGTAAACCCATTCAAAGCTATTCTAGTGCCTAAACAAACAGTGCATTTTGGGTCAAGTTGAAGTTGTGAAAGTGTTCATCTGTAACTAATTTTTTAAAAAGATTGGGAACAAAGTAGGGAAGAGTGGGACAAAAATACTCTCAAAGAAATCTTTTTGCAATTTTAATCTGCCACACATCTTTGCACACAGAATTATAAGCCTCTAAAACGGATTCTAGTGGTATGGGAGCTTTTCCATTATAGGTATATTAGCAGTAACAAATACTAGTATAGTAATTGCAGGCTCTATGGCTTTGTCTAGACTAGAGGTTTATCTACCTGGGAAGTTACACCAGTATAATTATACCAGCGTAGTTCCCTGTCTGAACACTCCTGATCAGGTGTAAGAGTGGCTTTTTTCTGGTTTAGTTAAAACCACATTCAAGGTGATATAAACGAAGGTGCAAAATGATGATGATTTGATTGTGATGTGCAAAGAGATTCAGGTCCAAAAGAATAATATATATGTACGTGGTGCCTTAAAAGAGAAATTTCACAAGGCTAAAAACAGTTGAGCCAGAACAGCTGGGGGATAATTTAAACAAAAAAAGTCAATGATAACTGGCAATTGTTTGAGAACATTTTACAGATGACCAAAAATCCACAATTGTGAAAGAAGGCTACGCTTTTTTAAAAACAAAAACAGCCACAACAGAACACCAACCTGACTTGGAAATGAGGTCTGAAAGAAGATTGTGTGTGAGAGGGAGAGAGAGAGAGAATGGAAGGAAGGAAAAGCTGAGAGCAATTAATGTGACCAGGAAAGTTGGAATTTTAGAAAATAGATAAGGAAACCAAAAGGACACACATCTATGGCTAGCAGAGTTAAGGACAATAGGGAGTTATTTAATTATATTAGGAACAAAAAGAATCCTAACAGTAGAACTTTACTAGATGGAGATGGTAGAATTGTCAGTAATAAAAGTCAGAAGTGTTCAATAGATGTGTTTTTGATCTGTATTTAGGAAAAAGCCAGATGAGGTATTTTATATCATGATGAAATACTTTCCATTCCAACAGTAACTCAGGAAGATCTTAAACAGCAGCTAGCAAAGTTAGATATTTTTAAATCAGCAGGTGCGATGACTTGCTTCCAAGTGTTCTAAAAGAGTTGTCCAGCGAGCTCTGTGGACTGTTAATATTGACTTTCAGTAACTATTGCAACACTGGGGAAGTTCCAGAGGACCAGAAGAAAGCTAATGTTGTACTGATACTATAACAGAGTAAACAGGATAACCTGAGTAATTTAAGCCAGCCAGTCTGACATCTCTTCCGGGCAAAATAATGGACAGCTGATATGGAATTTAATGAATTTGAGGAAGGTTATGTAATTAATGCCTGTCTGCTTGGGTTTGTGGAAATATACCTTGTCAAACTTCATATCTCTTTTTTTATGAGAATATAAATTTGGTTGATATAGAACACTTAGACTTCTCTTGGGCATTTTACTTGGAACCGCATGACGTTTTGATTTAAGAAATTAGAAAGATGCAAAATCAACATGGCGCATATTAAATGAATTAAAAATAGGCTAACTGTTAGGTCTCAAAATATAATTAGAAAAGGGGAATCAAATGGTGTGTTTCTAGAGGGATTCCACAGGGATCTGTTCATAGCCCAACGCTATTTAACATTTTCATCAATAAAACGTAATATAACTGATAACGTTTTCAGATGACACACAGATTGGGGAAGTGGCAAATAATGAAGAGGACAGGTCACTGATACAGAGGTATCTGGATTGCTTGGTAAGCTGGGCATAGGCAAACAAGATGCATTTCAGTAAAGTCATACATCTAAGAATAAAGAGTGTAGGCCATACTTACAGGATGGAGTACTGGGGAAGTGTCTTGGGAAGTAGTGACTGAAAAAGACTTTGAGGGTCCTGGTGGGTAATCCAATGAACATTAGCACTCGTGCATTGCTAACATGGGGCTTGTCTACAATTGAAATGCTAGAGAGGCACAACTGTAGCTGCGCCACTCTAGCAGTTCAGCGTAGACACTACCTATGCTTATGGGAAGGCTTTTTCTGTTGGCATAGGCAGTCCACCTTCCCATGAGACAGTATGTGGGTCGATGAAAGAATTCGTCCATCGACCTAGCACTGTCTACACAGAGGCTTAGGTTGGCTTAACCATGTTGCTCAAGGTTGTGGATTTTTCACACCCCAGAGCAATGTTGCTGGGTCAATCTAATTTTCTAGTGTAAACCAGTCCACAATTTGAAACACTACTTAGCATCTAGAGTAGAAGCAGTTTAACACCTTTAAAATCTTGTTAACTCATTTGTCTAACCAGAGGGAAGCCCAGAGTAGAGCATGGCAGCTAACACAATTTTTAAGGTGATAAAACACATGTACACTTGCTTGTGTGTTTGTGTGTGTTAAAAATGTTAACTAACACATGTTAAAATCCTAGTGTAGACATGGCAGTTTGTGTTTTAGCATGCGTTAGCCAGCCAAGGTAAACCCTAGGAGTCAGCATTTCTCAAGGGACTTTTCATGCGGCCACAGCTTCCTGGGTGGTGATGGGGGGGCTGGGTGGCAAAGAAGTGGCCCCACCCCCAGGGCTGCCAGCAGGGGTGGGGCCCTGTCCCCCTCTGGAGCCACAAACGCTAGAGGAGCAGGCAGGTGGTGGGGTGTGGGCTTCAGACCTGGGGGTATGGGTGGCAGGCTCCAGCTGTGTGGCGGCAGCTCCATCCTCTGGCCATGGGCTTTGAGCCCTGACCCCTGCCCTGGTCCCAGGCTCACCCCCCACCCGTTGCCTCCTCTGGCTTTGAGCTCCGGCAGTGAGCTCTGACTCCCAGCCACAAGGTTTCGTACTCCACCCATGGGGCCACGCAATCCAGTTCTGGCCCTCAGCCATGCAGCAGTGACTGATGGCCCCAAGCTCACCACCCCCCACATTACCGCTGGCCTCCACTGCGTCGTCCGTCCCCAGACTCATCCTCCCATCACCCCTGGCCCCGAGCTACCTCCCTACCCACCACCTCATCCAGGGCTTAATTTGTCCTGGCTTGCCAGTGACTTTGTCTGTTGTGAAAAGTGATATTTGTATGTTTTATATCACTTTTCACTGCCTTCCTGCTAGCTAGAGAGTCGGCTGCTGTGAAAAGTTTTATATTAACAAAATACAAATATCACTTTTCACAGAAAGAGACTTACTAGCTAGCAAGACTTTAAAAAAGCAACCGAAAAAAGCAAAAGAAACCAGCACGAAGGGACAAGAACATGCAAAGCACGTTCTTTTTTTCTATTCTGTTTAGGTCCAGTAAAGAACAGAGAAAACTGTACATTATTTTTATTATTGAGTCTGTGAAAAAACCTTCCATAAATAAATTATAGTGATTTGGACATGTATATGTGCATATTTATTTGTTTTTCCTAAAGTTAATTGAGTATTTTAGGAAAAATTGTCAGAGCGGCCACCAAAAAATTGCTTGTGAGAACCCCTGCTTAGGTTCCTTGTAGGTTCTACAGTTTACCCCTACCAGTCAACATGTTAAAATAGATGCTTCCCTTCTACATTAGGATTTTATCATGTTTGTTACCGAATAAGATAAAAATGTATGGTTTTCCTGATGAAGGCAAGGTCTAGGTGGTAAGTGGTATTTCCAAACACATTAGCTAGCCCAGTTTAAAAAAACAAAAAACAAAAACACACACCTTTTTTCCTAATCTAAACTAGCCCTTGCTATCTAGGAAAAGAGAAGAGCTACCAAAAATACTACATGGTGAGAGGAGGATGGGAAATGAACATTCTTATGAATTGTATTTTATAGATGTTACATAGCAGGACAAAGGGCACTTGTAGAAATAGCTATATTTGTATCTATTAGGGCAAATTTGTCTTTTCATTTTTAATCTGTCTGTTGTTAAAGGAGAGGTAGAACATGGGTGATAATCCAATATTAGTTTGTGCAATTATTTCTTTATTTTTTTTAAAAGATAGTATTTTCAAATTGACAGTCATCTCATTAATTTAAAGAGCTGTTTTTAATGATGGTTCTAGTGAGTGATCTCCCAAAAGTAAAGGAGTGTTTCCAACATTAACAAATATGTTCTCTACAAAAAAGCTAATAAAACATAACCAACCGTTTTGTATACAGCATCAGAAAATGTGGTGATCGCTAAGTCGCTATTGTGAAAGATGGATAAACTGGCCAGTTTTGGGACCCAGAATGGTTCAAGGCTGCACAGTTTGTTGTCCTCAGACTTGGAATGCAAGAGAGATAATTTGTAAATAGAACTTGTTTCGAGGCCTTAATTTTTGGCTGGTTTTCAGCTTTTTTTTACCAACTTTGTTACTCTAAAGATGCTAAAATATACTTAATACTTTTAAATAACTATCGGTATTACACAGCAAAGAACTGATTTTGAATAGGTCTAGCACTGATTTATTATCCTGTAATAGAAAATCAGCAGTTCCATTAAGAATCTTCATGTATCATTATAGATTTATAGATAATTCAGTAAGGGGCAAATCCTGTGTCCACAGCTGAGGCAGCCTCACTTGTAGTTGAACCGATGCTGTTCCGCTGCACAAAGGAGGTAGAAAGATGCTTGTGGGAGAGGGGGATGAAGGGAGCATAAACCTTGTGCCCAGCTGATCCATGTGTCAGTACATAGCTCAGCATGAGGACCCAGAAGGTTCAGGGAGGAAAAGGCTTCACACATTTTGGTACCTCCCCTGTGCTGTGACTGTGGAGGCTTTGGCCAGCCCCTACCACAAGTGAGAGCAGCTTTGAGGGCTAGATTAATTTGTGTTGAGCTGCCTGGACTAGTTTGTGCTGAACAGCCAACAGACTCTGTGGTGGGCTATTAAAGCAGCTGGAATAGCAGGGTTGTGAGAGCACCCAGGCAAGCCATCTGCCCCAGGGGTGATGGAAGCGGCCAAGGGTTGGCGTAGTGCACTCCTGCAGAGAAGTCTCCCTGTACATAGGAGATATTCTTTTGGGGCCCTCGTGATGGCTTTAGAACTCTTTTATACAATCAAAGCTAGTGTAAAGGAGCAGTGGAGTATCCATAAATTGGGTCCCCCCTATGTGCAGGGGTCCCTGTATGGTAATGCACACTGGGCTGTACCATGTACAGGCTAAGGGAAAGGAAGGGGTGGGATTTGAGGATCTGCTTCTTTAGATTGTCCTGTCCTCCTTTGCAGGGCATGAAAGCCACATAAGAGCCTGGTCACACAGACACATTGTACACTGGGCTCAAGATTTGCCCTTTAAATCTGAGAGAGTTGAAGCCTCAAAAGCAGAAATTCATTGAATGGCTTTAGGATTGAGCACTCAAATTTACATGTGAAACAGAATCTCTCATGAAAATAATCCAGAAAACTTTGTTCTCTTTTCCCCCAGAGTTAGAGAGGAGTGCTAGTTTTAGATCTTGTGTTTTGTAAGACTACTTGGGAGTTTTAACTGTCATGGATTTTTGGGAGGTTGATTAGTCATGAGGCCAAGTGTTAGCTTTTAATGTTTTGTTTTGCTTGGCAACATGGCTAAAAGTCTATTACTTAGAGGCCATTGTTCTAGATGTTTGTATGATTTTTGCTTTTATAAAATGACTACAAACCTGTAATACTGGAAAAAATGAGCAGTCACTTTGCATTTTTAATACTCTGAGACAATAGATGGCATAGTAGGGCTTTCCTGTAATAGCCATATTCTTTAAGTTAGACATATAAAATTCATGTTAAAGCTTCATAGCCATTCATATATACCTACACACTATATATCTGAGATACTCCACCTTTTTAGCAGACTGGTAGAGCACCAAAATAGTTTAAGTGGTATTGAGAGAAAAGGCCAAAATGAGTTTATTGTAAATAAGAAAATTGACTGGTAAGGATATTGTCTAGATCAGTAGTGCATTCTGGTAATATGATTCTGATATAATACTTAAAGATTAACTGCTATAAATATGCTAAAATTTATTCAAAATACAAGTTCTGTATTTCTTGCATTTTCAAAGACAGATTTATGTATCTAGTTACATTATGTAGAATTTAGTTTTGAGTTTTCTTATAATTGCATTGATTTTCAATCATAAAATGTTGCAAATGTTCATTTCTTTAATCATTTAATGCAAAAATTAGTGGTTATTAAATATTATTTTAATTTTACTCTTTAGATCATACCTCACTCCTGTTCGGGATGAAGAGTCTGAGTCCCAAAGAAAAGCTAGATCCAGGCAAGCAAGACAGTCCAGAAGATCCACACAGGTACAGTGTTTTTTGTTTTTTTCATTTATAAACACATAAATTGGTGCCAAACTCTGCAATAACCTCATAATTTTTACAGTAAAACGTCAAATACAATGACGGTTCTCACCAGTGTAAACTCAGTACATACCAGCAGATAAAATAATCCACGCTACAAACAACAACACCTCTCCAAATTTAAAACCTCTTCCTCTCAAAATGTTTGGGAGAAAAGATGGGCCTTCCAGTGTTCCTTTAAGGTTAACAGATCCATACTGGAGCGAAGAAAGCAGAGGTTCCAGCACAGAGTGTCTTCCGGAAAACCTCTTCCTGTTGTATAGCAAGGTGGCTCCAGTTGAATGTCTTCATTGATTTCAGCTGTGACAATATGACGTGCCTGGGTAATTGGGTCCCAAGCTATTTAGACCTTTAAAACCAACACTTTGAATTCCACAAGCAAACTTACTGGTAGCCATTACATTGTCTGAAACACCATGCAATGTGCTCCAGGCTTGAAACTATTTGAGAAGCAGGCTTGGCATATTATATTTGCTTCTGTTCCTGAATGGTCCCTTGATTGAGGTGACAGACCTGGACCTGCGTGGTCCACATCAAAGAGAAAAGTTCAAGCTAGTCTCCCTAGATGTAGATTGGGGGGGAGGGGGAATGTGTGGAGTGCTCTTTGAACATCTAGGACTAACCCAAGATCTAAGAATACTCTGAAGTTTTGTGTATGACTTTTACAAATAATAGTTGTACACTGATTTCAGGCACTGATAAAATATTTCAGCTATTTCTCCCAAGCCAACAACAAACAGTATCCTCATCTTATCTGGATTGAGTGGTAGCCAGTTATAACTCCTCTAATCCCTAAAAATCATATAGCCCCTAGTATACGTGTTCCAATGCACTAGCCCATACCAAATGTGAAATAGAGACAGATCTGGGAGTCCTCAGTATATTGAATATGTTGCAGTCCACATCCTCTCGCTAACTCTCCGGTATCCTCAAATACACATAAAACACAGAGGAAGACAAAATAGACAGCTCTGGTATCCCCCACATGAATGTCCTAAAGGCAGAGGAGCAATTGTTCACAATTATCTGAGTCCACTCAAAAAGATAGTAGCAGAAACACCAAAAAGTGATTCCAACCACCCCTGTTAGAATCTGCTGACAGATTGAAATGATTCAGCAAGGTTGCTTTAACTTATCTTAATCCATGGCTAGGAAGAAATAATCAAATAATCATTGCACTTTCTAATCTAAAACCAAACCTATCATCAGATTGACTAACGTCAAGAGAATTTGTAAATTGAAGAAACTATCAGAGCTACCCTACCACAAGCCTGTCCATGCCCTTCCCTGGAAAAAAAAAGATTGACAGCAAGATCTTTTTCAAGAGTTGGCTTCATGAAAAGAGGCCACACAACAGTTTCTTTAAGAACAGCTGACACAATGACTTCCGTAGGCAAATGTTGCCAGTCTCCACCAATGCTGGACACAATAGGTCCAGCTCACATATGCTAGTCCTTAGTCCCACCTTGCAGATGGCATCAGAATTTCAGTAAGTCACACTGGCGGAAACTCTGAAAGAGAAGACCTGGCATTTTCTTGAGATGTTCTTTTTCCATAGCAGTAGACAGCTTACTCTGGCTCAGATAATTTTATCTTCAAAGTAACATGAGAATTCTTAAGGATAAATTTCAGCCTTTTCAGGTAAGCAGAAACCACTGTGAGGAAATGTAAGGGTATTAAGTGCTGCAGGCATGATTTTTTCAGATGTGCTGAGGACCCACAACTCCAGTTGTAGTGGAATGTCTGAAGGCTCAACGCCTCTTAAATTCAGCAGTCAAAGACAATGAATACTACTGTATTTTCATAAATATTCTCTCTAAAATATTAATAGTGCTTATAATATAGTGGGAAAGATCTAGGGTGGAATTTTCAAAAGTGGCTACATGATTTAGGAGTGTAATGTCCCATTGAAAATCATATCACAGAAGCAGACATTGTTTATCTGCATTTTAGCAGGCACATGCTGAGGGTACAGAATGAAGAGTAAGTTTTGTTAATTGCAAAATGCAAGAAAAACACTCCAGAGTTAAAAACTTTAAATCTATTTTAGGAGTTTATAGACTGGCCATCAATAACAGTAAAAACTGTAGGTGAAATGTTGCTTTTTGCTTCTGTTTTTTCCCCACAGGGTGTAACACTGACTGATCTTCAAGAAGCTGAAAAAACTATAGGAAGAAGTCGTCCTACACGAACCAGAGAACAAGAGAATGAAGAAAAGGAGAAGGAGGAGAAGGAAAAACAAGACAAAGAAAAACAGGAGGACAAGAAGGAATCAGAAACTAAAGAGGATGACTTTAAACAAAGATATTCCAGAACTCTTGAGGAGGTATCTCATACTCTTCCTTTTAAGTGGTGTAATTGGAATAAAGTGGTATAAATCTTAATTTTTGTTTGGTGGTGCTAAGATTATAATAGACTTAAGTTTTCTTTACTTATTTAAATGTCTTATGTTAATATCCTTTATTTTTATCTGTGTCCTTTTAATCTTTGGAAATTAATATTTACTTTTTCTCTGCTGAACAGCCCTATCATCGCTATAGGCCAGTTTCAACTCCAACTACTTCATCATCCTCTTCGCTTTCCACCTCCACTAGTTCTCTTTCTACTTCAAGTCAACTAAACAGACCAAACAGCCTTATAGGTATAACTTCTGTTTATCCCAGAAGTGGAACAAAAGAAAATGAGAGAGGTAGGACTATATGTTTTGACTTTTTTCTTTCCTTATTTATTAGAGGCTCTTTTGTCTCTATGGAGGGTCTTAAACTGCATGTGTTATGAGGTAAGGGATTTCTTAAGGCCACTTTAAGAGTCGCTGCCTCCCTAGGATAATTATCTTCTGAAGCAACCATCTTCAAGTGGTGCCTCCCAATATATAATACTTTATTTCCCTCTATCGTGAAGTGATCCTGAATTTGGGTCAGATTTCCATAATACTATGTTGCAATTCTATAAGTTTGGTGAGAGGAAAAGAGTGCTGTTCAAGGAAGCCAAAATCAAAGCAAAGGGGTGCTTTCACCTTGCATGTTTTATTTCTTTTTTTTCTATCTCATCCTTGGTTCACCTTTTAACAGATTCATTTTAAAACCGTGAAGACTGGACGCACTGAAATAAATAAGTTAGGGTAGTGATTACTACAGTACCTGCTGGCTGTGTTTGATTTGTTGTATTAATAGAAGGGTAAACAAATAGTTAAAAATACATTAGAGGAAGTAAATGTTTTGTTTGTGCAACCGTGAATAATACTTATTTTTGTACAAGTTATTGAAAGCATGTGAGAGGTAAAAAATCAGAACTCAAAAGTGAGAGAGTTTGTCAGTAAGGCCCATGCTGAACTCAAACTACATTTCCATTAAGGAAGAAGGAAACCCTTAGCACAATCTTAATGAAATCCAGGAAATTTCAGTACATTGTCCTAAAAGAGATGTATATATTTTTTGGGTAAAGAAAGCTTAAATGAACGTAAGTCAATTGCACAGAATTCTTGATGCTATAACTAAAGAAATATTTATGTGAGGAAGTGTAGCCTGGTGTTCTTTTATGCTTGTTTCTCTTGAGTCAGATGCCCCCATAATAAAGTAGACAGAAGTTTTAAAGCTTGAATCTTAGAACCAACCTCTAGATTGTTGTCAGAAGTATTACTATTATATTGAAATATTTTGGTTAGGTGACTGAGGTAGAATGTTACAGAAAGCAATTGGGAAATACAAAAATACTTGCCAGACCACTTTAAATGGTGTTTACAATAATATTTCACAACTGTGTTCTGAGCAGGTGTGTGTTACCACATAATTTATAAAACTGGCTACTGAGCTTCTTGTTCCAGCACCTCTAAGATTACCATGTAAGTTGTATATTACAGAAGATCACATGATTTCTGTGTCATATTTTTAAAATGTTATTCTTAACAGAAGGCCGGAAAAAAGAAGAAGAAAAGGAAGAAGATAAATCACAGTCAAAATCAATAAGAGAAAGACGGCGACCAAGAGAAAAACGAAGATCTACAGGAGTTTCCTTTTGGACTCAAGATGTGAGAAACTGATAAAACAACTAAACATACGTCTATTTCACAACATTTAGAATTTATATAAAATTATCACATTAAAATAATAGGAAATAGCTTAAAGTTTTATCAGCATTTCTCAAACTGGGGTCCGCAGATTCCCAGGTACTCTAGGGAGTCCATGGGCCCTGCTGATCAACTCCTCTCCCTCCCTCCCTCAACTGTTCCCCTCCCTCCCAGCGCCTCCTTCACACCGGGGAACAGCTGTTCAGCAGTGTGCAGTAGGCGCTGGGAGGAGCAGGGATGGGAAATGCTTTGGGGAGGGGGCGGGAAGAGGAGGGGCAGGGGTTGACCGGGAACAAGAAGAGGTGGGGCGAGGGTGGGGCCTTGGGGGGAAGGGTGGAGTGGGGGCAGGGCCTTGGGGCTGAGCGGCGATCTTGGGGGTCTGTGAAAAATTTTAAATAAAAACGGGGGTTGCCAAAGTTTGAGAACCACTGAGTTATATGATTTAATATGCTTCTTTCTGGAAAACCCAGGAAATAAAACATCATGAGATGGATTCAACTATGCCCATACTAGTGGGTGCTTCCAAAAATAGTTGCAATCTTGCTTGTAACATGTTTTTCTCTATATAAAATGTGTTAGCATGTTGGAGTAGCATGGATTGTTGAGGTCTGTGTTGTCTGGGATTTCTTCCCAAGCCATTTAGATTAGTAATACATAGAATGAGATGACCAATACATAGGACATTATTCCTTATAGAATGAGATGACCACTGTATAGGTCATCATGCCTTTTGCATAAGTGTGGCCACAGCAGTTGTTAAACCCATAGGTCTATCATGCTTGAAATGACTTTTGCTGATGTACTCAGATATAGTTGTTCTGTATAGGTCTACAAGCTAATGGAGCCCACTTGTAGAGTGCAAGTAAACAATGAAAGCAGCAGTATCTTGGGTTCAGATTTAAACGCATCTAAATTGGGGTGTATTGATCATTCCTTTAGAAAACACCTTATTTTGAAGGGATGCCATTTCCACGCAGTACGCATATCAAATTATAATAATGAAAAAGAATTCTAAAACATGTAGATGATCATAATGCAATAGGGACAAACCAGAACAGCTTTTATAAACCAAAATCATTCATCTTCAATCTACTAGAATTCTTTGAGCAAATAGTAGATTAAAGAAAACCAGTTGACATAACACATTTGTACTTTTTTGAAGCCTTTGACAAAGTCTGTCTGTCACGAGGCATTTAAGAAAACTAAGTCATAGTATAAGAGGTAAAGTATTGACATAATTTAGAAACTGGCTCAGAAACGAAGTGTTGGAATAAATGGTCGATATTCAACATGTCAAAAGATTAACATAAAGTTCTCCTAGGAATCTGGGTAGGATCAATAGGTAAACAAATAATTACTATCACTTACTCTATTTGTACAGTGTCTAGCACAATGAGTTGAGGCACCAAGTGTTACTGTAATACAAATAATAATAATAATAATAATATGCCTTTTGGATTGCATACATGGCATGGGTTTTGAGAATGAGAGAAAAGAAATTGAGGATAAAATTCAGAAGAGCCTGATAGGCCCATTCTCTCCTGGATTTCCAGCCTTGATTTCAAAAAAAGGCCCCTCACTCCTCTGAAGAAGCTTGTAGAACTGGTATATAAAACAAATACCTTCCTTGTCCAGTCTATTAAGATAGTCCAGAGAAGAGAGCCCTGACCTCAGCCACTGTCCCAAAGTTGTTTGTGATGTTTTTAAAACTCTTCTGATCTAGAAAGTATTCTAATTTTAGAATACTTACACCATAAAAATAATAAAGTTCACAATCCTTCAAGTGCAGTTGAACAAGTGTCTAGTGGGCAAGAATAGATATCTTTTTATATCCAGCTCTTTTGCTGCCAGATAATATTAATGGGGGTAGTTTCACAGTTGAGAAACATAAGCAAAGGTGATCAATTTAGAACAAAATTCCCTCCCTCTTCTTAATCTACAAACTTAATTTGTGAGAAGTAGATCCGTTATCCTGTGCTCTGCAAATTGCTGTGTATTTATAATTGAAAGTAATTAAGAAAAGTCAATTCTGATCAAATTAACAAGAAGGCCTATACTCCCAATGGTTTCTAAAAATAAGGGTTTAAATGTGTCTCTTGTAAAAGCAAGTGTTTCCTTATGCCAACTATATAATCCCACTTTCTTCCATTATATATCAGTCTAGTACTGAAAACATCTACTTGTTCAATGTTTCTGCCATTTTGTTTTGTTAAACAGAACAAAGCCATCTAGGAATGTTATGGGGTACTTTTGGAGAAATTCTTGTCCTTTTGTGTTTGCTTCTGTTGCTTTTATACAACACATAAACTACAGTTCAAATAGATTTAATTCAAATAAACTCTGGGCAAGTCTACCCTACTGAGCTACATTGGCATAGCTGTACTGATGCAGCTGCACCATTGTAGTACATCTGGGGAAGACATTGCATGCTGACAGGAGAGTGCTCTCCCATTGGCATAATTACTCCACCTCCTGCCGACATAGCGCTGGTGTGGACAGTGCTTAGGTTGCTGTAATGTGTTGCTCAGAGGGGTGTCTTGTTCACCCCTTTGAGCAATGTAAGTTATAAGCAGTAATGTAGATCAGCCCTCTGTCTTTAATGTTGACCTTAGAAATATAAAATGTTTAAAAACTCTCAATAGCATTTCAAAAGTTTACTATTTTTATTACTACTATTTTCTCCAGAGTGATGAAAATGAACAGGAACACCAGTCTGATTCAGAAGAAGGAACAAATAAGAAAGAAACTCAGGTAATAGTTGGGTATTTTTAATTCAATTGTGATCTCTTAAGACAGATTTTGTTTTAATTTTCTTTCATTGCAGTTAGATTCGGTTATAAGAACACATCTGGTGGGGTATCTGTTGAATCATGTCTTGTTATGTTTCAGTACCAGTTCCTTTGCAGTTTTTTGTGTGAAAGATGTCTTCTAGCCTATAAATGAACTACAGGCTTTAATGATAGTTTTTAATATATTTTAATAGTGGTTGTTTGCTGCGTATTACCTTCCCCTTTCTTACATTTTAGGTAAAGGTAAGTTGAATTTGTTGTAAATGTTGATGATATTTCTAACTGATGCTTAGGCCAGTAGTTGAGGGAGTTCTTAGTTCTCCTTTGAGTGCTTGCTTGTGTCCATTCCATGTTAAGGGTGTGTGGTTGCCACATGCACCGGTGCCGGAAGTTTTTCCCTCAGCAATATCCGTAGTGGACTGGCTCTGGCGCCCTCTGGAGTGGCGCCCTCATGGCGTGGTATAAGGGGCGCCGCCGGCTCCCCGCACCCTCAGTTCTTTCTTGCCACCAGTGACGGTTCTGGAATGTCTGCTGCTTCGGCTAGCATTGATTCCTTCTCTGTTCTTGCGAATTTTGAAATCCTGTAAAATAGTTCTTCATAGTAGTTTTCTTAGTTCTCAAACTCTTTGTTAGTCCCGAGTAGCTTTAAGCCCTGCGATTGCTGCAGATGGCCTATGCCTGTCAGCAACCCACATACCAGCTGCTTAAGGTGCTTAGGAGAGGGGCACATAAGTGAAAAGTGCCGTATCTGCAAGTCCTTCAAACCTAGGATGAGGAAGGAGCATGATATCCATTTGAAAGCGCTCCTAATGGAGTCGGCATTCACTCCAGCACTGGAGCAGTGGTCCGACTCCACACCGTGGCATCCGTGCACAGTACTCCCCTGGTGCCGTCCACAAGCCCCTTCAGTCCCTGCACTGAGGGCACCAATCGAGGGACTCGAAGCTTACCTCCTTGATAGATTGGTGCAGACCCTTTGAGGCACGTGCCACCGGGCAAGAACTCCTGGATCGGCCCAGACCATCGTCAAGGGCCCAGGCCCAGGACCAATCGGGCACCAGAGACCGCCAGTCGCCGGGCCCTCATCGCCAGTCTTCAAAAAGGAGGTCTCCCTTCTCAGGACAATCCTCCCAGCAACCGGCTCAAAGTAGCTCCCGGTCCAGTTGGATGTCCAGTTGGATGATTAATATTGGAAAAACTGATGTTTTTCTCACTTCTGCATACCCAAACCACCAGTCCCAATAACCCATACAGGTTATGAGGCAAATAAAAATTCATAACATGTTTTTGAAAATATTTAAATACAGTTTGAAATAATTTGATTTTGCTGCTTATTTTACATATTGGTCAGAAAATAAAAATCATTTGAGATAATGAAGTTCTCTGTTACTCCCTTAAGTGGTGCTGCTGATGCTTTCATTGCCTAGTGAAGTTACAAGCCAGAGATAGAAGATGGCAATTATAAAGTTCTGACAGCCTTGGCGGTAACTCAAGAATTTAAACTGAAGGGAAGAGGTCAAGAACAAGTCTTGCAGATGCTACAAAGAAAGTTGAAATAGACTTTAGACAGAATGGTTTCTGGCATGAACTCTGGAAGGAACCTGACAAATGAGTTAAATATTTTTCAACATCAGAGGTCTTTGAAAAGTTGTTTATAATAAGTCCTCAGTCTACGCTTTGATGTTCCCTGTACAGAACTGCATTTTCACTAGTTAGCTGATCATTCATCCCTATTTTTTTTAAAGAAAAAAAGACAAACAGCAACAGTTTATAACTTGAAGGTCATCATAATATAATTTTACTTCAACTCTTCTGTGCCAGGAGCAAGGATTTCCCAATATAGCACATAAATTCAAAATACCTTGCTACTTATAGGAAATCTGTGCTCTCACAAGGAAGATAAACTTAGACCCACACAAGAAATAAAGATAAATTGCTGAGTAAACTGGAAAAAAAACCAACCAAAAAACCCTTGTCTGCAAATGGTTCTACAATACCTCCGTCTAAAATATTAAAGGTCTTTCTTTGAAGCCCTATATTTAATTACAGTATACCAGTACTGTTCACTGCTCTCTATGCTCATTTTCTGAATTGGTATCCCTTTGTAGTCTCAATTTCAAGAGGAATTGTATTCCAGACCAAGGCATTCCATCGATGTAGCATTGTGCGAGAGAAATGCTACAGGTTGATTACCAGTAACTTCTATTATTCTAAGTGTCAGGTTCTAGAAACCCTTATCTTAAATTGGTTTGAATGCTGAGTAGGGACAGAGAGGGGGGTTAGGAAGCAGTGCTGCCTGTAAGCCAGGACTCACTGAAAATAAGCACATCCATTTTCTGCACTGGTGAATCAGATCTGTTTTTTGTGAATACAAGCCAAGGAAAGACTGAAAAATTTTGTCCAAATTGATCATTTGTCATATCACTAGTAATGAAATCTTTTCAGAACTAGGATGGATTTCAAGGAGGAAGGTGACAAAATAATGTAACTAGTAGAAGTTACTTCAGTAGTTAAGTTGTCATAAACACTGATTTTTATAATGTGAATTCCAGAGCAATATCACTGAACAGTTCACACTGTTGCCGCCAGACATGCCTGAATGACATGGTTTATTGCTGGTTTGCTGTAGGGGAGGTATTTACTTTAGCGATGTGTTGTTTTATTGTGCTCAGGTAGTCTTCAGCAATTAGTCTGTTCTGTATCTTTTTACTAATTAGAATGTACTTCAGAATTTAATTTGGTCTTGTAAATTGCAATCCATGATGTATTTTGGATATTATTTTGGGATAGCTATTTGGCCTTTTAGCAAAAATAATGCTCAAAAATTGGAATGTTAGAACCTGATTTGCTAGAACTGGAATGTTGGCCAGGACACTTGACAAAGATTAAAGCCCTCACGGAACTGCCAACTCTCATGATAATATTGCAAGTCTGATGTTAGGTGTTATTTTAAAAGTTTTCATTTCACAAACTGTTGCCACTCTTTCATTACTTTCAATAGCGTTTAAGCCAGGTTGCCCTCATTAAGATTACCAGTGTTTCCCTAAGCTTTTGCACATAGAAATGAGGCTACTGTTATCTCAGTTGACAAGCCTTCCTTCTCATTATGCATGGCACAGGAAGGAGACTGTGAGGGAACAGGAGATATAAGGATGGTGGTGGTGGGAATAATTAAGAGGGATCGAGGGAATGCTGGAGGACAGACTGAGAGAAAGGGTAACAGGAACAAAGTAATATTGGAGGGCGGGCATTGATTATGTGAGGGGCAGACGTCAATGTGGAGGACAGAAGATGGCAAGAGCAGGCATGAAGAATGGGAGAGTGGTGAAAGCTTTGATGAGAGGGAGATATGGAAGACAGATAGAGAAGGAAGGAAAGACAGATCTCCCACCTAGGTTATGAGAGAGGCTAACATTTTGTCATGGAATCCTGCTTCAGCTTCAGGGTGGTGGGGCAGAATTTGTTAGCTGGCGGGGGAGGTGGCCCAGAGCTCCTGGGCAGTGGGGACACCCCCATAGCTCCTAGTTGGTGCAGGCAGACCCCATGGCTCCAAGATGCTCCTGGCAGCAGTGGGGACTCCGTGCTCTCAGCCACCATGGGTGTGAGGAACCCTGGAGCCCCTAGCAGCAGTGGATGCTGGACCCTCCTCCCTCCCCATTTTGTCATAGTTATTTTTAATAAAAGTCAGGGACAGATCAGGGGCTTTCTGTGAATTTTTGGTTCTTGCCAGTTACCTGTCTGTGACATTTGATAAAAATAACCGTGACAAAATCTTAGCCTTAATTGTGAGGGAATGACAGATTGATCACCACCCAGCAGTCCGAGGGAGGCTTCCCTTTCTGTTTTTGCCTTTTCACGTGCAAATTGGATATAAGGGTATTCATAGACTTTAAAGTCAGAAGGAACCATCATGATCATCTTCTGACCTCCTCCACGTTTCAGGCCACAGAACCGTACCCACTCCTCAAATAGACCCCTAACCTCTGGCTGAGTTACTGAAGTCTTCAAACAATGGCTTAAAGACTCCAAGTTACAGAGAATCCACCATTTACAGTTCAAACCTGCAAGTGACCTGTGCCCCATGCGGCAGAGGAAACTGAAAAACCCCCAGGGTCTCAGCCAATCTGACTTGGGGGAAAATTCCTTCCCATCCCCCAATATGATGATCAGTTAGACCCTGAGCATGTGGGGCAAGACCCACCAGCTGGACACCTGGGAAAGAATTCTCTGTCGTAACTCAGAGCCTTCCCCATCTAGTGTCCTATCTTCAGCTTAAGGATTTTTGCTATGGGTAGGTGCTGATGGGCCACATACCATCGTAGGCTCAAAAATCTCCAGGCAGGCAAAATGCAGATGTAATTTATTTTTAAAGTCTTGTGATGATTAATCTAACACCACACTAATGGATAAAGTATAAGAATCAAAATAGAATAGAAAGTCAATTTTTGAGTACTGAGTCGTAACTTATGGAAGCTTGAGGTTGCCAATATTAGGATAACAAATGTCACTGTATGTTTAAATTCCACCTAGGCAGCCACCAAAGATTGACACAAGTGACTGATTTAATACTGCACTCCAGTCTTGTTTTTTAGCTTTCAAATCATCTGTTTGTGGCAGTTTTATAAAAACTGCTCAGTAACAACAGTGACTCAGGGTACGATTAGTGTACATATGTCCCCATTTTATTTTCTTTACTGATAATTGTCCTAAGGGTCAACAAGATTTCTATGGTGAAATCAATACATGTTTTCAAGAGATTCTGCAATTTTTCTTGTGTTATTTATATGGCCCCAGTAGTGTGAATGGTGTTTAGAGATAGGAATTATTGTTACGTGCATAGATGGGGAAAAAATGAAGCAGTGTAATTAACAATGGACAAACAATAATGGAAAATTGATGGATAAAATTAGGCACCAGACTCTGTTCAGTTTTGTGACTGCATTAGGAACTCAGACTGACAACTAAAAATTTGCTACAGCGTTCAAATAGTCTCATGTGTGATGTGAATGTTCACAGATATCTGTGTTGGAAACTTCTCACCAAAACTCACTTTCTGCAGAACTCTTTGAAAAACCTTCTGAATGCTGCAGATATGTCTTCCTGAGCTCCCACTTCACTGTCAGTCCAAAAATGCCAGTGTTTAAAGGGTTAATGTAATCTTCTAGCAGTATTTATTAAATGCAGAATATTTTTGGTTGAGACAGAAAAACTTTGAAAGGGAGCAAGAGGGGGAAATAATAATGTTAATATAAAGACAGCAACAACAACAATCCTTTCCTGGTCGGGGGGTGGAGGGCAATGTTTGGTCAGACTGCACAGGGAATGCACTGTCCCAGAAGTGAGGAGGAGGGAGAAGAGGCCATGCCTGAGAAATGCTCCCTCCTCTGTGGTTGAGCGGGTGGGATGTTAGTTGGATCAGAAAAAAGGATGTTCTGCCCCCGGGGGTGATGGTAGAATGTGCATTCCCAAAGATGCCAGATGCCCCTCCTTTTCCTTGGGTTCTTGCATCGTGTTGGTAGGCTGGGGAGAAAGAGTAGGAGCTGATTTTTCCTCCCCCACTGCTCTCCAAACTATTGAAACTTTCCCCCAGGCTTCTAGACTCCCTGCCTCTTCAACTGCCCCACTCCCTCCCTGTAGTTCTAGATAGGGGATTGTTTCCAGGATGCAAGTCTTACTGATCACCTGGGTTTTGGGATCAGGAAGGAAATTTTTCTTATTGGGCCAAATTAGACATGGGTCAGATGAGGGTTTTTTGCTTTCCTTACAGCACTGTGGAGGTGCAGTTGGGATAACAAATAGAATTTTGAACTCTAATATTAAGAGATAATATGGGTCTGGGTAGTTTGTTGTAACTGGGGCCAATGCAGATAAAAGCTAAAAGGACCAGCTCCCAGACCTTGTGCTTGTAAGGAGAAGGGAAAACCAGCATTCTTTTCAGACTGAGCTTTTTCTCTTACCCCACCCCCACCCGGCCACACACACACACACACACCCTTGGTACGCTTTATAGCAGGAGTTCTCAGACTTTTGTACTGGTGACCCCTTTCACACAGCAAGCCTCTTGAGTGCGACACCCCCCGCCCCCCATACATTAAAAACACTTAAATATATTTAACACCATCATAAATGCTGGAGGCAAAGCGGGGTTTGGGGTGGAGGCTGACAGCTCGCAACCCCCTGAGGGGTCCTGATCCCCAGTTTGAGAACCTCTGCTTTATAGCTCCCTGAGTCCTGGCACTAGGCTGCGGGGTCTGCCCTGGGTTATTGGTTATGTAGGGAGCTCTGTAACTCCACACTGGACCTAGTTAAATGCCTGGTATTTGAGAAGGGTGGTCATGTTCTGCCTCCAACCAATGTTAATAAAATTGCAGCCTGTTGCTTAAAATCCGTTCCAGTGTCTCTCTCATGCAGCAGGGTTTAAAATCTCTGACTCAGAAATAGAGTGGAGCCTTCAAAAGAGCCCAGCGTTAGCCTAACTTCACTCCCACCGAAACTAAGGGGGGAGGGAGTATTGCTATTGAATTTAGTGGGAGTAGAGTTAAGTCAATGCTAGCACTGTTGAATATCCCAGAGGGGAAGAGGAAAAATGAGGTATTTAGATTTTTTTGTTTTGCTCCTTACAGGACAACAAACAATCCAGCCCTTTCAGAAATTCTCCCATACATCATAAAGATGTAAAAAAGGAAACAAAACGAAATCTTAAGCCAGCCTAGCAGATGAACATTGCTGGGAATGTGCAGGTGGCATTATAGTCACTAGAAAGTACCTGCATTCATAAAACAATACAATTATATTGATCATTCAAAGGAAAAATAACAGAGAACTACACATTCTATCGTGTTAAAGTGCATTCCCGCACATACAATTTGATTAAATTTGGTTCTTGACCCAACATGTGGGACTTTCCTATGTCTGCAGACTCCTCTGTAATTTGGGAACCTGTTAAATTACTCTTTTGTATATGATCTTAAATTGAGTAGCTGTGTACAAATGGTTTCATTTTGCTACATATTGTTGGGGCAGCAGTTCAGATTCCCCACCCAGTTTACTCCTGTTTAAATAACAGTAATGCCAATATTTTTCTAGGATGCCACTGAATGTTGTTCAGGATGATATGTAGTGACTCAGACAATTGAGCTCTTAAAATACTGTTCTCCAATGAAAAAATAAAGGGTAGGAGGAAGAGGATTGGAAGTGGACAATATCCTTATGTCTTATTAAATAAGTTTGCCAAATGGCAGGGAAACTGCGGAATTTACATACTTCTCAAACTATTCTAACGTTTCTGATCATGCTTAAATCTAAGCCTTCTAATCAGTCTGTACTAACTTCTTTGCAAAACATTTTTCTGGCAAATATATTTTAGCACATTTCCTTTTTTTCTATAGCCATAACAAAAAAAAAGCTGTACATGGTGTTCAGATAATGCATGGTTGAGTAACATTCAGCTTCTCCTGTGCTTTAACACAAGTCGGCCATGCTACATTTGTTCACGGATATGTTGAATATGCTATTTAATGAATGTACCAATACCAGTTTGTCCAAATGTGTTTTTTCTTCTTTTTTCCAGAGTGATAGTCTTTCAAGGTATGTGTTTGATTTAAACAAATCATTTATTTATAAAACAGAAACCTTTTTGACTCATATTCTGTTTTTTAAGTTCTTAATTTACAAATCCTACTTTGCTATCAATAGTTGGTTAGGTTAAGCTCGGAAAAAAATATTAATGCTGTAAAGATTTAGTATGTTTTATATAAAATATAGTAATAAAGCCATAGAATTGACTTTTTACACATTTAGGCAGGTGGGAGATTGGAGGGGACCTGAAGATATGTTCAAAATGTTGTTTAGGTTATGTGCTGAATTATTTAATTATACTGCACCTAAAATATGCTCGGTACTTTGCAGAACATAATCGATCCAGTCTGTGTCTGATGTAATTTATAATGCAAAGCTAAGATTTTCATAAACGTCAAGTGCTTTTGACTCTCAATTTTTGGATACCCAGTTTGAGACACTGTAAGGGGCTTCATGCTCAGAAAGTGCTGCCACATCTGAAAATCAGGCTTCTTGAAGGTTTCTCAAGATGAAAACCCAAATCTTTAGTCACTTCAGAAAATCTTGGCCTAAATTTTTAAGACATAAGGTGTAGAGTATACGTTAGATAAGATGGTGTTTGTTTTCTGTCAAATCTTGCTTCTGTTGCCCTAAATGTTGGTGGAGTAGAAGGCTCCCAGGAAAAATCTCTGCTGGAAGTATTGAAGTGTGGTACATAGCACCCAAATAAGCAGTGCATTAATATTTACTAGCTTTTTAAAATTTTGGTCTGATTAGTCCAGGCTCTCCTTCTCTGCCTTAAACTGTGTGTCTGGCTTCCACATAGCTGGTATCGTGTCTTCCAGCTGGAAATTGGAGTTTACTTGTGAGAGAGAAACAAATCCTGCATTCCTCACCCCTAATAATGTGCATTTCTAGACGTTACTTACGTACAAAAACATTTCTTAAATAACAATGAATGTATGCGAATATGACTTGGCTTTTGGCAAGCTAATGCCATTGCTCTGGTCGGTGGATTGATACTGAATATGGAGCATTCTGGGGTGACACACTCAATGGGAAGCAAAGCAGGCTGCATTCAGTAGACATGAAATGCAAAGTCAGTGAACATTAGAAATAGGCTGAAAATGCCACTTAACTCATCCATTTGGAGGAGTTAATCTTAAGGAAGTAATATTGCAAAAATCGTGAACTATAAAGTATTTTATTTACAGTCGACTCTTTTAAATGAAACCTGCAAAGGAAAAAATGGGCGTATACTCATTGTAACTGCTTTATGATAAATGGCCTGAAAAACTTCTTTAAAAATAGACAAAAATACAATCTGCTTTTAAAAAAAATATTAAGAAGTCAGGTCCTGTCTGTGCTAGAAACCTCTGTGTTAAATGAGGACATTACAACAGCTGAACCATGCAAGCTTAGCAATGGGAAGGGGAACAGATTTTTGATCAGATTGTTTAAAGCCATTTGGTGGGTTTTTTTAAATATCTGTTTTACTTCAATGACTAATATTGAATAAAAGAAGCCTTTGTTAAAGGAACCACACTGCTTCTGTTAAGGTAGTTGAGCTCTCAGTTAATATCCTTGAAAATTCCCTGAGGTCCTCCAGTAAAACTGGAAAGACCAGACATGACTTGGCTGATCTTTTTGAGGTTAATAATAATTCAGTCCTTATAAAAGATGAACAAGCAAAGAAAAGTTGAAGCCCTCTTTTAAATAATCTTGACAAGGTCGTCTTCAGAATCATGCAAAAATGTCTTGAAGGAATGTATTTTAATTCAAAAGAAATTCTGACATAGAAGGCTAATTTTGCACTCCCTAAGCCATGCTTGACAGTCAGAAAACCTGTTTTCATATGAAATAGATCTTAGTGTTGAGTGGAAGAAAGAAAACTTTAAAAACTCTTTCCACCAGTTAGAGAGAGGATAGGAGATAATGTTATGAATAAACTACGTATGCGTGATACACTGCACCACATTAGCAATGTCATGGAAATAATGACCTTTACTTCTTCGAAAGATATGATGCAGGATCAATCAGCACGTCATCAGGCGACCGTTATGATTCGCTGCTGGGGCGGTCTGGGTCACACAGTTACTTCGAAGAACGAAAACCATATTGCAGTAGGCTAGAAAAAGAAGATGCAACTGACTTTAAAAAGGTATCTGGGCCAGTAGTTCTGATATTAAAATAAACCTTTATTTGTGGTCTTTTTTTCCCCCTTAAATTCTGTCCTGAAGTAATCAGATTACTCACATTAAGTCCCAAATCCTGCCTCAGCCTAAGGTCTGGTCTATACTGCGGGGGTAAGTCGACCTAAGTTACGCAACTCCAGCTACGTAGCTTAAGTCAATTTACTGCGGTGTCTGCACGGCACTGGGTTGACGGGAGAAACTCTCCTGTCAACTTTCTTACGCTTCTCGTTCCGGTGGAGTACCGGAGTTGACGGGAGAGTGATCAGCAGGCGATTTAGTGGGTCTTCACTAGACCCGCTAAATCAACCCCTGGTGCATCAATCGCTGCAGCGTTGATCCCTGGTAAGTGTAGACATACCCTAAGTAACTCAAGTCGGAACTCCTCAGAGGCAAAGGAAGAATCGTATCCATCTCCCTGGCTATATAGGAGCTTCTGGCCCTTGCATTCACCTCTGCAAGAGAAGGGGACGGTCCAGAGGAGCCAAATGACACCACATATCACTACCTTGGTCCTTGTGGCTAAAGATGGTGGTAGAATTGCTTGATATCTATAATGGAGCCTTTTGTTTGGTGCACTTGCTAGTACAATGTAAAATCTAGTCTTGTTGGTTGAAAACTGGAAGATACTTGTGAAGAAATGAGCAACTGTTCAACTTATTGTCAAGATGAGATTTTTTTTTAGGAGGAAAATGTTTCAGACTGTTTTCTGTATTATGGAAATATAAGGTAAAATTATCATACATTTCTTCTTGTCTGTAATATAAAAGACAAAAGTTTCTCCTTTGAGGGAATTTAAACATTTTATGTATGGAAGCATTTTATGTATGGAAGCTAGAATTTTCTTGTAATGCTACTTACAATACTTTTGTCACCCTTATGAAATTGTACAGTATAATTTAATAAGGGGATAAGCTAGTAACGTTTAGAAAATGCTCTAAAAATTAGTTGAAATTATATTGTTTCTGCGGGTGTTTTAGAGCCATTTAGTAGTGGGAATATAGTTCTCTATTAAGTTGGTTCAAAACATACCCAGAAAAGTACTGTTCTGTTCTATAGAACCTCTTGAGTATAAATTTGTTTGTTCTTTTCATACAATTAAATCAAGTTTTAGAAAAATGTAGCCCCTTATACATTAAATAATGCAGCCAAAAGAGATGCACATTTCTTAAACCTGTCCAAATTTTCTCTTAGCTTTACGAACAGATTCTAACTGAAAATGAAAAGCTGAAAGCGCAGTTACATGATACCAACATGGAGCTGACGGATCTTAAACTACAGTTGGAAAAGGCCACTCAGGTTTGTATTCACACACACACACACACACACACACACACACACACACACGAACGAACGAACGTCTCTAGCTGGTAAAATGGGTAACAAACCAGAAAATCCTGGAAATGGAATTGGCATTTTTCTCAGATGTTGGCTTTATCTTCCCTTTTTCTAAAAGAATGGGGCTAAGTACTGCAACTGCCATTGTTGCTGGAGATGAGGGAAGGCCAGATGGGTCTGGTCTGAAACCTAATGCAAGTGGTAATTGTTCAGGTATCAATGATTCTTGCCAGCATATATCTAAGTAATTTCTCTGCAGGGAGGAAGGTGTAAAAACAGAAAATGATTCTACATTGTTGACTTATGTTTATGTTCAAAGTATAAATGTTTAACTTATGAACTGATTGATTTATGAACCTGATGGCAGGTTGTTACAAATTGCCATGCTGTCACTGGCTGATTAGGCATCCTGTCTTGCAGTTAAACAGCAAATAGTGCAACTCTAAATCAGTGCAGATAACTGCTCTTAAATAACTGCGGCATATGATGATATCACATCGTAGATTAATAGTAGGTTTTTTGTTTAAAACTATTGTAGAAAGAATTTACGAATAAATATCTGTACCCAGTATACATCATTGTAGTATCTAAGGGCTTGTCTATGCTACTGCTTAAGTCGATGTAACCTACATCGCTCAAGAGTGTGCAAAGGTCCCGCCCTTTCCTCCGAACGATATAAGTTGCATCAACTTAAAGTGGTGTCCATACAGCTTTATGTTGGCAGGAGACGCTCTCCTGCCAACATAGCTTCCGCCTCTGATTGAGGTGGAGTAATTAAGCAAATGGGAGAATGCTCTCCCATAAGCATAGCGTGTCTTCTGCATTACAGCAGCTGCGCCAGTGTAGCTCAATAGCATAGACTAGCCCTAAGTATCTCAAATACATCAATGAAATCATTGATGTAACACCTTTAATGGTAAGGCTGTATTAACTTATTTTGCCAGAGGTTGCAGAAAGATTAAATTACTTGTCCGAGGTCACACAGGACATCTGTGACTGAGTCAGGAACAAACTCCATTCACTTTTATACCATTCCAGAACCTTAACTACAACACTGTCTCTCAGAATATAGGTATTAAAGAGTTTTCTGGGCATGAGATTAAATACTATGTAAAATTGTATGTTTTGATTTCAGGAATACAAAAAAAGCTTTGATTTGTTTAATTCTTTGTCTTTTGTCTTGCCTTTGACAGTCAAGACCATGAAGAACCAAAATATTGATTGGTTTTTTTTATTGTTTGCCTCCTGTATTTTGTTTTTTCACCATAAATCCCACATATAATTATTAATATTGTATTTCAGAGACAAGAGAGATTTGCTGACAGGTCACTCTTGGAAATGGAAAAAAGGGTAAGTTTCTGCCAAAGATCTAGTGGTTACTTTAGTTTGGTTCTTTTTGTTTTCTAATCCCAGGGTGGATATATTTTAGTGAACTGATTCTTACGATTTAGATGTTGGGTTTGTAGGATGCAAAGTGGCAATAAATGTAAGGTAGCATTATAGGCAGTAATACTTCTTTTAATAAGTTATCCTTAAACTGTCAGTTATATTAGAGAGATAAAGTTGGTGAGCTCTGTGTGTGTGTCACAGCTCTGTTCTACCTTGCATTTAACTGTGATGCTCAGAGTATCTTTCCTAGACCTGAAGAAGGGCTCTGTGTGGCTGTCTCTCAGCAACAAAAGTTGGTCCATTAAAAGATATTACCTCACCCACCTTGTCTCTCTAATATTCTGAAACCAACATGGCTGCAGTGTAACACTGCATACAATACTGTAATTTGTTAAACGGTTTTCCCCAGAATTATGTCTAACATTCCATATCTCTAAGCAGCTTCAAACAGCTTCATTTAAAAAAAAAAACTCCGCTTGCCACAAAACTTTCTCCTCGTTTACTTAAAATCTGATGTCTTGGAACTTTCCAGGGTGAAAAGCAAGTAGTAGGTTCTCGTTGGAATCTCCTTTTACCATCAGTAATAAAGTTCCTATTTCTGCTTCATAAGATACCAGTAACAAGGTTAAGGTCTGATATAGGGCAAAATACTATTTTTCTTTTCTTGGCATATGTACATTTTTTTAGGGGTGATAATGCCACTTTGGGGGAGGGGAGAGGAGGAAAATTGATGTGGGTATTTTGTTTTGTTTTGTTTTTGTTTTTTTTTAACTGGCAGAGAGGATCTGTTTGAAGCTATGCAAAGGCTGGGAATTTTATTACTCTTAAAGGAGATGGATTTGTGGGCAGAGTGAAGATCAGGTTGTTGAAAATACAGATCACTCGCATTCTGTGAGAGATAATATGTATATTTGTACACAAATATGTGTGTAGGCAATAAGACACAGGGTTTAAAATTATGGTCGTACTGACACAAACTTTTAATTTTGTGTCTGCATTTCCATTATAGACTTATTTTTTCCAAGCTAATAGCTTAGCTGTAAAAATTTCCTTTGGACAAAAGTTTGGCTCTTCTCAAGAGCAACTTTTTTTTAAAAAAAGCCAAATTCGTTTAAATGGTTTAAGCTGTTTTTAAGGTATACAAAAGAAGAGTAGTGAGAGGAGGATTTTTTGTAGTGTTAGTTTCGTTATTCTTAAAGTAAATTATTTATATTGGAACATTATATGAATCCCTTAAGCTTCCCTTTTGCCCTCTGCCACCTAAACAAAAACCAGACCAAAAAAACCCCAAGCCAACCCTACAGCTATATATAGTTTTAATAGTATACAGGAGTACTAGATCTAGAAATTTAACAGGAAGGATTGCAGATTAAGAAGCCACTTTTAGTTCTACAAATCTTACCAATGATAAAATAAAAATTTACTTGTTAGTTATGGTAGGGAAGCAGGGAGGTGTAGAAATGCTCAGCTGCACTACCTGACTGAAATTCCACTATGGTAACTTAGTGAATGAACAATGCATAAGGAAAATAAGGCTCCTGATATGCAGAGATGAAGCTGTCTTTCCTTACTGTGACTTTCATTCATTACACCTTCCTTTCCAGATAGCTCTAACAGTTTCTCTGCACCTTCTGTCTCTCAATTCTTTTGACCCCTAAGGTAGCTCTCATCTTTTTCGCTGGGCAGTGATAACCACCTGATTTAACAGGCATTTCCTTTGCCACTGTGGTCACACAAGTGGAATTTATTACTTTTAATTATGTACATCATAGGTGTAATGGCACCCATTTTTTAATATGCATTACAATTTATTTAAATGTGTAGTACATGATACTCTTGTATTTCAGTAGCAAAATTCCTGCTTTTGCTCTCAGTTCCTAAAATAGGCCGTTGTATTAAGAGACTTAGCGTCACTATGAAACTATTTGTTTTCCCATGGAGTAGACTTTTTATCCAATCAGTTTCACTGTAGAAACGTTACTCTTGTACCAAATTTATTATATAAAACACATAGCAGGTAAAGGGAGGAATAAAGGTTGGGATAACATTACTGAGTAGTTGAAATCTAGTTGGCTCAAGGAATGGAATTATGTTTTTTTTATTTTATCAACTCAAACTTAACTCTGATATATGAGGAACATTTTTTTAAAAGAGAATTTATATTTGATTATACATTTTCTCCTCCTTCATTTCTCTGCTTTCTTTTACTTCAAATATTAGTTATTTCATCTGGTGCTCAGATACCATGCTGAGAGCAGTTTAAAAAAAAATTCACTTTTACTACTTATTCCTCAGCTGAAGTAGTAATTATGTGTGACATCAATTCTTTCCTAACAGCAGTGTCACAGAGGAATGAGTTCAGCAGCTGAATCAACAGCAATAGCCAATGAAATACTAAAGATTCTTTTTTTCATTCAAATATTCTTAGTAATAAGGAAGTGGTGTAAGGATAGAATTATCTCTAATTAGCTTCCCTTTCAAAAAATAACATTGTTATACTCTAGAATTCAGTTTATTAATAAAAATCCCACTTCAATTACTTTTTAACTGTTAGCAGTAAATAAAGATTGGCTATCCAGAAATATACTAGACACCTTTACTTAGTAGAATTTTTTGTGTTTCATTTTTAGAATTTTTAAAGGTACTATTTTTCACATGCAGTACAAGCATATACATAAATGAAGCAGTAAGCTAAAACTCATGTTCTATTTTGCCAAGTATAAGACACATGCTTTACATAAAATCAAAACTTGGGGCTATATACGTATAAAAACAGAACAGGGAAAAAGTGAAATAGTGGGAGGGACTGGAAGAGATGCAGGGTTGAGAGGAGGTAGGTGTTACCGTATGGAAAAGCTAATAGAATTGATTGGGCTATGATCCATTTTCAAGATGAGATGTACCTTTCTTCACTAATGATAAATAAACTTCTTAAAACTGTTTTACATTACTCGCCGAACAGTTATTCTAGAGGTTGATTCTGACTAATACCCCTGCCAGCCCTAAAAAAAAATAGGTTTCTATGCCATAAACTGCTGATTCATTGCCAACATAATTATTTGAGATTAGTTACAATGTTGTAGGAACTGGGCCAGTCTTATGAAGATTGGGATGGGTGGCGCACACACCTCATCACTGCTAGGAGATCCCAGCAATATTTAGGCAGAACAGGGTTACGGGTTCCATTTATAGCCCTTAACTTGGAAATGTAGGTTAGCCATGCTTTTGGGCATTCCAAGTAGTACAGTGATAGTTGTTTACAGTCACAGAATAGATGAGCCAAAACTGCAAAATTTGGATCTGGATCAGGACTTCAAACATCACCCTGAAGCCTCCCCAAAGTGTGGGGCTGCTCAGATCTGAGGATTTGGATTGGGGACATCTCTACCTTAGTTACTGGCCGTAATTCATATAACCCGAGGATGCTTCTTGTTTGGAGGCAATAACTGTATACTGGGGTAAACCAACTCTTTGAGGTCAAAGTTTGAGGTGTTTATAAGCTCAGAATATGATTACTACTGATGTAATAGATAATATCCTCAGGAGGTTGTTCATTTTTTACTGAAGTACATCTTCTCACACTTGCATTCTGATTACTGCTAATTCCTCAATACTGCTTGGCTACAGCCTATCACCTTACCAAACCCCAGACATCTCATTATTTTGGCAAACCCTTTTGGCCCTCTCCTGCTAAAAGTAATTCTTTTTTTAAATGTAATTGTATTTAATCTTTGAAGCTGTTTGGGGAGAGGGGCAGAATGGTGCCTGTGTTCGTTAGCCTGTGGATAGAGAGTAGCCAGGAGAAGTATCCAGGGCCCTTATTCAGAATACAGGATTTGCATATTGCAGTTGGGTGAATCGGAAACTTCATAATTGACAAACAAGCGTATAGTGAGGGATTAGTAAAACTAATTCTTGTGCTCTGATTGACTGAGATTTCTTTTAGGTAGGATTAGAGAATTAGATAAAAGCAAAACTCTAATTGAAATGTGTGAGAGCTGATATGTTACATGATCCAAACATTACTATGTAAATAGATATATAGTTCACTTAGAGGAAGGGGAAAATGCATGCAATGTTGATGTTGATAGATGGTTCTGGCTTTTTCTGAACAATAGTATGGCTTTGTTTTATTATAACAGCTATTTTCTAAGTCAGACCTTTTGTTTCCCAGAGAAACTTACTTTTTCAGTGGCACCTGGGGAGGACACTTCATAAATAAAACTATTAGATTAAATAGAGTAGAACAGCACTAATGCACTGTAATTAACAGAAGATTATTGCAGTTGGCAAGCAAACAGGGTTAAAAATCAAGTCTAAAGCAGAGAATGAAGTCTTAGCATTATGAGACTTCAGTACATCTTTGAACTAAATCTTCACGGAGAAGTGAGGAAAGGTTTTTGGTGTTTTTAATGGGATGCACGAATAGTGATTTGACTGTAAACCTGTAATTTAAAATTAGTCCAACAGACATGTACGTCTTAAAAAGAACAACTTCCTGAAAAATATGGCTAATAACTAGTGCTGTCGATTAATCACAGTTAACTCATGTGATTTAAAAAAATTAATCGTGATTAAACAAATTAATCATGATTAATTGCACTGTTAATAGAATACCAATTGAAATGTATTAAATATTTTTGCATGTTTTTCTACGTTTTCAAATATACTGATTCCTATTACAACACAGAATACAAAGTGTTAAGTGCTCACTTTATATTATTTTTTACTACAAATATTTGCACTGTAAAAATAACAAATGGTACTTTTCAGTTTACCTCAGACAAGTACTGTAGTGCAGTCTTTTTTGTGAAAGTGTAACTTACAAATGTAGGGTTTTTTTGTTACAAAAGAATGTAAAACTTCAGAGCCTACAAGTCTGCTCAGTCCTACTTCTTGTTCAGCTAATTGCTAAGACAAATAAGTTTGTTTACATTTACAGGAGATAAATGCTGCCTGCTTCTTATTTACAATATCACCTGAAAGTGAGACCAGGCATTTGCATGACACTTTTATAGCGGTGTTGCAAGGTATTTATGTGCCAGATATGCTAAACATTCATATGCCTCTTCATGCTTCGGCCATCATTCCAGAGGACATGCTTCCATGCTGCTGTTGCTCTTTAAAAAAAAAAAAATAATGCATAATTCAATTTGTGACTGAACTCCTGTTCTATTTTACCTGCACTCTGCCATATATTTCATGTTATAGCAATCTTGGATGAAGACTCAGCACATGTTCGTTTTAAGAACATTTTCACAGCAGATTGGACAAAGCGCAAAGAAGGTACCAGTGTGAGATTTCTATGGATAGATACAGCACTTAACCCAAGGTTTAAGAATCTGAAGTGCCTTCCAAAATTTGAGAGGGATGAGGTATGGAGCATGCTTTCAGATGTCTTAAAAGAGCAACACTCCAATGCGGAAACGATAGAACCCGAACAACCAAAAAAGAAAATGAACCTTCTGCTTGTGGCATCTGATTCAGATGATGAAAATGAACATGCGTCGGTCCACTCTGCTTTGGATCATTATCGAGCAGAACCTGTCATCCGCATGGATGCATGTCTTCTGGAATGGTGGTTGAAGCATAAAGGGAGATATGAATCTTTAGCGCATCTGGCACATAAGTATCTTGTGATGCCGGCTAGAACAGTGCCATGCAAACGCCTGTTCTCACTTACAGGTGATGTAAAGAAGATGTGGGCAGCTTTCTCTCCTGCAAATTGTAAATGAACTTGTTTGTGTGAGCAATTGGCTGAAGTAGAACTGATTAGACTTGTAGGTTCTTCTTCGAGTGATTGCTCATGTATATTCCACAATAAGTGTGCGTGCTTGCCACGTGCACCGGTGCCGGAAGTTTTTCCCCTAGCAGTACCCGTGGGTGGGGAGTGCCCCCGCAACCCCTGGAGTGGTGCCTGCCTGGCACGGTATAAGGGGAGCTGTGCGCTCCCCCCACCCTCAGTTCCTTCTTGTCGCCAGTGAAGGTACATCAGAACTGCTCTGCTCCAGCTTTGCTGTAGCTCATCCCCAGAACTCTTCGTTCATTCAGTGTTAGTACCTGTAGTTAGTTAGCTGTTCAGCTAGTCAGTGAGCCCGGGCCGGGGCATGCCCTGCACCCCGGGTTTTAAGTCGTGCGGCTCTTGTAGGTGTTCTATGCCAAGAAGTGACCTGCATGCAGACTGTTTGGGAGAAACCCATATCAGCGAAAGGTGCAAAATTTGCAAGTTGTTTAAGCCTTGGACCAAAAGAGAAAGGGACATTAGGCTCCGGGCCATCCTGATGGAGTCAGCACTGACCCCGACTCTGGCACGCCACTCCAAACCGGTACCCGGCACCGTGACGTCGGTACACAGCAACACTCCGGTGCCATCGACCAGTCGGCACCACTCCCCTTTCATGGGGCATGCCAAGAGGGCCAGGAAGACTCACTCTTCGAAGCGGCACTCAGGGAAGTCTGGGAGAGAGGCTAGGCCCATGTCGGGCAGTCCTCGATCCCCACCAGGCCTCAGGCCTCTGACTCACGTTGAGTGGAGTAGCCCGGCCCCTTCAGAACAGGCCTGTCCAGATGCCATCCACACCTGAAGCTCTCCAGGCGGCCTGGGACATTATGTCCATGTCGATGCCCGGAGCACCGCCGATGTTGGCCCTACACTCCAAAGGCAAGCCGCTGCTGGGATCTCCACAGTCGCCTCTGGCCTGGTACCAGTCTCAGTCGAGGGAACATTCCCACTGCCGTTCACCGCCCAGTGACTGCTTGGGGCAGAGTCCATGTGGTTCACCCTCAGCGCCAACCAGACTGTCTGGCTGGGTTCCCTCCAGCCAGGACTCTTGGCACCGCTCATCCTCAAGGAGCGAATATTGATGGGACCACAGCGGGCGTCTCCTATGGACCTCGTCTCAGAGAAGGTACCGCAGTCAGTCACAGCACAGTCGTTGACACCGTTCCCGCTCGGACTTCTGCTCCAAGTCTCCGCCAAGACATAGCAGCCCCGGGCATCTATCACTGGTGTCTCACCATCGTGGGTCTGCCCGTTGGCCGTTCGCGGAGCAGCTGTTTCTGTCGGTACCAGTCCTCCATGTCGAGATCGCAGTCCCATGGCCGTCGTAGATCCCGGCACCGCCATTCCTCCCGGTCCAGAGACAGCAGCAGACCTTATACCAGCCCGGTGTCCATTCGTAGTCATCCTTCGATGGGCAAGGCCAGCTAACCCGAACAGCCAGCCCCACCGGTGCCACAGCAGGTGCAGTAGCACCGAGCATCGTGGCTGGCCCAATGGTACCAGTGGGCACCATGGCCTCCGGTGCAGCCCCCGGTGGGAGCTCGCTCGGTGGCCGGAGCTTTGGAAGCACCGTTGGCCTCCCTCTCCAGACCCCGGAGAAAGGAGTCAGTGAGATGTACGTCCTCGGCACCGTGACCGGAGTCCGACCAGGTGGTGAACCCTCCAGTGCCAGCCAACACCCAGAGCACCGCATCGGGCTCTTCGCCCCACCCAGAGGAGGCAATTGCGGCCCCGTCCCCGTCCCCCTCCGTCCCGCAGGAAGACTTCAGGGCCCACCAAGAACTCTTAAAGAGGGTGGCAGCAAGCCTCCACCTCCAAGCAGAGAAGGTGGAGGAGCCCTCAGACTCCCTGTTTAACGTGTTGTCCCCATTGGCACCGGGTAGGGTGGCCTTGCCTCTCCATGAAGGGGTGGCTAAGATTTCAAATGCCCTGTGGCAAACACCGGCCTCATTGGCCCCATCTCTAAAAAGGTGGAACACAAGTACTTTGTACCCACTAAAGGGCATGAGTACTTGTATACCCACCCGGCGCCCAACTCCTTGGTGCTTGAGTCAGTCAACCACAGGGAACGGCAGGATCAGCCAGCCCCGACCCCAAAGAACAAAGACTCTGAGACTGGACTCTTTCGGAAGGAAAATTTATTCATCTTCAAGCTTCCAGGTACAAGTGACAAACCATCAGGCTCTCCTGGGCTGGCACGAATTCAATCTGTGGGGCTCCCTGCCCAAGTTTGAGGACTCGCTTCAGGAGCGCGATAGTGGAGGAAAGGGCAGCGGCCGCTAGGGCATCCCTGCAGGCAGCCTCAGATGCTGCAGACATGGCCACATGATCAATGGCCTCCACGGTGTTCATGAGATGGGCGTCATGGCTCCTGGTCTCTGGGCTGTCCAGCGAGGCACAGTCTTCCATGCAGGATCTCCTATTTGACGGGAAAGCTCTGTTTGCGGAGGAAACAGACACAAGACTGCATGGCATGGAAGACTCCCGCACGACCCTCCAGACTCTGGGCCTCTATGTCCTAGCTCTGGCAAAACCTAAGTTCAAGCCACAGCAGACTCCCGCCCAGGCCGCCCTCCCGAAGTATGAGGCCACCCATAAGAAGCAGCGGGACTATAAGACACACCCTCAGAGGCAGTCTCGGCCTGCCTCCCAGCCTGGGTCCTCCAAGGGCAAGCAGGCAGGGAAAAGGTGTTTTTGATGGGACGCTTGGGGCACCCCGCCAGTCCTCACCAGGGATCCACCCCCAGTAAAGCTCCCCTTCTCCAACTGGTTGTGTGCTTTCTTCCCGGAATGGTCGCGGCTAACCTCAGACCGATGGGTCCTCAACTCCATCTCCCGGGGTTACACCCTCCGGTTTACTTCCTCCCCGCCCAACCACCCTCTTACCCCGTCCCTCTTGGGGGACCCCTTGCACGAATCTCTGCTCGAGCAGCAGGTGGGGCTGCGCCTAGGATTAGGAGTGATAGAGGCAGTGCCCAAGGAGTTCATGGGCAAGGGGTATTACTTACCCCGTTATTTCCTTATCCTGGAGGCCAAAGGGGGGCTCAGGCCCATCCTGGACCTGCGAAGTCTGAACCAGTACATGGTGAAACTCAAGTTCCGCATGGTCGCCCTGGCCTCCATCGTCCCCTCCCTGGATGCCGGGGACTGGTATGCTGCCCTTGATCTACAGGATGCATACTTCCACATCCACATATCCTAGGGGCACAGGCGCTTCCTCCGTTTCATGGTCCTCCCGTTTGGTCTGTCCACTGCCCCCCAGGGGGTTTACAAAATGCATGTCGGTGATAGCGGCCTACCTCAGAGGGCAGGGGGTCCAGATATTTCCCTGGACGATTGGCTTGGCAAGGGCACCTCCCAGTCACAGGTGAGGGATCATGTGGCTCTCCTCCTGTCCACGTGCACCACCTTGGTCCTGTTGGTAAACAACACCAAGTCCACTTTAGTCCTGGTCCAATGCATAGAGTTTATCAGGGCGCTCCTGGACGCAGTGTCGGCCAGGGCCTCTCTCCCGCCAGACAGATTCGAGACCCTGAAAGGTCTCATGGACTCGGTCACAAGGTTCCTGGTGACACAACAGCCAGGGTTTGCCTGCAACTCTTGGGTCACATGTCGGTGTGCACATGCGTGGTCTGTCATGCCAGACTCAGGGTGAGGTCCCTCCAGCTCTGGTTGGCCTCGAAATTCTCCCAGGCCACAGACAGGACAGACAAGGTCCTCACCTTGCCGGACTCTGTGATCACCTCCCTACGGTTGTGGTCCTCCCCAAACAACATGCTCGGAACGAGAGTGCGGATCGCTTGAGCAGGGACTTTTCCTCGTAACACGAGTTGTCCCTCCATCCGGAAGTGGCCCCCCAGCTCTTCCAAAGGTGGGGAATTCCCCGGGTGGACCTATTTGCGATTCAGCAGAACTGGCGATGGCCCCCCAGTTCTGCTCCGGGGGGCCAGGGGAGGAGCGCTATCTCCGATACCTTTCTCCTGTCCTCTCAGGCCAGCTTCTCTATGCCTTTCCCCCATTCCCTCTAATCAGCAGGGTCCTGGAGAAGATAAAGACAGACAAGGCCCGGGTCCTCCTGATTGCACCGGCGTGGCCCAGGCAGCATTAGTACGGGACCCTCACGGGCCTGGCAGTAGCTCCGCCATGGCCATTGCCGCTCTGCCTGGACCTGCTCTCTCAGGACCAGGGCCGCCACCTCCATTCCAACCTAGTGGTGCTTCATCTCACGGCATGGCTGCTCAGTGGTTAGGCGGAGAGGAAAGCACATGCTCAGAACAGGTCCAGCGCGTCCTTGAAAGTAGATGACCTTCTACTCGCCATGCTTATTTAGCAAAGTGGTCCCAGCTTTCTAGGTGGGCGGTGGACCAGGGTGTGTTCCTGATGGCGGCCCCAATCCAGCTTATCCTTGATTACCTCCTCCACCTGAGGGCCCAGGGCCTGGCGCCCTCGTCAGTCAAGGTGCACCTGGCAGCCATATCGGCCTTCCATCCGCCAGTGCAAGGGCACATGGTATTTTCCCATGCTATGACTGGCCGGTTCCTTAAGGGTTTGGCCCATCTTTTTTCGTATTCTAGACTCCCTGTCCCTCAGTGGGACCTAAACCTCGTGTTGGCTCGTCTCACGGGGCCCCCGTTTGAACCACTGGCCACGTGCTCCTGGTCTCACCTCTCATGAAAGGTGGCCTTCCTGGTTGCAATCACTTCGGCCAGGCGAGTCTCGGAGCTCAGGATCCTGACCTCCGAGCCGTTGTACGTGGTCTTTCATAAGGATAAGGTCCAGCTCTGCCTGCCCTCCGCATTCCTCCCCAAGGTGGTCTCCGCCTACCACATGGGTCAGGACATTTTTCTACCAGTCCTCTGCCCCAGGCCTCACACACCCAGTGAGGAGCGCCGTCTCCACATTCTCAGTGTGCAGCAGGCTCTGGCTTTCTACCTCGAGCAGACCAAGCCGTTCAGAAAGTCCTCGCAACTGTTCATCGCCTCGGCTGAGCGCGCGAGGAGCCAGCAGCTTTCCAATTGGATCACTTCGTGCATCTGCTCCTATTATGAGCTGGTGGATGTCCCCCCGCCACCCATTGTGAGGGCACACTTGACTTGGGTGCAGGCGTCGTCAGCTGCCTTCGTGGCCCACGTCCCCATCCAGGACATTTGTAGTGCCGCCACATGGTCTTTGATTCATACGTTCACCTTGCACTACGCGATCATCCCCCAAACCAGGGATGACACCGGGTTCAGCGGGGCTCTCCTCCTTCCTGGGAACTTGTGAACTCCTACCCACCTCCAGCAGATATAGCTGGGAATCACCTATTGTGGAATACACATGAGCAATCACTTGAAGAAGAAAAGACAGTTACCTTTTCCGTAACTGGTGTTCTTCGAGATGTGTTGCTCTTGTCTATTCCACATCCCACCCTCCTTCCCCTCTGTCAGAGTTGTCTGTCAAGAAGAAACTGAGGGTGGGGGAGCACACAGCTCCCCTTATACCGCACCAGGCAGGCACCGCTCCAGGAGTTGCGGGGGGCGCTCCCTCCCTCCCACTGGTACTGCTATGGAAAAAACTTCCGGCACCAGTGCACGTGGCAAGCGCACACACCTATTGTGGAATAGACATGAGCAACACATCTCAAAGAACACCAGTTACAGAAAAAGTAATCGTTTTTTCTAAAGTTTTACATTGTTTTATTTTTGAAAGCAGTTATTTTTTGTACATAATTCTACATTTTATAAGTTCAACTTTCATTATAAAGAGATTGCACTACAGTACTTGTGTTAGGTGAATTGAAATATACTATTTCTTTTGTTTTTTACAGTGCAAATATTTGTAATGAAAATAAATATTAAGTGATCACTGTAAACTTTGTACTCTATTGTAATTGAAATCAATATATTTGAAAATGTAGAAAATATACATTCAAAAATATTTAATTAAATGGTATTCTATTGTTTAACAGTGCGATTAATCGTGATTAATTTTTTTTAATCGCTTGACAGCCTTACTAATAACTTGTCAGTATTTCTATTAACTAGTGAAAGCTGCTAAAATTGCTGTTTAAATGTTACTTCTGTCAATTGTGGTACAGGGAATCCAGGGGTTTTTTTTTTCTCCATGAGAAAATAGAAACGTAGCTGTAAGTGTGTTTTGTTTTTGTTTTCTAAAATGTGCTCCCGCTACAGTAAGAAGCTTGTTGTTAGGGACACTTCTGTATCATAGAAACGACTTTCATTTTCTGGACACTTCTTATTCATCAGAATTTTGCTATTTGCATAACAGACAATTCACTAGGTCAGCCCAATTAAGAGCCCCTCTTGTGTAGCTTGGACCAGCATAGATAAAAAGCAATTATATTTTTTTTAAAAAACATAATTTATTTAAATTGAATTGTTTTATTCAAATAAAAAAATCTATTTAAAACCAAATTTGAAATAGACATTCTTTTTTAAGGCCTAAACTTACTATAATCTATTAAAATCATTTAAATACAAAATAGTATTAAGTAGTACATGTTTGCCAAATTTTACAGAAAGACATACCACTGAACTCTTGGAAGTCACTGGCAAAACACCTCAAACCAGAGTTTGTTGAAGAGCTAAACTAGCTTTCACAGCAATAGCTTCTTTTGTAGGTGCAGAGAGAATATTTTCTTCATTTCAGTTTATTCAACTAATTCAGTTCAATGACTAGTTCATTCCAAGTTGAGACACCAATAGGGAGCTAAAAAAGCAGGAAGGCTTGATTTCTTCTTCTAGCTATGAATACAAATTAGGTGAGAGAGCATGAGATCTACTAGTTCTAAACTTTTGATGAACATGGTGACCGTGGACACTGGGGAGGGCCAGTGTTCTGATGTGGCAGCAAGCATTCTTTCATGCCAGTGTTTGTTTGGCTGGTTCTTGTTCACATGCTCAGGGTCTAACTAATCACCATATGTGGGATCAGGCAGGAATTTTCCCCCAGGTCCCCTGTGACCTTGGGGGGTTCGCCTTCCACTACATACGCATGTGGGTCATTTGCCAGGATTATCTGGATATCTACTACATAATTATTTCCCCGCAATTGCGGGACCTCGGGCACTGGTGCACCTCGCTCCCGCCTATTCTCTGCCTGTGACACACAATAGTCTAGTCTCCTGTGGGCTGTAATGTTTTGGTTGTTGGGCTTAGTATGCGGGTGCTCAGTAGAGGTAGATATACAAGAGGTCAGACTACATGATCTGGTAGTCCCTTTTGTCGTTAAACTCTGATTATGGCCAGAAACAATCAGTTCAATTCATTAATTAGGCATGCTTCCTTTGTTTAATAAATTAGTTTTAAATGCAAAACATGTTTTTATAAACTTTTAGATAATCATTTTTTAACATAAACATAAAAATGAAGAATGTGATTAAGCATCAGTAAGCTGTTTTTAAGTAAATCTTAAATAAACATATAGATATAGCATATTCTCCTGGTTTCCAACCAATGAAAATCAGCCTGTCTTTAGAAAACATAATGAAGTACAACTGCGAAACACAATTAAAATTATTTTAAATCAGTGTTTCCCGCTTGCCGATTTAAATCATGATTGAAATTGGTTATTTAAATTGCTTTGATTTGAATCAATCCATCCTGGCTTGAACTTTAAAAACTTCATGAAGTCTGAACTGTACTTAATTGACCGCTAGTTTCTAAGAGCTCTGGGAATAAATGCTACCCTTAAAAACTAATAATTGGTAACTTGGGTTTGCTATTTTCTTGGAATTATTTTATTTGGCTTTGTTATTTTGCTTTTGTTGTTCACCTGCTTACTGCAGTTAACTCACTGGTACAGATAACTATGCCCATTATCATCTGTCAATATCATCTTAGAAAAATACAATTCTCAACTCAGAAGAATTAAGTAGAATAAACTAAAGATACTAACAACTGCAGTAAATGATTACTTTGCTAAACCTTTAAAGTTATTTGCTAAAATGGGGAAATATGTCTGGGGAAATAACTACACTATGATTAAACTAAATTCAAATGGTTTGTATCTGAAAGGTGACCGGCAAGAGTCAGTATCTACTGGGCGGTATGATCTAACCAAAGTTTTACACACCTCAGTTAATGCTGCTTGCTGTTTTGCATAACACCATTGTATGCAGATATAAATGTACACTTTGCAGTAATCTGTTGCTTTTGCCTTTCACTCTTTGAAAAATTGGAATGTAAAATATTCAATATGGCAACTGCTTTTAAATAAGACCCACTGCATTGTCTTACACAAGGAAATTTCATGATATCAAGTCTGTTGCCTGCATTGTTAATCTAGAATATATTATGGGAATGAACTTAAAAAAAAAAAAAAAAAAAAGTGTCTTAGGAAGATTCTGAGAGGAGACAAACATTTCAGCTATATTTGCTTGTCTATGAAAGCCTATGCTTTTGTGTTTTTTCTTTTAATATACTTGTTTGTTTCTGATCATTTTCTGCATTTCTTGTATGTTGAATGGTCACAGAAGTCTACCTGAGGGAATAAATCTGAACAAAGGCATACTTATACCCTGTCCAAATTAATGTACAGGAAGAGATGGGATGTATTTTGAAAAATTTAATGAATATCTTAATCTCTCTTCCGTCTAAATTTTTAAATTGTAATGTGAAAGAATTTTCTACACATCACTGGCATCACAAGTCTCCTGTACGCTCTGTGCTTCAAGTTGTTTGGTCTTTGAAACTTGACATGTATCACTGTTTTCACCATATTTACAAGAAGTATTAAAAATGCAAATTGCATTGCTTACCATTAACTCCACTCCTTTGATCTAGGAACGAAGAGCTCTAGAAAGACGGATATCTGAAATGGAAGAGGAACTCAAAGTAAGTGCGTCACACCATTTGTGACTAATTCTGTGTTTAAAAAAAAAAAAAAAAAGTGTTGGTGGTTCATATTATTTGTAAGGTGGAAGTTTTCCAGCTGTTGGCAATCTCATTGGAGAACAGGCAAATTCATCATTTCCCCGATGCAACACAACAGAATCTCTTGTGCAGTAATCTGCAATTCAGTTACTGCTCTGTTTGCAAAGGATATAATAGCAAAGGGTGATTATTTTTTTTAATTTATTTTTTTAAGAAGGTGGCTGAAATTTACAAGTTTAGGGGTGGGAGAAAGGTCAAAGGTTTCTAGGGTAGACATTTTTTAACTGAAACTAAGGGGAAAAGTGAATCGTTTTTCAAGGCTGAGATGGTGTTGTATGGTTTTCATTCACTCTTACAGTAGTGCAAAACAGAGGATTGGCCTATGAGATTTTTTTTTTAAAAATAAGACTTTAACCTTGTAGTTTTAGAGTTAATCTCTGTGATTGGTTTTCTTAAGTCATGATATGGTTGCATGCACAGTTTTTCTCCCTCCAGAGTTTACCCAGTTTAGGTCCTGAGTGATATGATTTGAGCTAAATAAGGTTAATCCAAGGGAGTTTGACCATATATACATTTTTCATCATATCCATGGACAAAACTCCAGAAGTGAGCCAACCAAACTGCTGATAAAATTAAATCATACCAAGGAAGCAGTTGGAATGTGGTGAACTAGAAAACATCTTTGGACGCTATAATTTTAGAGAGACCCCACCAGTCTATTAACAGCCAATATTCGCTATTCTGTTGCTAAAGGGTTTCTTCTAAAACACATTTTTGAGCTCTCCCTGCTGCTCTGCAACAGCACTGTCCAGAAACTGTTTTTTTAAATGCATACATGGAGTTCTTGCTGACATAATGGATGATGACAAGCAGAGAAGTATACAAAAGACAACCATGTTGTTTTATCTGCATTAGATTCAGAGCCAAGTACGTCTGCCTTAATGGAGGACAAAATAATATTTGGGACAGAAAGCAAACTACAGCAAGGGAAAAATATTCATTCTTCTAATGATGGGGAATTGCAGAATAGAGAATATCATGTTGTGTTATACTTGTAGGTTATCCTTAAGGATGGCTAGAGGGATAAGAGAAATAGAGAATACAAATATATTACCAGTTTTGCAAAGTTGTTGGTTTTTTTTGCAGCTACACATTAATGTTTTTAATTGTAAGATTAACTCTCATCCTATAGTTTGCTGTAGTGTCACATAAAAGTATATGTTAAGCACATGATTATTTGCAGATTGCTGAATGGGAAATTTAGTCCATGTAATTAGAATTTTAAGTAAAGAATTCCAGAAATAACTCTCATTGTTAATGCATCCTGAATTGTTCTGGAAAGCTGTGACTAATCACTGGCTGTTCTTAGATTACATTTCAAGAATGTGCCACTTTTTGATCCTTCCCTTTCACAGTTATCTGGTTTTAACATGACTGTCTCTTTTGATTTGTTTTCTTCCAGTTCTCCTTGTCATACTATACTTGCTTTTCTCTTGTTTTCACTCCTGTTTTTTATGATTCCTGCAGATTCAATCTTTGAGACATTTAAATGAGCGACTGCTGGCTGAGAATAGGGCCTTGACCAGAGTGGTTACAAAGCTCTCAGGGTCCTGTAGGCAACTACATTCTGTGGACTTGTAATTTCTTCTTTCTTCTTTTTTTCTCCTTTGAGTAGCCTGGCAGGTGTTGAATTTTAGCTAGTGCTTTGGCAGCACTTTACTATTAATGCTTGTGTGTCTGAAGATTTACTTATTGCTTGATTACAGAAGTATGGCTTATGCATGATGTCCAGTGTCCCAGCTCCTGTTCCTTATTACAGACACATTGGTAGGGTTTGGTATTATCCTTACTAGCATCATATCTTATCATTTTGCATTCAAAGATGAATCAGAGGACAGTTCAAGAAATAGGTATTTCTTGTCTTGTACAAGATTTTTGACTGTAGTTTATTTATACTTTATGTAAAGATGTGGTGCCCCAAAAGGCATGGTTGTTCACGCAGGACTTGAACTAGCATTAGGTTTCCTTTGTTTTGATTTTTATACAAAATGCAGAGTTTGACAATTGACCTCAAAATTTCCAACATATTAAAATTAACTGTAGAGATCTTCCTCTCTCTGTAGTTAACTTTTTATAAGATTGACCCAAATCAAAATTGTCCTAGTGAATATCTGAGTAATGATTTCAGGATTGTGGACTTGATTGTTTGCATCAGCTATTCTAGTTTTTACATTCCAATATGTAGAGTTTTGGTATGCAAAAAAGTCATCTTTTCTTCAAAAATGTATTTGAATTTCAAGCCTTATTATGTATTTGTTCATATACTTTGTTTAGTTCAGGTATGGCTTGGTTGTGCTAATATTCTTTTTATCAAACTAGGTTTAAAATAAGCTTGAAAATCTGTAACTGTAAACCAAAGGAAATCTGATTGTTGATTTGAAGATTACAGGTGTTATACCTGTGTGAAATCCAGTTACAGGGGACATCTGTGAAAAATCCATTTGGTGGCTACCTTTTGAGAAAACAAAATTTGACCCACTCCCCTGCTTCTTATCCACATGCCAAATCTTTCAGCCCACTAACCCTTTGTCCTTGATAGAAAAACTATGCATGGCTGAAGCTCTGAGCCCTGTGGATCTGGGCCAGATGAAAATATATTTAAAAATAGAAATTTTTTTATGGCTAATGGCCCTTCCACCATCCTCATTTTTACACACGCACACACCTTCTCTCTCTGTCCCAGAAGAGAGAGGAGGGAGGTATGTGTATTTTTTGGTTCTGCTTCAGGCCTCAGACTTTTCCATTGGGGGGGTTGGGGTAGGAGGCCGCACATGCTCATGAGCACGGTCTGTTGCAACCTTTGTTTATGCAAAACTGTTAATCATTTATGGGTTTGGTTTTGTAAAAATCTGGGTTTGGCTACTAAAAGATGTGCTTAGTGACTACTGAATGACATTTTGCATCAACTAGACCTATGCAAAACTACCCACAATAATATAACAAGATATAAATAGTGCATGTTATGGTCTTGCTTATTTAAGAGACCACAGAAAGATGCTCTTGTTTTTCAGGGAGAAGTAAACTAGAATTTAAGCTTTACATATATAGTGAAGGGTTAACTAAAGGCTCAGCTACACTAGAGAATTTTGGCATTTACACCACCTGTTCAAGCACCTGAAATGCTAGTGAAGTGTTTTAGGGCAGATCCTCAGCTGGTGTAACTTGTCAGAGCTTCATTACTTATACCAGCTGAGGATGTGCCCCTTTGTGTTGAAAGTGGTACGTGGACATGTCGCCGGAATTTCTAAATCCAGTAAGATGGCACTAGCCCCAAGAACATGTTGTGAGTTGTTCTGCTTTTGCTGGTTCACGTTAAACCATTTTAGCATTCATATACATAAGGAGCACAGAGTTGCAGCTTATCTATTTCAGGTTGTCCTCCCAGATCAATCCCATAATACTCATATCTGTTACTGCCGTAATACAGAACACTGGTGCTGTCACCTCCCCCATTCAGTATTTGGCTGATATATTCTCTACACATTACTCCTTCCTGTCTTGGGTAGTAATGCAGGAATAGCTTCGTCAGAATAAAAACTATTAAGGACAGTTTTTGCCAACTATGTAACTGCATAATAAATAGATTGTATTTAGATAAAGCCCTGTGTTTGAATAGTGTTTTTTCATCTGGATGGAAATTCACTAAGGGGGAAGAAAGCTAAAGCTCGTGTGTGTTCACATACATTAATGCTGGTAATAACTGTAGCTCCCTCATTAAGGAGTGAGTTGGCACAGGACTGTGGAGCTGGAGCCCCATCTCCCACACACCAGAGATTTGTACAGAAAATTAAAAAAAATAACCATTTGTGAAAACAGACCAAGCTCCATACGCACACCAGTAACTCTCAGCTCTCTACGGTATTTATCTCCTTCAGGTGCACTGGTGCTTTCTGGTCAGCCTGCCATACCACACTCCCCCATATTTGCCTTGAGGACTGACTAGTACATTTGGGGACATGGAGGAATTGAATAAGCCTCATGGATAGGTCAGAGAGACGTTCTTACTCCACACCGGAGCTTGCATTTTTCTGCTTTCTAGATCCTAAAGAGGAAACTATTTAGTTTCAAAATAAGTAGCAGCAAAACCATGTAAAACAAAATAATTTTCTTTTTACAAATATACGAAGAATAAAACAAAGTGTCTTACTTCCTCAAGCACAGACACTTAGGTTCCATAGGATTCTGGGCCTAGAAGCCCAGAGCAAACTGAGCAGCAGAAAAGGTAGGAGCGTGGTAGTCTTCGGCCATTTCATCTATATTTCACTGTACACTGGTCCCCAGATAGGACAGAAACACTGGAACAAACCGTGTTACAGTAGTGCAGAGATATGTCCATACACATAATACATACACCACAGTATACTAGAGATAATATTGCATTAAAAAAAGACACATTAAGATTTAACGTTGCAAAGTCAAGTGCTCAAAAGTCCTAAGGCCCCTGCCTCATTCCATGAAGTTTTTTAAATATTTCCTTTTATCTTCTCCTTTGTTCAGTGTTCAGCCCCAGGCCTGATTTAACACATACCATTCAAACCCTGATCTGAAGATAGAATTATTAACATCCTCATGGGTGTTTCTGGGGTTCTGACCATAGCATGAGAGTGCTTCACAAACATTAATCACACCCCTGTGAGATGCGGGGTTTTCATCCCCATTTTACAGCTGGGGAACTGAAGCTCAGAGAGATTAAGGCCAAGATAGTAAAGTGCCTGCTAATTTTGGGTGCCCAAGTGGAGACACATGGGGCTTGATTTTTTCAAAGCCCAGAGCATTTTATAGTTGTTTATATGATAGAAGCTCAGCTCCCATTGACTTCAGTTGCAGCTGAGAGTGCTGAGTACTTCTGCACGTCAGACCCCAGGGTCAAAAATGTGGACACCCAGAAAATGATGAACACACAATTAGTGGCCAGCTGTGAAAAGTCTGGTTTTAAAGTGTGCGTAGCCTCACACAGGAACACTGTGGCAGAGGCAAGGATAGACTGTAGTTGGCATTCGAGTTCCTTAATCATGATGAAACCATCTTTCCTCTTCCTGCACACACCAAGCACCTTCACATTTCTGCAAATGAGGCAGGGATCCTATGGATACGGTAACTCATTACACAACCGTGATTCATTCCCTGGACAGGCTTATCCTGTGCACTGGAGAGGCAGGGGTATTATGGGGGCGGGGAAATGTGATCATTCTGTGCAGATCATAATACATACGCATTGGGGGAGAGGGGAGAATTACACTGTGTGGGCAGCCTAACTTTTGAATGTTTGATTTTGCAGGCTTAAATGTTCTTTTAACATATGGGGTGGTTGTGCGCACAACTTGCTAACTTTTTTTAAACATTTTTTAAACTTTTTTTAAACATTTTTTAAATTTTTAATTTTTTTAAAATTTTGTTGGAACTGTATTGATTGGGTCATCAGTAGGGTTTGGACATTTAGATCCAAAGCACAGAGCTCTGATGCTTGAGGTAGCTGTTAGCAGAAATAGGCTGTTATCTTCCATGTCGGGTGAGGACACGCAGTTTGCCAAGAGTCTTCACAGGTATTTTCTGACCACAGGTGAATGTGGAGACTGAGAACTCCTGGGATCAATTTCTAATTTCTGTAGGGGAGTGTTCTCTGTAGTGGTTATAGATCCTTGTGATCCTAGCCCATCCTTCCCCTCTGATCCTGTCCCCCTGTCATCCCAGCTCCTGCCCCGCTCCCTCTCTATGCCTGTCCACCCTCCCTCCCTCGTCCGTTGGTTCCTCTGTGCCTGTGCATCTCCCAGCCTTCCAGGTAACCTTTAATTCTGGCATTTTCTAACTTTTGAGTTTTTGACTTTGCAACCTTAATATTCTTTTAATGTTGTTTTCCTGGGTGTATGTACACTCTGCTACTTGGAAAGTTGAGTGTGGAACCATGGGATGGGTGCTCCGAAGCATAGGTACAGCAGTGGTTGAAGGTAGTGCTACAGGACATGCTGAAGCAGTCTTGCCCACTTGCTCAGGGTTCAGCTGATCGCCATATTTGGGGTCGGGAAGGAATTTTCCTCCGGGGCAGATTGGCAGAGGCCCTGGGGGGTTTTCGCCTTCCTCTGCAGCGTGGGGCACGGGTCACTTGCTGAAGGATTCTCTGCACCTTGAAGTCTTTAAATCACTATTTGAGGACTTCAGTAGCTCAGACATAGGTCAGGGGTTTGTTACCGGAGTGGGTGGGTGAGCTTCTGTGGCCTGCGTTGTGCAGGAAGTCAGGCTAGATGATCATAATGTCCCTTCTGACCTTAAATTCTATGATTCTATGATTTTATATTGCTCAGGCTGGGTATTATGGAAAGCTGGAACCAGTGCAGGAACGAACAGTAATAGAAATGCTTAGCTTTAATATTAAATCTTGATGAAATAATGCAGACTGCTAGTGTAGATGGGCCTCTTGAATAGTAAGAATCAATTGATAACCATCATATTGGTTGTGCACTTGGAAGTAATTAAAACCTCTATAACAATTCAATCAACATTTCCTTTGCACAAAAGCACCTTGAGCAGGATGAGGCCATTTTTTCCGGCTTCTGAATTTTAGTGCATCCAGGGCTAGCAAAGGAGAACTTATATTCCATAGCCTAATTGTTTCATGCCAGAAGGCCGAGTGCTCTAAACCAGTTTATTACTGAAGGAATTAAAACAACTTTTGTGACTAAAGGTTCTATTTCTGATGACTGCCTTGTCTAGTTTTGTTGCCTTTGTTTTAGGTTATACCAGCAAAATAACCATTGTGCTTCCATTTTTTGATAGATGCTACCAGACTTGAAGGCAGACAACCAGAGGCTAAAAGATGAAAATGGGGCCTTGATCAGAGTTATAAGCAAACTTTCCAAATAAAAAGGTTTACTACAGCAGCAAAATGGTATTGCACATATCTAGTAACTCCAGTGGACCATGGTGTGGCAGTCACTGGAAGCTTGGGAAGATACCTTGGAGACTGTCATTTTCAGATATCCTGCCAAATGCCCTCTTACCTGTGTTCTTTTTATCAGGATCATTGTTTCATGTTAAAGCGCAGCTGCTGAGAAGATAAAATGACTGAGAAATCTTGTTTACAGCTACAGCATATGAGGAAAGTGTTCAAGGCCAGATATGCCTCAGATATTTAACCAGTAAGCCTTAGTTGTACATAAACACTTTTGCATCAATGAAAGCTTTCAGCTCTCACAGAAGACAGTTACTCATGTTGTGCCACAGTTCATAGTTTTTCTATACTCGGTTTTTTCTTTACATCTAAGTTTGGATTTGTGTGTTTGCTTTTAATTATTCATGTACCAGTTTTTTCTTGTACAGTGTTTTCACAGCTTTATCATTTGCAGAGACCACACAACCCTTTAAAATACATCTTTGTGTTGCTAACTATTGTCCAACCACCTGGAACCTGTTTGGTGGAACGTTTGCTTTCACTGTTTGTGCAATATGCATTTATTTCCTATACAAGATGCTTTAAAGTCCGTTGAAACTAGAGTTATTTTACAAGTCCTGTTTTCTGCCTTTATTGGTCACTTTAATAAAAAAAAAAAAAGTTTGTAATGAAACATGTTAGATCCTGTAATCTTCACATTCATTTTAGCAGGTACTGAGTGATGCTGTATATATAAATGTGTACTGTTTTGATTTTCAGACCACCACGTGGCATGCTTGAATATACTTCCCTATTGCAAATGTCTGTTACTGCAAATTAGGCTACTCCAGAATAGTGTGTTTAACAAAGTTGATTAATTTTTATGGTAAAATGAATTTACACATTGTACGGAGCCCTATCGTGACAAAAGGTTTGAACTATAAAATACTTTTATTACCTTGTTCCTCCCATTTTTTCAGTTGATAGTGTTCACCATAATAAAAGTTGCATAAATATAACTGCTTCACTACATTTCACATACCTGTATTTATCTGAGTGCTGTCCAAAACTGTTGTGCTAGCCAAAGTAACGTTACTAAATCATTTGAAAAACCTAACCCATTACGCTCACCATGTTTATATGCACTGTTGTTGCCATGTGAAAAGGCATCTGAGTTGATAGCACCATCCTGTTCAGACCATTTTATACATTTCAGTGGCCTTTTTTAAAAAAAAGTACTTAAGTGAAGATTGCTTTTGTTAGAAACAAACAGCTTTTATATTTTCACTAAACTATACATGACATCTTATTGGCACATAGACTATTGCCTAATACCACTGAACAGTTCAGCCATTAAAATAAATTGTACATTGTAAAGCTTGTAGTAGCTATTGTATTATTGGTTATTGTATACTATATTAAATGTGAATTTGTACCCCTTCATTTAAAAAGGTCATTGTGTTCTACTGCCTACTTCTTGGGGAGGGGTTTGGTTTTATTGGGGTGGGGAGGTTTTTTGTGTGGTTTTGTTTTTGTTTTATTTTTGTTTTGTTTTTTTGGTCAGGGGAACATGTTCTTTCAGTTGATTGGTTTTTTGAAGATGTGAGGTTATGCTCTTACTACCAAGCTCAGGATTCTTGATTTTAAAGGTACAAGGATAGTTTTTGAGATAGCTTGTTGTAATTGATCTGTATGAGAGATGGGTCTGAATATAGGGAATTACCATTGTCTTACGCTAACATAAAAGGCAGAGAATTGATCAGTTTGAATGGATGCAACATGTTCAGTTCTGTTATGAGACACTTAGGCATATTCTGGATTATATTTGGTAAAGTTTGGGTGCCTGTGAATGAGTAAATACGTGTTTCTAATATTTTAGTGTTTTATATTTAGGTTATTTATTCTTTATCTAAAAACCGAACAGCTACTGTGCTATATTGATTTTATTGGTAGTACTGAGCAGACCTTGTATCTGCATGAAACTAGTTGCAAAACCCACTCTTTTGGAAAAAATGTATTTTGACATATACAAATAAAATGAATAAAAACTATTTTAAATGTGTGAAAGTTTTACTGAGAATATTTTAAACGATGTTATGAGTTTGGTATTTAAATTCTTCAGTGGGCATTTTTTCATTCATTGCTTTACTTGGATGCAAAGTTCAAGTGCTTTTCAAAGATTGTAATCTAATTGTGATTATTTGCACATCATTGTACATGCACATCTGTAAATGCACCAGTAAAAATGCCATATTTATGCAATCTGTAACAACTTGGACAAATGTTTATATATTTTACATAAACCTGTCTGTATGCAGAACTGAACTGAGAACCAGTTTTTTGTGCTGTTACCACAGTAAAATACAACCCTGACTCTATTAGAGTAGCTGATGAATTTAATTGATTATTCTGGAGCACCAATTCATTTCTCCATAAATGTTTTCCTAACTAAACTTTACTGTAGATAGACAAACCCCCAAAAGTGAACTTTAAACAAAACACCACACCCCAGCCTGCAAATGACAGAACTTTAAAACACAGTTCTGCTTTGGAGGTCTGCTTGCTCATTTGGCGCTACTGGAATGGGAAAAGCACTTCATTGCTGCTTGTTCCTGACTGACTAAACTTACTATAGATGTTGATGGTGCAGTGGATGACATGGAGGAGAAAGGAATTCAAAACAGTAACTTGTATTTTCAATGGACCTGTTCCAGGGTGGGGAGAGAGCTGTGCCAGAGTTAATATTGAACATACATGGAAACAGCTGGTGCTTGAGATTGAGAGCAGCACAGGAATAGGATAGCACGTACAATCCACGGCACCAATTAATGTGGCCATAACACCCAGCAAGGATGGAACCGGAGTCTTAGAAGGAGTGACCATGTATGAGGATTCAGACTAGATAAATAACAATCAATTGGAGGGAGTTGAGAGGCCAGGAGGGAGATCTGTGCATGTAAGAGACTGGGTATCAGTTCCTTGGTTCAATCCCTGACTCTGGCTTTTGGCTAGAGAGCTAGAGGACTGAGAATTGGAACTCCTGGATTCTAGTTCCCCTCCCCAAACCACCCTTTGTGCTTTCCCCAATCCCCACCGCACGCACACCATGCAGCCTTCTGCCACTTCCTCCCTGTACCCAAAAAAGACAGGTTAGTTTTCAGTTAACCACCATTCATTTTCCCTTCTGTCTTTGTGCACCCTGCTCTTCTGTTTCCAGTTCTTTCACCTACATGAAATCAAAAAATCATCCATTCCTATCTCACTGAGCTTCTATTGACATTGTCTGAGCTGGCATACTTCCATGCAAAACTCTGCTTTGTGCTCCAGAGTGTAAAGCCAGATCTGTTCTATCCACATTGCAGACCTACTGGGTCTTCATATTACCTATTCCACCTCATTGTGCAGCAGCTGTTTTTTAAGGAAAAGGGACACCACCATGTTTAGATTAAAGCAAAACAAATGTACTCTTATTTGGAGACAAGGGGTAAGCATTTATGTGTTTTCAGTTTATAAACTTGAAAAGTATTTGGGTCAAATCACCACTTTAAACATGCGGGGGGGTGGTCAATTGACCTCTGCATTCATATGTCTGTGAACAGAGGATACCGAGCTTCGGGTATGTCTACTTTCAAGCTGGAGGTGTAAATTCTAGCTTGAGACATACTGTGCTGTGCTCCCTCTGGTTGAGATAGTGTGCTAAGAGTGTAGCTGCAGGAGGGAGGTATGCCCTGCTTATGATCCTGTCTGAGACCCACAGGTATGTACTTGGTGGGAAGCCCTTGCTCTGCCCCAGCTACTCTCCACTTTTAGCACGCTAGCTCAATCCGGGCGAGCAAGGGTGTGTCTCCTCAAGCAGGAATTCCAAATGTAGATCCACTGATCCCACATCTCCCTTTGGGTGTAAGGAAGGGGAGTGCTAACGGCATGGGATCCTCCTTTTTACCCTGCTCCTACAGAAGTCTTCCACATGTCTACTACAGGAATCTGGCTCTACCAAATGGGAGAGCTGCTGTCCCTATCCCTCATAGCTTTGATCAGGAGGCTTCATTCAATAGAGAGGACACTACTTAATTTCCAACAGGGTGAGCATAATCATACATAGGAAATCTCCACGGTGTTGAGAGGAATGAAATGGCAGGGAGCAGCTGTCACACCACCTTAGAAGTTGAGAATCTCTGTAGAGAGGCTTCTGCAAGTGTCCTCAGATCTGTTAGGCCAGTATGCTGAACCCCTATGCCTGTTCTGTATAGGGAGAGGCAGCAAACCCATCTATCAGAACAAGAACCAGTTCAAACATGGAATTCCCTGCCCCGTATTTTGTGTCCCTGGCCTAAGGTTAGTAATGGCATACATTTTATCTTGTTGATTTTTTCATACTTGGCTGACGCTTTGCTCTGAGGAAGGATGTGGTTGTTCACTTCTGTTTGAAAAGGGAGGGCCACTTTTAAAAGGTGCCTACATTTTTACTAGATTGAATAATTTCCCTCTCTTTCAGTTGGAGCTTCCGTGTACTTGACTTCATGATGCAGCATGAAGATCGTAAACTTTGTTCTTTTATTACCCGTTTATCCACTTGTCAAACTGGAAGTTGTGCAACAATTTTAATTTCTTTGAAGTTAAGCTTATACAAGTAGGAAAAGCAGCTTTTCTGTTGCACCAAACCATAAAGATGCAATTCACTGTTGGACCAGATGTAAGTACCCAGCCAATACAAAATTGTGTGTGTGTATTATGGAATGTTGTATAATGCTAGGACTCCACCAAATAGGGTTGTGACAATACTCTTAAGAACATAAGGTTTCCAACTGCCCTTTGGGGGTTTCTTCTCATCTGTACATAATACCTCTTGAGAGACATGTTACTTCCACAACATCTAGCAATGCTTCTTTTGTGTGTGGCTTAAGAAAAAGACATTCTTCAGTTCTAAGTTAAATTATACTTAAATTCTATAGAACTTTTCTATAAAATTTTATAACTCAAAGTTAGTAAGAATACTGCTACTTTTTAAAAATCTTATAAGAATTATCTTTTAAAAAACCTAAATAAAGTGAACTTCTGTAGAACTCTTGGTTACATCTGACATTTATTGGACATTTTCATATGGGAATACCTAGACTACTTTTGGGGGGACAGGGATGACATTCACCTATTTTACGTATTTTTTAAAGGGGGTGGTGTTCACGTATACTGAGTTGTAACATCTAGGTTGAGAGAGATTCTGTTTCACCTTAAGCCGAAAACTACAGGTAGTAGGGAAAAGTGTTGTTAAGCACTAGAATTGGCCAGGAAACAGATTTTTGTTCCATAATAGAGTTTTTGGAAGAAAAACTTTTCCATATCTGAACAAGGCCAAAAACTCAATTTTTCATGGAACATAAATCCTGCAATATTTCATTTTAAAACACCCAAACTGGCTCTCCTGGTTCTTTTGTATTTGCTGACTAGCCAATCTGATCAGTTTCATAGCTGTAATTCAGTAGTGGGCAGCCATGAAACTGATCAGCATTGTGTCAATTTCAGTCAGCAGCTGCTTGGCCTTCCAGGGGTTTTGGTTTCCAGGCAGCCTCACCATGCTGCCTGCTTTAGAGTCAGGGACCCTAAGGCTACCTGACACCTCCACCCCACCCCCCAGCTGCCAAACTCTCAGGGGAACTAGCTCCCAGGCTGTGGAAGTCAGGCAGCCCATGGAGCCAACTGGCATAAAAGTCTGGAAGCCCTGGGATCCCCAACTCCAAGGCAGTCCTTCAGCTGGGCAGCTGAACAGCTGGTTAGTCAAACTGATAGGAAACCAGGCGGGTTTCAAAATCTTCTAATGTTCTGTTGGAAGCTTCATTGAAATCTACAGGATTCCACAAAACCTCTTGGTTTTAACTAATGGGCACTTTCCAATACAAAAATGTTCTGCTGGAAAATTTCCAGTGAGCTTTATTAAGCAGGTGTCTTTCGCATTTGTCTCGCTTGCCTGAGCAGTAGCTGGTATTTGGTAGCAAATAGCTGCACCTGTATCCTGCTCAAAATTAGACTGATTTCTGTTTTAGTAGTAGAGTTTAGAGTAGTCGTGTACAGCAGCCCCAAAGGTGCATAGATGATAGGATTTAAAAACATTCCTAATGAATCGCTTACCCACACAAACAAAACTGCTGCCATGCTGATTAAATCATCTGCTATTCTTGCTTATGTCAGCACCTCCCCTTTTTGCTGCTTTTACTGATTAGATATGGAAAGTATGTAATCTTCAGAAAAAAAGAAAACTAGGGTTTGAGGGTTTTTTAAGTTGGTCACGTGTTGGATGTCTAACATTTCTATCTGTGGATAATTATAGCAGGGACCGAAGCCTCACATTCCAACTTTGTAATTATTTCAATCCTCCTTACATAGTTGGCCCTTACACTTTTGCCTTGCAGACTTAGTGAAGCTTATCAAGAACAGTTAGGCAAGGCAGCACAATCCATCTCCCAAAGGATTGCTTCCCTGTGTTACATGCCAGCAAGCCCAGGCCAACGCAAACTTGCACTGTTTGTTTTTGCTAAAAAAATAATTAATTTGAAAAAACACCTTGGAAAAACAGTGAGAAAGGGGAGAGGAGGCAGAAGAGAAGCAGTTTCTTTCCTGGGAAGAGATGTTTCCTGGGAAGCCAAGTTTCAAACTATTTCTCGCTTAGTCTTAAATATGCTTTATTCTGCACTTAAAATATACTGCAGACATAACTGGACAATAGATGTGCCTGCTTATTCCTTCAAATATTAAATAACTCCGCAAAATAAATGTTTAATCAGGAAAAAAAAAGCACCTTCCCCTTCATAATATTTAGTGAACAGAAACTTCAGACATCTAACAGGTGACAGCACTTCAAACAAACCCTAAACCAAGGGTTCTCAAACTGGGGTTGTGAGGTTATTACACGGAGGGTCACCAGCTGTCAGCCTCCACCCCTAAATACTGCTTCTCCTCCAGCATTTATAATAGTGTTAAACATAAAAAATGTGTTTTTAATTTATAAGGGGGGGGTTGCACTCAGAGGCTTGCTGTGTGAAAGGGGTCAGCAATGCAAAAGTTTGAGAACCACAGTTCTTTCCTCATCTAAAGGATACATACTTTCCATGTGTAACCAGTAATAGGAGAAAAATGGGGAGCTCTAGGTCCCCTGAAAATTAAAAGATCATTGACACCTATATTTTATTAAATTAGAAATCTAAAAAGTCAATCCAGTCAGCTCAATCCCACAACACAAATAACTTTTATAATTAGAGCAACATCCACGTTCTCTCATCCTGCCTCCAAGATCTTCTCTCCTTCCCTCATTCTCCCCATAAAGCTGGGACTTTGCTCACCACCCTGAAGGCCAGTAAATTTGGTCTATTCTGAACTGAGGAAGAGAATGTATCTGAGTGTCAAGCATCCTACACGCAGAATGCCTCTCCTAAACCGAGCTTAAGTGCCTTGCTGATTCCAGCTGCAACAGCATGGCATAGGTTGGAGAAGCAGACTTTTGGACCATCAGGTTCCAGATCATGAAAGCTAGAACAAAACCCCTTTGTTTCTAACTGGCAACCACTGTGAATTATGGAGCCCTAGTGATGTGCTTTCAGTGGTGGCCTGCTGCATTCTGTACCAGCTTCAGTGTCTTAATGGATTTTAGTTATAGTACCATATAGAATGCATTACAGTAGCTTAATCTTAGAGTGAAAAGGGCATGGATGATGTCTGCGGAAATCACTATGAACTGAGAAGGCTGTAGTTTTCTGGCCACAGTTAGATTGGAGAAGGATTTTTATAACTGAAATCAACATTACTGATAAATCAAAGTCTGAATCTCACTCCCAAACATTGTTTGCCTATGTATCACATGGAGCTTCATCTAGTCAAAAATGTTAACTTACCCAACAGCATAGGATTATTTTCTAACATTCTTTGAAAATGTGATCTTTCACAGCCTCTGAACATCTGTTTTCAAGATCCCTGTGTTAATGACTCCATACCTGGGCTCCTTGGTAAGATTAAAGTCTCTCTGTTTTTCTAATATCAGAGATGATTCATTTCTGATTGCTAAGATGATATGCAACTGAGACAGAATTGGAAATGCACAAAGCAGTGAAGTTCATTGTGCGGTTCCTTCTTGACTGACAAGTCTATTCATTAATTCAAGCAAGGAGCTTTTTTCTGACAGCTATTTTACTTTACTTTCCCATTTCTTGGAAGAATTAGTGGATGGTATAAATTTCTTATCTCAGGAATGGACCTGTCAATCAGACAAAAGCAAGAAAGGGACCAACCCTCAAGTCTGATAATCAAAATAACCCAACCCTCCTCCTACAACTTGGATCCCACACTTTAAAAACGCTGATGGGATGACTTTTGCTCATCTGTATTAAGTTTATCCAGTTGTAGACCTTGCCTCTAAGCCAGTCATTCCTCTCTCCATCATTAGTGATCATACAGACTATTTTAGTCTATGGCTAGTAAAAATGGGCCAGCAGCTAGTGCTGGTGGTGATTAGCCCACAGTACAGCAGTAGAACTAATATGAGGGTTATCCTAACTGTTTGGATGTGTTTGCTTTGTCATGGGAGTTGAAGAATCTTTTTGATGCTCCCACCAGTGAAACAAGAGTGTGCGTACCAACCTCAGGGTGGAAAGTAAAACACTGACGGCATAAACCCCAAACTGGTCATGAGTTTTAAACTTAAATTCCACTAACCAACTCCTCAGGCCCATTAACAGCCTTAAATAGAGTCAAAGACAGTACCCTTGGATACCCCAGTTTGTGTTGTCACCAGGTGAGCATATCTGTGATAAATGTGCCTTAACACCAAAATCACAGATTACTGTCCCTTAACCCCAAATGTCCCTTAACACCAAAATTCAGATTACTTCTCGTCCCAAAGGACCAGTTACTTACCCCAGGTCAATTGCACTTTAGAGTTCACACCAAGGATAATGCTTGCCACCAATTCTGTAATAAACTATATGAAGATTTAGTAATTAGGAAATGGAGACTAGAGAATTATTTACAATGTTAAAGCAAGTGAATATGGGCACACAAATGAGCTACAGCCCTAAATTTTAAAAGGTAATAGAGGTTTCTATAATCAGCAAGCTCTATTTGTCCTTTAGGGTTACCCCAGGCTAAGCAGCTGGGGATCTCTTTCTTATGTTTAGGAAACTCCTTGTCCACAGCCCCCTGCAAGCAACATAGAGATCCTTAGTTCCCTCCTGCTATGTGCTCTCAGCTGCAAACTCAGATGATGAGAGGAGTCCACTGGCATGATTCATCTTCACAGGTAGGAGAGCAGAACAACAACACAAGTCTTTAATCCTTTTGTTAATGATTTCTCAATCCACAGGTAGGGAGTTTCCAGTTGTAAGAGCCAGTGGTAGCCTGGCTGATATCCATGGGTTTCTTCTTTTGGGAGGGGCATAACCATTTCCAGAGAAGAGCAACTCTTCCCACTAATTAATGCCCCTCTCCTGTATGGTGATTCTTATGGTCATGAGGCTCACATTGTATCCACTCAGATATTACACTACACTATGTAATATAGATATTACAAGTAAGATTAATGCATTCAGCAACTCACAAGCATCCAAAAAAATTCTAAACACTTCCTTATAACTCTAATACCTATCCTATCAATATTAACCCACAAATGAGCCAGAAAGATTTCAGCTATACATATAAAATAATGGGGTCTAAATTAGCTGTTACCACTCAAGAAAGAGATCTTGGAGTCACTGTGGATAGTTCTCTGAAAACATCCACTCAATGTGCAGCGGCAGTCAAAAAAAGGAACGGAATGTTGGGAATCATGAGGAAAGGGATAGATAAGACCGAAAATATCATATTGCCTCTATAGAAATCCATGGTATGCCCACATCTTGAATACTGTGTGCAGATCTGGTCACCTCATCACAAAAAGGATATACTGGAATTGGAAAAGGTACAGAAAATGGCAAAAAAAAAATTATTAGGGATATGGAACAGCTTCCATATGAGGAGAGATTAATTAGACTTGGACTTTTCAGCTTGAAAAAGAGATGACGTGTGTGTAAGATAGAGGTCTATAAAATCATGACTGGTGTGGAGAAAGTAAATAATGAGGAGTTATTTATTCCTCCTAACACAATAGGCAGCAGGTTTAAAACAAAAGGAAGTATTTCTTCACACAACGCATAGTCAACCTGTGGAACTCTTTGCCAGAGGATGTTGTGAAGGCCAAGACTATAACAGGGTTCAAAAAAGACCTAGATAAATTCATGGAGGATAGGTTAATCAATGGCTATTAGCCAGGTTGGGCAGGGATGGTATCATAGAATATTAGGGTTAGACGAGACCTCAGGAGATCATCTAATCCAATCTCCTGCTCAAAGCAGGACCAACACTAACTAAATCATCCCAGCCAAGGCTTTGTCAAGCTGGGCCTTAAAAATCTCTAAGGATGGAGATTCCACCACTTCCTAGGTAACCCATTCCAGTGCTTCACCACCCTCTGAGTGAAAGTGTTTCCTAATATCCAACCTAAACCTCCCCCACTGCAACTTGAGACCATTGCTTCTTGTTCTGTCATCTGCCACCACTGAGACCAGCCGAGCTCCATCTTCTTTGGAACCCCCATTCAGGTAGTTGAAGACTGCAATCAAATCCCCCGACACACTTCTCTTCTGCAGACTAAATAACCCCAGTTCCCTCAGCCTTTCCTCGTAAGTACTGTGCCCCAGCCCCCTAATCAATTTGGTTGCCCTCTGCTGCACTCTCTCCAATTTGTCCACATCCCTTCTGTAGTGGGGGGACCAAAACTGGACACACTACTCCAGGTGTGGCCTCACCAGTGCCGAATAGAGGGGAAAATCACTTCCCTCGATCTGCTGGCAATGCTTCTACGAATACAGCCCAATATGCCGTTGGCCTTCTTGGCGATGAGGGCACACTGCTGACTCATATCCAGCTTCTCGTACACTAATCCCCAGGTCCTTTTCTGCAGAACTGCTGCTTAGCCGGTTGGTCCCCAGCCTGTAGCGGTGCATGGGATTCTTCCTTCCTAAGAGCAGGACTCTGCACTTGTCCTTGTTGAACCTCATCAGATTTCTTTTGGCCCAATCCTCCAATTTGTCTGGGTCACTCTGGACCCTATCCCTCCAGGGTATCTACCTCTCCCCGCAGCTTAGTGTCATCTGCGAACTTGCTGAGGGTGCAATTAATCCCATCATCGTTGTTAAAGATGTTGAACAAAACCGGCCCCAGGATCAACCCGTGAGGCGCTCCGCTTTATACCTGCTGCCAACTAGACATCGAGCCGTTGATCACTACCCACTGAGCTCAACAATCTAGCCAGCTTTCTATCCACCTTATACTCCATTCATCCAATCCATACTTCTTTAACTTGCTGGCCAGAATACTATGGGAGACCATATCAAAAGCTTTGCTAAAGTCAAGATACATCACATCCACCGCTTTCCCCATATCCAGAGAACCAGTTATCTCGTCATAGAAGGTAATCAGGTTGGTCAGGCATGACTTGCCCTTCGTGAATCTATGTTGACTGTTCCTGATCACCTTCCTCTCCTCCAAGTGCTTCAAAATGAATTCCTTGAGGACCTGCTTCATGATTTTGCCGGTGACGGAAGTGAAGCTGACCGGTCTGTAGTTCCCGGGTTCTCTTTCTTCTCTTTTTGAAATATGGGCACTCTATTTGCCTTTTTCCAATTGTCCGTGACCTCCCCCAATCACCACAAATTTTCAAAGATAATTGCCAATGGCTCTGCAATCACATCAGCCAACTCCCTCAGCACCCTTGGATGCATTAGATCTGGACCCATGGACTTGTGCACGTCCAGCTTTTCTAAATAGTCCTTAACCTGTTCTTTCACCACTGAGGGCTGCTTACCTCCTCCCTATACTGTGCTGCCCAGTGCAGCAGTCTGGGAGCTGACCTTGTCTGTGAAGACCGAGGCAAAAAAAGCATTGAGTACTTCAACTTTTTCCACATCATCTGTCACTATGTTGCCTTCCCCATTCAGTAAGGGTCCCACACTTTCCCTGATCACCTTCTTGTTGCTAACATACCTGTAGAAACACTTCGTTACGCTTCTCATCCCTTGCTATCTGCAACTCCAATTGTGCCTTGGCTTTCCTGATTATACCCGTACATGCTCTAGCAATATTTTTATACTCCTCCCTAGTCATCTGTACAAATTTCCACTTTATGTAAGCTTCCTTTTGGAGTTTAAGATCACCGAAGATTTCACTGTTAAGCCAAGCTAGTCGCCTGCCATATTTGCTATTCTTTCTGCACTTTCGGATGGTTTGTTCCTGCATCCTCAATAAGGCTTCTTTAAAATACAGCCCGCTGTCCCGGACTCCTTGTCCCCTCATATCAGCTTCCCAGGGGATCCCACCCATCAGTTCCCTAAGGGAGTCAAAGTCTCCTTTTCTGAAGTCCAGGGTCTGTATTTTGTTACTCTTCTTCCTTTTTTTTATGAGGATCCTGAACTCAACCATCTCATGGTCACTGCTGCCTAGGTTGCCACCCACTTCTACTTCCACTACCAATTCTTCCCTGTTTGTAAGCAGCAGACCCCTAGTCAGTTGTTCCAGCACTCGTACCAGAAAGTTGTCCCCAACACTCTCCAAAAACTTCCTGGATTGTCTGCATTGCTGTATTGCTCTCCCAGCAGATGTCAGGGTGATTGAAGTCCCCCATTAGTACCAGGGCCTGTGATCTGGAAACTTCAGTTAGTTGTCCGAAGAAAGCCTCGTCTACCTCATCCTTCTGATCTGGTTGGCTATAGCACACGCCCACCACGACATCACCGTTGTTGCTCTCACTTCTAAACTTAACCCAAAGACTGTCAACAGGCTTTTCTCCAGTTTCAAACTGGAGCTCTGGGCAATCATACCACTTTCTGTTACAGCTCTGTTTGCCAGAAGCTGGGAATGGGCAACAGGATGGATCACTTGATGATTACCTGTTCTGTTCATTCCCTCTGAAGCACCTGGCATTGGACACTGGGCTGGATGGACCTTTGGTCTGACCCAGTATGGCCATTCTTATGTTCCTATGTATCTGTCACTGTTCAGTTCAGACATGGGGCCCTTGGCATTATCAAAAATTGTTGCAAGATCCACACAGTCTACACATCAATAAGGATTAGAAAGGAAAAGTCAGTATTTGCTCTAGTTGAACAGACATACGGGGCCTAATTGCTCCCCCAATCCAACCACTGTGGACAGAGCCTCTGTCTGGATCTCTCCCATCCCATGTGAGGAAGAGGAGTCAGCTGCTTCTGCCACACAACTGCGTGTAACTTCTTCAAAGGAGATCCTTCAGCAGGGTCAGGACTCCATAGCAGAGAAGGAGCCCTGGTCTACACTATGAGTTTAGGTCAAATTTAGCAGCGTTAGATCGATTTTAACCCTACACCCATCCACACAACGAAGCCATTTTTTCGACTTACGGGGCTCTTAAAATCGATTTCTATACTTCTCCCCTGACGAGGGGATTAGCGCTGAAACTGACCTTGCCACGTCGAATTTGGGGTAGTGTGGAGTAGTGTGGTCACAATTTGACGGTATTGGCCTCCAGGAGCTATCCCAGAGTGCTCCATTGTGACTGCTCTGGACAGCACTCTCAACTCAGATGCACTGGCCAGATAGACAGGAGAAGGCCCACAAACTTTTGAATCTCATTTCCTGTTTGGCCAGCATGGCAAGCTGCAGGTGAGTGTAGATCTCATCAGCAGAGGTGACCATGATGGAGTCCCAGAATCGCAAAAGAGCTCCAGCATGGACCAAACGGGAGGTACGGGATCTGATCGCTGTATGGGGAGACGAATCTGTGCTATCAGAACTCCGTTCCAAAAGACGAAATGCCCAAACATTTGAAAAAATCTCAAAGGGCATGAAGGACACAGGCTATAACAGGGACCCGCAGCAGTGCCATGTGAAACTTTAGGAGCTCAGGCAAGCCTACCAAAAAACCAGAGAGGCAAACGGCTTCTATGATGAGCGGCATGCCATTCTAGGGGTGCAGCCACCACTACCCCACCCCCATGCTTTGACTCTGTCAGTGGATTATCACACAACAGGGATGTGCATTTTGGGGATAAGGAAGTTGAGGAGGAGGTTGAAGATAGCGCACAGCAAGCAAGCGGAGAAACTATTTTCCCCGAGAGCCAGGAACTGTTTCTCACCCTGGACCTGGAGCCAGTACCCCTCGAACCCACCCAAGGCTGCCTCCTGGACCCACCAGGTGGAGAAGGGACCTCTGGTGAGTGTACCTTTGTAAATATAATACATGGTTTAAAAGCAAGTGTGTTTAATGATTGATTTGCCCTGAAGACTTGGGATGCATTTGCGGCCAGTACAGCTACTGGAAAAGTCTGTTTAACGTGTCTGGGGATGGAGCAGAAATTCTCCAGGGACATGTCCATAAAGCTCTCCTGGATGGTAACTCCTCATAGTCACCTGGTTGAAATAAAGTAATGTTATTAAGGGGACATTCAGAGGTGGCCGTTCCTGCTGGTCTGTGTGCTTGTGGCTGAAAAGAAATCTTCCCTGCTGTTAGCCACGCAGTGGTGGGAGGGGTGAAGCGATCATCCCAGAGAATTGGGTGTGTGTGTGGGGGTTTAACCGCAGCCCCTCCTTTTAAATTGCAAACCCATTTTAAATGGCCAATCCAATGGCTGCTTGGTATGGGAAACCATTCTCACATGTTCTGAAGGTTAAAAAAGCTAAAAGACTGTGGCTTACCATGGCTGCCTGCAAGTCGAATTCTGTTGCCCGGCCCTGTGTATGTGATCTCTCACACCAAACTGGCAGACCTTCAATATTAGAGGCAAAATGCGACCTTGTACCGAAAGCACATGTGCTATGTAATGTTAACAGCAAGGTTCACCGTGAAAGTCTACCCATTGTTCTCTAAAATGTGTCTTTTTAACGACTACTCTCCCTTTTTTCCCCTCCCACAGCTGCAAATGTTTCAACACTCACACTATCATCTCTGTCCCAGAGGCTAGTGAAGATTAGAAGGCGAAAAAAAGTACTCGCGATGAAATGCTCTCTGAGCTCATGCAGTCCTCCCACACTGAAAGATCCCAGCAGAATGCATGGAGACAAGCAATGTCAGAGTCCAGGAAAGCAAAATATGAATGCGAGGACAGGTGGCGGGTTGAAGATGATAGGTGGCATCAGCTTGCTGACAGAAGGCAGGAGGCAATGCTGAGGCTACTGGAGGATCAAACTGATATGCTCCAGCGTATGGTTGAGGTGCAGGAAAGGCAGGAGCACAGATTGCCGCTACAGCCCCTGTATAACCAACCGCCCTCCTCCCCAAGTTCCATAGCCTTCTCACCAAGACACCCAAGAACGTGGTGGGGAGGGGGCCCTCCAGACACCCAAACACTCCACCCCAGAGGACTGCCCAAGCAACAGAAAGCTGGCATTCAATAAGTTTTAAAGTGCAGTGTGACCTTGTCTTTCCCTCCTCCCCCATCCCTCCTGGACTACCTTGGCAGTTATCCCCCTATTTGTGTGATTAGTTAATAAAGAATGCATGAATTTGAAACAACAATGACTTTATTGCCTCTGCAAGTGGTGATCGAAGCAGGGAGGGGAGGGTGGTTGGCTTACAGGGAAGTAGAGTGAACCAAGGGGGCGGGTGTTCATCCAGGAGAAACAAACGGAACTTTCACACCGTAGCCTGGCCAGTCATGAAACTGGTTTTCAAAGCTTCTCTGATGTGCACCGTGCCCTCCTGTACTCTTCTAACTGCCCTGGTGTCTAGCTGCGTGTAATCAGTGGCCAGGCGCTTTGCCTCAACCTCCCACCCCGCCATAAATGTCTCCCCCTTACTCTCCCAGATATTGTGGAGCACACAGCAAGCAGTAATAACAATGGGAATATTGTTTTCGCTGAGGTCTAACCGAGTCAGTAAACTGCACCAGCGTGCTTTTAAACGTCCAAATGCACATTCTACCACCATTCTGCACTTGCTCAGCCTATAGTTGAACAGTTCCTGACTACTGTCCAGGCTGCCTGTGTATGGCTTCATGAGCCATGTAAGCAAGGGGTAGGCTGGGTCCCCAAGGGCAACTACTGGCATTTCAACATCCCCAATGGTTATTTTCTGCTCTGGGAAGAAAGTCCCTTGCTGCAGTTGTTGAAACAGACCAGAGTTCCTGAAGATGCAAGCGTCATGTACCTTTCCTGGCCATCCCACTTTGATGTTGGTGAAATGTCCCTTGTGATCCACCAGTGCTTGCAAAACCATTGAAAATATCCCTTTCGGTTTATCTACTCGCTGCCTTGGTGGTCCAGTGCCAAGATAGGGATATGGGTTCCGTCTATCACCCCACCACAGTTGTGGATGGCTTTGCTGCAATGGGATTCCCTTATGACCTGCACATTTCCCAGAGTCACTACCCTTGATAGCAGCATCTCAGTGATTGCGTTGGCTACTTGGATCACAGCAGCCCCCACAGTAGATTTGCCCACTCCAAATTGATTCCCGACTGACTGGTAGCTGTCTGGCGTTGCAAGCTTCCACAGGGCTATTGCCACTCGCTTGTGAATTGTGAGGGCTGCTCTCATCTTGGTATTTTTGCGCTTCAGGGCAGGGGAAAGCAAGTCACAAAGTTCCATGAAAGTGCCCTTACACATGCAAAAGTTTCGCAGCCACTGGGAATCGTCCCAGACCTGAAACACTATGCGGTCCCACCAGTCTTTGCTTGTTTCCCGGGCCCAGAAACGGTGTTCCACAGCATGAACCTGCTCCATTACCGCTATGATGTCCAAATTGCTGGGGCCCGGACTTTGAGAGAGTCTGGGTCCATGTTCTCATCACCGCGCTGCCATCGCCGCCTCGCCTGCTTTTGCAGGTTCTGGTTCTGCCTATATTGCGGGATAACGTGTGTGGTGTTTACAACGCTCATAACTGCTGCGGTGATCTGAGCGGGCTTCATGCTTGCTGTGGTATCGCGTCTGCAGGAGAGCAGAGTGGCAGCGGAAGCGGCCCGCGGATGATGATGCTGACAGCAATATGGCGCCTGCACGGAAGAAGACGTGAAATTGTTGGCTGTTGCTTTCACGGAGGGAGGGAGGGGGGAGCAAGGGGTAGGCTGGCAGCAGACGGTTCAATACGACTGCTAGCTGTCGTCATCTCCTGGGTGCTCGCCAGCAGATGGTGCAGAACGACTGTAGCCATCATAGTTTCCAGGCAGACTGAATCTCCATAAGACGAAACTTAAGAAGAGAATGACCTGGAGTCACTCCCACTTATGTCCAGGCACCCCTGACAGACCTCACCGAGGTTGGCCAAGAGCACCCAGGAGACAACAATGACGACGGTGGTGGTGGCGGCTACCAGTCGTACTGCACCATCTGCTGCCACAAGGCAATGAGCTGCTGCTGTGTAGCAATGTAGTCCCGCTTCTGCCAGCACCCAGGAGATGTATGGTGATGGTGAGCTGAGCGGGCTCCATGCTTGCCGTGGTATGGTGTCTGCACAGGTCACCCAGGAAAAAAGGCGCGAAATGATTGTCTACAGTTGCTTTCATGGAGGGAGGGAGGGCCTGATGACATGTACCCAGAGCCACCCACGACAATGTTTTTGCCCCATCTGGCATTGGGAGCTTAACCCAGAATTCCAATGGGAGGCGGAGACTGCGGGAACTGTGGGAAAGCTACCTGCAGTGCAACGCTCCGGAAGTCGAAGCTAGCCTCATACTGTGGACACACTCTGCCGACTTAATGGTCTTAAGTGGGGACACACACAATAGACTGTATAAAATCGATTTTTAAAAAATCTACTTCTATAAATTCAACCTAATTTCATAGTGTAGACATACCCAGAAAAAGGCAGGAATGGGGATATGTAGCTCCACCGTTTAGGGAACAGAGAGGAGAGTTAATGCACTCTGAGCCATTATTCACTCTCCTTCAAGGCCCTCTTTGGGTAGGTCTACACTACAGATTACTTCAATGGAGTCTCTCAATTAACTTGGCTTAAGGGGGCTCACAAAGCAGCCTTCAGAGATTTTTTGCACTGCAGCTCCAATAAGGCTGCTGGCTAGGAAATCCCAGGAAAACATCACTGGGGGGAATCTTCCCTTTCCTAACTTCCTTCTGTGGGTATTTAAACAGGATGAGTCAGTCCAAATCTCCCAAGAGAAAGGAAAAGATTCTATGTTATATCTGGAAATGCCCAGAGTGAATACACATAACAGATGGGTTTTAACTATCTAAATACCACATAGGAAAGAAGAAAGTGGATTTTCCCAAACCCATTTACATTAACTGCTTGGGGATAGTGCCTGTGGCATAATAAATGCTTTACCAAGACAACGTATATCTATTCACTGATATTTAAAGTAAACAACAATGAAATATTAAAGAGGACCCTAACCCATAAAACTCGAATCATGACTCTTAGCCACTGGTTCTCAAACTGTGTTGCTGGAGAACTGCCAGATTACATATTGTCAGCTCAACGCCTCCTCTCTCAATGCTAAACTGCATTAAGGCTATGTCTACACTACAGAGTTAAGTCAACTTAAGTTACGTCGCCGATCGTAAACCGCTGTAATTACATCGCTTGTGCATGTTTACACAACACTCCTTGTGTTGACAGAGCGCATCCACAGTTGGTGCTCTAGCACCATCAGAGAGAGAAGTGCAACGTGGGTAGCTATCCCTCTGTGCAAATCATCAGCTTCTGCTGTTAGGAGTTCTGGGAATGAATTGCAGTCCATCATGGGGGCAAGATCACCGCTCCATGATGCAGTTTTCTCAGACTCATAAGTCCAAGGGCTTGCGACTACGTTTTGCACCATTTTTCAATTGCCCCTGTAAACTGTAAACTTTGTGCCTGCCATCTCTGCCTGAAATCATGGCTCCTGCACTGTTCACCAGTCTTGTGATGAGGGTTATGAACACAATGCAGCTGAATCTGAACAGGAATCCGTGGTGCCTGCCCTGTTGTGGAAAAGAACATGGAAAGAAAAAATTCAAGATTGATGTTGGCATTCACGGAGCAGCTCACATAGTAGACTGTCGCTATTGGGCTCGGGAAACAAGCACTGAGTGGCGGGATCACATTGTGATGCAGTTTTGGGATGAGGAGGAGTGGCTGCATAACTTTCATAGGCACAAAGCCATCTTCTTGAACTGTGTACAGAGTCCCCCCTCACAGTGCAAGGACACCAAAATGAGAGTTGCCTTCTGGGTGGAGAAGTGGCTATCACTGTGTGGAAGCTGGAGACTCCAGACTGCTACTGGCCAGTTGTGAATCAGTCTGGAGTTGGGAAGTCCAGTGTGGGGTTTGTGGTGATGCCAGTGTGCAAGGCCATTTATTGCTGCCTGCTACGAAGGACTGTGACTCTGGGCAATGTGCAGGAAATAGTGGATGGCTTTGTGGCAATGGGATTCCCTAACTGTGGGCAGGGAGAATAGATGGCACGCACATCCCCATTTTGGCCCCAGACCATCTTGCAACCCAGTACGTCAACAGAAAGGGCTTCTTTGCTATAGTATTGCAGGTGCTAGTGAATCATCCGGGTCGTTTCACTGACATCAATGCAAGGCAGTCAGGGAACGTGCACGATGCACGCATTTCCAGGAACACTGGACTGTACAGCAAGCTGCACACTGGGACTTTCTTTCCAGAGAAGATGATTTCAATAGGGGATGTGGAAATGGCGATGTTGATCCTGGGAGACCCAGCCGACCCCTTACTCCCATGCCTCATGCATCCTGACACTAAAAACCTTGACAGCAGCAAAGAGAGCTTCAACAACAGGGTCAGCAGTAGTATAAGGGCCCTACCATAAATCAAACCCTAACCCTGCCAACCTGTCACCGGAAATCCCGCCCCATGGCGGGTATTACTTCCGGTCATGTGTCCGCCTTGATGCCGGAAGCAAGGTGTGTCATGTGACCTCTCTAAGAACTCCTCCCACTGCTGTCTATCAATCTGGATGGGTTTTGCCCCTGAGAGGAGATTTGACCCATTAGGGGGAGTTCCAGGGCGGGGTGACCCATTCGGAAGTGGTTCCTGTGACCCCTCTAACAACTCCTCCCTCTACCAATCAGGATGGGTTTCAGTCACTGGGGACCACCCCGAGAGGAGATTTGACCAACTGGGGGAGGAGGGGAGTTCTGGGGTGGGGTGACCCATCCGGAAGTGGTTCGTATGACCCCTCGAAGAACTCCTCCCACTGCCCTGTACCAATCAGGAGGGGTTTCAGATGTTGGGGACCACCCCCGAGAGGAGATTTGATCAACTGGGAGGAATTCTGGGGTGGGGTGGCCTGTCTGGAAGTGGTTCATGTGACCTCTCTAAGAACTGCTCCCCCTGCCCTCTACCAATCACGATGGTTTTCAGCTGCCTAGGACTGCCCCGAGAGCAGATTTGACCAAAATAGGGCAGGTTCTCGTCGGCGTGAACCACCCAGAGGAGGGTCGTCTGACCTCTTTAAGAACTCCTCCCAGCACCCACTGCCAATCAGAGTGCAGCACCATCACCTGATAAGTCCCAGTGCCAGTCAGAAGAGGCCATCTTCTACCAAGAATGCGTGTTTTAGAAATCGTGGAAACATGGACTCCTTCACCGCCCCTGTGAGAACTTGGGACTTTGTTTTAGCCCAGAGGGTCTTCGACCATCTGCGGAGAAAGTGTTACATCAGCGACAGCTCCGAGGAGGAGGAGGGAGCAACCGAGGGGAGCCCTTTGGCCCAGCCGTTGATGGATACGCCAGAACCCGAACCCGAACTGTTTGTGAGACACCCAGATGAGCATGGTGGCCTCTTGTCCTCCACCCCCCTGGAGGAGGAAGGCGAATGCAGCTCGGGGGAGTCACCGGCGGACAAGGTGAACGGAAAAGATGTCGCTCAGGTAAATGAATGATTAAGAAGTGACAGACGATGATGGGGTGTAATGTGGTTAGGAACCAGGGGTTGTGTAAATCTAAAAACAAGCAATGGAAACTTACACTTGTTTCTTGTCTGAAAATCTCTCGACAGCTTGACGATGCCTTGCTAGAGGACCCGGAGGTCCTGGACAGCATTGCATCAAGCAGCGAAGATGAACCGGGCCCACCTTGTTTTTGCTCAACGCCGATACAAATTGTTGAAAAGGACTCCAAGGCTATGAGGAGTTTAGGAGGAGGCTTGGCATGGAACTAACTGAGCCAGTGCCATGTTGTGAGTGTAAAAAAGTCATGCGGACTATTGTACGCGTTGCTGTTTATGTTGTCCTTAATCACTGTGTGTGGGGGAGCTACCCTGCTCCTAAAATAGAAGGTGTTAAAAGCAGCCCTGGAGAGGGCTGTGGCTGGGGACGGCTGATTGGGGCATGGCCCAGCTGCAGCTGCTTCCCCAATCAGGCCCCAACTGGCCTGTATAAAAAGGCTGTGAGGCAGAGGCCCAAGGAGTTTCTCTCCAGGCTGGGGGAGAGCAGGGCCTGGCTGCCTGCCTGACAGGGTACTGAGGGTGGTGCAGTGCTGGGGAAGGAGCAGGCTGAATGGGGCACTCCAGGCTGGCAACTCCCCAGGCTGTAAGGCCTGGTCCAAGGCCCTTAGAGGTACTGGGAGGCAGAGAAAGGCAACAGGTCTGAACCCCCTTGCCTATGATGAGTGGCCTTTACACTGCAGTCTGCCCCAGGGAGTGGGGGCTTGGTGATGACTGGCAGTCGCCCAGACTGAGGCAAGGTGGGGATAGTAGGTTGGGGGTCCCCCAGGAAGGGGAGACCCCGAGGCAGAGTGTGGGGGTGCTGCCAGGGGGCAGAACCGAAAGAAAGGGGCACTGGGGTCTGTAAGGGACACGGGGGCCAGAGCTGTGCAGATCACCGGCATGCAGAGGGCACTCCAGGCTGGAAAAGAGCTAATTTCCAACGACCAGCAAGAGGCGCTACAGGGGTGAGTCCAAACTTTTACACACTGCCTTCCAGAAAAGCTTTTTGAAGATTGTGAGGGCTGTGTCATAGATGCGCCAGCCCAATGGCACCATTACTTGGACTCCAATGGATATAAACTGCAAGCTCTGGGGCCTGTGTGCTGAGCTGTGTTTGGAAAGCTTATTAAACACCTTTATTGCCATAGGTTATGCTATGCAGTGTCTGTGCCTAACCCCAGAACATTATTGCAAAGGGTGACCTCGATAAATGCTGTGCAATTCAGTGGAGACCCTGACCATGTTTTACAGAAAATGACCAAACCAGAAGATGCCTGCTTACAGCGTTATATTGACCGTCTGGTCTGCACACAAAGTTACAGAACCCTGCTTAAGAAAAAGACATACATAGAGTGGAACATGTAGTAAGATATATATATATATATTATACACACATACATATAGAGAACATGAAAAGGTGGAATTAGCCATACCAACTGTAAGAGGCTAATTAATTAAGATGAGCTATTATCAGCAGGAGAAAAAACTTTTGTAGTGATAATCAAGATGGCCCATTTAGACAGTTGAGAAGAAGGTGTGAGGATACTTAACATGGGGAAATAGATTCAATTTGTGTAAAGAACCAGGCACTCTCAGACTCTATTCAAACCCAAGTTAATGGTATCTAGTTTGCATATTAATTCAAGTTCAGCAGTTTCTCATTGGAGTCTGTTTTTGAAGCTTTTCTGTTGCAAAATTGCCACCTTTAAGTCTGTTACTGAGTGGCCAGAGAGGATGAAGTGTTCTCCTACCGGTTTTTGAATGTTATGATTCCTGATGTCAGATTTGCGTCCATTTATTCTTTTGCGTGGAGACCGTCCGGTTTGGACAATGTACATGGCAGAGGGGCATTGCTGGCACAATGATCTAGTTTGAAAGATCTAGTCCTGGACTATGGCACGGGCCTGCAAGAAAACACCTCAAAAAAGATAGAGGTGCAGTGGCAAATAGAGACAAAAACCCTTAAGAAAACAGAAAGTCATTTACAACAAGAGGATCCTAGGAGAAGGGTTTAAAACCCTGCCCTATGGCTTTTAAAAATGGATACGAGGTGGAAACACCACTTTCCTGCAATTCTCGCAGGGCCTAGCAACTGCAGAAAAAGTTGCTTTATAAAAAATATGTTGGATAATGCCAAACCAACATTGTCTGTCTGTTATGCCTGAGAATATTGAGTGATGTTACAGTTGTTGGCAACATCTATATAAGGAACTGCTCTGTAAATATCCCTTTATCAGTTTTGTGGAGGGGCTGCCTGATGCTTTTGACGATGACCATTTGTTTCCTACCAATAAAGTAAATATGATTGTCATAGATGATCTGATGAACTCTGCTAGTGAAAGCGAGGAAATTGAGAGAGCCTTTACCAAGTATGTGCATCACAGAAACCTGAGCATTATGTATATATTTCAAAACATATTTTGTCATATTTCCCATATTTTGGGAAAAAGTGTCACACAATTAACCTAAACACAAAGTACACGGTTCTGTTCAAAAACCCCAGGGATAAATAACAAATCACTAGCTCGCTTGGCAAAGTACCCCGGCAAAGCTCAATTCTTTCTAGAAGCTTTTGAAGATGTTACCAAAAGACCTTATAGCTACCTGGTGGTGGATTTAAATGCTTCCACACCAGAAGCTTATAGACTAAGAACTGGTCTTTTCTCTCCAGACTGGCCGGCGGTTTATACTTTGAAAAGAACAACAGCCGGGTATAAAAAGAGATGAATTATTGGCAGGCCCCTTTTTAACAGCCAGGGTTGCTGACCGATAACATGTCTAGGTGCGTGAAGAGAAACCTGCTCCATTTAAAATTACTTAGCAAATTGTCCCTGCAGCAAAGGAGGTCTATACTGTGTTCAGCCTCTGATGATTTAGTAGCGGCCATCTCAGAAATAGCGCTCAATACCTTAAAAGGAAATGTACCTTTGACACAGAATCAAGTGCGTGTGCTGAAGAAGAGATGCAGGCTTATAAAATCTTTGTGTAATAAAAGGGTTTCACTTAAAAGAAAGAAGCATCTGGTAAAGCAGTCTGCGGGGTTTATTGGACCTCTGTTAAGTTTTGCTATCCCTCTGATAACAGGGCTTTTGACTAATCGATAATGGAGTATGCAGAAAAAATGTACCTGTTGCCCAGCCGCCAACTGGAGCAATTAAGAGCTCCCCCTCCGGCAGAGGAAAATATCAGAACGACCACAACTCACTTATGGGATGCTGAAATGAAGTCTGTTCTTCAAAGAACTGACTTGGCCAAATATGAAAAGGCTAAACTTTACAGTGCCGTGCTTCAAAGGTACCTAACGTACGTGAAGCAGAGCGATGTGGATAAAGGGAAAATAAGTCTGTTTCTACCGGAACAGGAACAGAGTGTGACTGCCAAACCCCCAGAAACACCAAAGACCTCAGAGTCTGTTGCTCAGGAGGTGATGGATAACGTGAATAAGTGTTGTAAGAAAAATGCATTAGTACTGCTAAATAAGCTGGGCCAGGATAAAAAAATCTCTTCATGGAACGATAAAGGGACTTTTGTATACAAAGGCTCTGTGGTTAACAGTTCTAACATGCTCGACTTAATCAGGGCCGTCACCCAGACACGCTCTGTTCCTAGCAGACATGTACCTAAAGGATGGGATGTGTTTATGAATGCCATGGTGGAACTGAACGTACCATCTTCCATCATGGGCAACGCGGCCAACAGAGATCTTTTGGAACTCCTGAAGGCCTCAACCGCAGACACTGGAGTAGATTGAGAAACCATGACCCCTTTTTTGCCATCTAAAAAATGAAAATTGGCTAAAAGATCCGAATGGCTCCATGTGTAATATTTTTCACATTCTAAAATTTTTAAAACTGGTAATGTTTTGCTTTAAATAAAATATTTCTATACTTTAAAAAAAAAATAATCTGTGTACTTTTTCTGAATTGGTCATTATTTTTTTTTTTTTTACAAAAACCCACCAAACATCAGTTGTTTTTAAACCCCTCACCTGGGGTGCTTTATTGGATAACATTGCTATGAAAATCATTGCAAGATACACGTCTGGGCTTGTTGAAACACGTTTTGAGCAAGGCTAGGCCTGCCCAAGAATTTAAATTTATTTTCTACAAAATTCATCACCATCTGGTCGTTTTGCACTAAGTCGTTAGAATACAATTTTAAAATTCAGTCAAAAGATAAACCCTTGCTACGATGATGTAAGAAAAACACGCAGTGATAGCTGCAGGCGACGGAGCGGGGGTCTTGTAATTGTCTATTGTGAAACACAATGTCTGTGGCATTTTTGTTTAAAAATTTCATAATGCTTTTAGGAAACAACACACTGTTCGGGGGGTGCCCATATGAGTCAAAAAACTCTCCACGATTATGCTCCACCAAATACAAGGCGAGCCAGTGTTCACCCGGTTGGTTGTGTGGATGCGTGTTGACCACCAAACTGAGGGGTCTCTGACAGAGCTTGCCACCAGGGAGCCAATCACAAGGGAACACATCTAAGAAATACTTTTTCGTATAAGGGTCCGTTGATAAGACATGTGAGAGCTGCATGGTGTCCATGTTCACGTGTAGTCAAACCGAACATTTCTCCTCTGATTTATCTCTATGACGTTGTCAAAAACCCCATACATGATCATATTGACGGTAACCGTTAAAGCTTTCCCAAAATGTATTTCTGTTCTCAGGTTCCCGGTTTTAATCAGGTCAAAGGCAAACAAGGTGTAACCCTGTGCAAACTCCTCATGGTCGATGAACAGAGAATGGTCTTTCATGTGTTTACCAGCCGTCTGTACCAGATTCATGTATTCTCTCACACAGCGTCCTGCCTCAAAGTCTGGTTGCAGAGGCTTGGTTGGTATCTGTTCACCATCCACATACAAGGCCACAAAATTAATACCGTAATGTTTAAAATGAAAGGGATTTTTAGGGTAACTTCTGCTAAAGGCATCATTATCCACAAACCCTAGGACAAGCAACAGGTTCTCCTGGTTATTGACCCTGCTGCCCACGGGGATGCTAAATACTTTCATTCCCACATGGTCCACGGGGTATTTAGCATTAGCAGTAAGCAGGGCCTCCGCATGCCTCAGACGGACACTCGGAAACACCCGTAACTTTCTTCACAAAAAGGGATGCTGATACAATGCGCAGTTTAAAGCCTTCGGCCGCACTGCCCATTAAACAGAAAACATCTTTACTGCGCATCAGTTTATTTTTCACATCCACTCCATTCAACAAAAGTTTTTCTTGAAAAAACAGGTCGCTGTGTAGATGATCCAGCAGCTCTACCGTCCTGCTCTGGGCCGTCAGCTTTGCCCGCCTCACAAACCCTAGATTCCCTCCATCCAACTCCGTTTCTTCATGTTGTCCAGCAGTGTCTTTGTAGAACAGGCCAGTGGAAAATTGCGTGGTGAGGGTGTCATTGCTGTAAGTGAGCACTGATTCTATAAAGGCCCTGTAAGGGTAACAGTTGTTGCTTTGGCTTATGAGGCGGTCTCCCAGCGTGACATCCAACTGACTGAAAATAGAGGCCACAGGGTAATTTGCCAGGCCCACCTCGGCATCCCTGGCGAGTTCAGTTCCATCTCCTTTTACAATCTTGCAACACAGGTACAGCAGCGTGTTGTTTACATCCATATAATCTATGCCATTCCCTGCTATAAAAAAGTCAATGGGGGCAGACTCCATAACAGCTGATAGAGGCTGGCACCTCGGTGTAGATGCTTTTCTCGATGATGGTCTGAGTAGCAGCTATTTGGAACAAGTCTAGTTCTGATTTGGTGCACTCTTCAGACCCGCAGTGAACAAAAGCCATGTTAATTAAAATATCTCTCTTTTACCAGGCAGAGCGTCTCCTCTTTTGCCCAGGCTTCCTCTTGGACTTTCGCTTATGGCTGGCCGTGCGTGTCAAAGCCCTTCTTTTAAAGGGTTTCGGGGGACCTGTGCGTCGCGGGTATGACTCATTTGTCTTTCTCTTCCTCCTTTTAATGTACATCAGCCCTGATCCTTCCTGTGAAGCTGTATTCCCCACCTTCTCCAGAACAGCGCGGGAGACATGACCTACCCCGTCTTTAGCTATGTTTTGAGCGGCGGTTTTTACGTGGGGTTTAATAATCTCTAGCCCCCTCCTCAAAAACAGTATGGCTTTTTGAAAGAGGCTACGAAATATTCCACCCACACCAGCCCCGTACATCCCGGGGGCCCCATGATATCCAGGAAGGGTGTATCCAGCCTGGGCTTTGTAATAGTTCCTGTAGATGGTGGGGTCACTGTAATTTTTTAGGATTGCCATAATAGTGTTTTGCTTTTTAGAAAGCTCGCTCTCTCCACGGATGCAGGTGCAGCTTGACAATCACCTTGCCAAAGCGAAACGAGACACGTCTGTTCTGATCTCTCTTAACATCCCTGTCAGTAAACACCACATAGACACCATCACCATTGAAATAATGAGGTTTATTGTAGGTGATAGTGACAAACTTGTTGTTTTAGATTCATAGATATTAAGGTCAGAAGGGACCATTATGATCATCTTGTCTGATCTCCTGCACAATGCAGGCCACAGAATCTCACCCACCCACTCCTGCAATAAACCTCTCACCTATGTCTGAGCTCCTGAAGTCCTCAAATCATGGTTTAAAGACTTAAAGGAGCAGACAATCCTCCAGCAAGTGACCCATGCCCCATACAACAGAGGAACAGGGATGCAGCATAACAGGAGAACAGAAAAGTCCCCCACAAACTGGTGTTCTACGATATTCATGTACAGATACAGGGAGTTGAAACTGTGATGTCTGCCAAGAAGGGAAATTTTTGGACGCCGCGCTTGGGGCCCAAACCCAGAATGTTAGCTAGCTCCATGCCAGTAGAAAACATGTATGTAAAATCGTCAGATTTAAGTCTAACTTTTCTACCCACAGGGTCATAGTTCATGACCACCTCAGGCGGTCCGGGATGATGAGCCATGGTGCTGTTCAAATGATCCAGTAATTTGGGTATGGTCGAGTAATAACCTCATCGTAGGATGAAATTCCACGTCATATCTCCAAAGGTGATTTCGAAAGAGGTGTCTTCGCTGATAGTGTTCCAGCTGTGTGGGTATTGTATTTCCACTAACCCCACCTCCCAGGCACCTGGGAGAGCCAAGGGCTTAATTAGCCATATTGTAAAGTTGGAGCTGGTGTTTTGGGGAAAAACTGCAGAGTTGGCATTGCTGGGCAAAGTAATGTAAAACCCGCCATTGCTTATTTCTCTCTCTCTCCCTCCCTCTCTCTCTCTGTCTTTGCAGGAGGAATCTTTCTTTTTTTTGTGTGTCTAAATGTCACAGAGTTGAGAAGCTTCCACCCAGCTGTTAAACTTATCAGGCCACCCCAACCATTTCACCAGTAGCTGCTTTTTTCTCCCTTTTCCTTTCTCCGCTAGAACTTTTTCAATCCTGTAAATCCTGTCTCATTTAGGGTTTACTTTTTGTAATTCTTCAGGGTAAAAAGATCCAGTCACTGTCTCACTCTTGTAATCTTTGAATCGGTTTACAGGTCTCTGGCCCCTGGTTAAGGCTTCATCCACTATGAATATCTCATCGGTAAACATCTGTTCATAACCTTTTCCAAAAGCTCCTTTGGTTTTAGATACTCACGTGGTCGCCTTTTCTAAAAGGGGCAACAACCAGTTTTATTTTAAAACCATCTCCGTAAACAGTTTTCCATACCTTCAAAGAATTTGAAGGGTTAACATCAGCGGGTCTGGTACGTACAGTTCTGTGAAAGCTCTGGTTGTAACTCTTTATGAAGTCAGGTAACACGTTGATGTAGTGAAAGGTGTTGTGTGCTGTAAAATATCTCCGCATCCTAGTTTTTAAAGTTCTGTTAAATCGCTCCACAACCCCTGCTTTGACTTCATTATTAGTAACAAAATGGTGGACTCCATGCCACTTTAACAATCTGCTTAAAGGTTTGTTTAAAAATTCTTTCCCCCGATCGGTTTGTAATTTTTGAGGCACGCGACCTTCGCTGAAAATAGCTTTAAAGGCCTTGGATACCTCACCACTTGTCTTGTCTTTTAAGCCTAAGGCCCAGGCACGTTTGGATAGAATGTCTATCGCTGTTAAGATGTATTTAAAACCTCTGTTGTGTTTGGAGAACTGGTGCCTATCCACCAAATCTGCCTGCCATTGCATATCCACATCTGAAACAATGGTCTTCTTTCTTTTAAAACGTATTTGAGCTGGTTTGTGTAAAGTGTAAGCATCCTGGTCTGAAAGCCAGGCTGTTACCTGTTTTCTATTTAAAGTTTTACTATGCTTTTTGGCCATTTGAAAAAGAGGGTTCACCCCACTGAAGCTCCCAACTTCCCCGGGGGTGTAATATATTTTCTTTAACAGAGCCGTCTGTGTAGAAATGACTGTTACTGGAACCATCTTTTACTAACACGAATATGGAGGGGGACACATTCATATTGACACATTTAAATAAGTTTTATTAATTGCCTGGTTTAACATAACCTTTTACAGCCACCTGTAAAAATGGATGCCATGACCCCCTACCTTAAAGAAGTCTGAGCTGGTTCATTCTTCCATTTTGTCCTTTTCCAGATTTTCTTCTTGAGATCTGTCTCTCAGACATGAGCAAAAACAGCTGATGTAAGATATATTTACTCCTACAGGGCTACCGATGTGTAAGTTCTCAAAAGCCTCTAGAAAGGCATCGTCAAGCTGTTGAAAGATTTTCAGAAAAGAAACAGTAAAGCACCCCACTGCTTGTTTTTAGATTTACGCATTCCCAGGTCGGTTCCTAACCCCATTACATCCCATCCTCAACCATCACTTCTTAATCATTCATTTACCTGAGCGATGTCTTTTCTGTTCACCTTGTCCGCCGGTGACTCCTCCAAGCCATGATTGCCTTCCATCTCTGGGGGGGTGGACAATGAGAGGGTGTTACACTCATCACGGTGCCTCACAAGGGTTTGGGTTTCGGGGTCGGGTTCCTGTGTATCCATCAATGGTTGAGTCAAAGGGCCCTCGTCAGAACTGTCGCTGATGTAGCGCTTTCTCCACACAAATCCAAAGGTGCTCGGGGCTAAAAGAAAGTCTGAAGTTCTCATGGGGGTGGTGAAGGGGTCCATGTTTACACGATTTCTAAAATACGCATTCTTGGTAAAAGATGGCCTCTTCTGCCTGGTACTGGGACTTATGGGGTAATGGTGCTGGGCTATGATTGGCAGAGGGTGCTGGGAGGAGTTCTTAGAGGGGTCACATGACCCTTTTCTGGGCGGTTCACACCATCCCAGAACTTGCCCTATTTTGGTCAATTCTGCTCTCAGGGAGGTCCTATGCGGCCGAAACCCATCGCGATTGCTAGAGGGTGGTGGGAGGAGTTCTTGGAGGGGTCACGTGAACCACTTCTGGACCTGTCACCCTGCCCCAGAATTCCTCCTCTCGGGGGTGGTCCCCAACAGCTGAAACCCCTCCTGATTGGTAGAGTGCGGTGGGAGGAGTTGTTAGAGGGGTCCCATAAACCACTTAAGGATGGGTCACCCCACCCTGGAACTCTCCCTAATGGGTCAAATCTCCTCTCGGGGTGGGCCTATGGGGGAAAAACATCCTGATTGGTAGAGGATAGTGGGAGGAGTTCTTAGAGGGGGTCACATGACACACCTTGCTTCCGGTCATGTGTCCGCCTTGACCCTGGAAGTAATACCCCCACGGGGCGGGACTTCTAGTGACAGGTTGGCAGCGTTTAAGGGGTCAAGGGGCAGGGTTAGGGTTTGATTGACCGTAGGACCCTTATACTACTATCAGCAGGTGCAGAATGACCATAGAATGTGCAGTTGGCAGATTATAGGGTTGCTGGCACTGCCTTTTTGGAAGGTTAGACCTCATTGAGGAAAATATTTCCATGGTCATAGCAGCCTGCTGTACTCTGCATAACATTTGTGAAGCCAAGGAGGAAAAGTTTCCCCAGAGGTGGAGTGTTGAGGTGAATCGCCTGGTGGCTGATTTTGAGCAGCCAGACACTAGGGCTATTAGAGGGGCTCAACAAGGGGCTATTTGAATCAGGGAGGTTTTGAAGCAGCATTGTAGTAATCTCTTTCTGCAATGCATTCAGCCAGGCACTGTTTACTTGCCACCTTGAGTGACCCTTGTAATGATTCCTGCCTGAGTGTTAACTGTAGTCTGCAAATGTGCTGATTACCACTCTGTATGAATTTCTGCTGCAACCACCATGTGTAGGTCACAAATAAAGAATCATTGTCTTTGTAAGACTACATTTTTATTAAACAGCAATACACAGATTAACATTTCTTACAAGAGACATGACACTGAGTAGCACTCTGAAATGAGGATCTCACAGCTGTGTGTAAGTCCAGCTGTCGTTATGGAAAATGTCCGCTGGGGTAGAGTGCAAAGGGTACTGTGGTGGGCTGGGACCATGCGAAGAATGTTTGGGGGGAGTTTGGGGAGGACATAGAACACACCTCTGTATGGGCTGCAGGGGGAGTCAAGCACACGTGTTCCAACTGGGACCTGAGCATCTCTGGTCCACCATGAGCTTTATTATCCGTTCCTGCCCTTCTATTATCCGCTCCTGCCCCCATCTGTTCTCCTGGATATCCAATCTAGTTTTTCATTTACTGTCTCTCCCTATGCTCTGTGCTCGCTATAAGCCTGCTCAGACGATTGCAGCACGTCTTGAAACATGTCCTCTGCCAGTGTGTAGGAGCTGGCCTCAAGGGCACATCTGAATCAGCAAAAGAAACAATACACAGAATCAGTATTGTGTGTGCACTCAGTCTTGAATCATAGAAGTTGCATACACCTCTTTCTCACTTGCCCTTGGGAAGCACACAGCCTGGCCAGAGCACTAAACATGGTGAGTTTGGCTGGGAGTGGGGTGGGGAGGTGCAAGATGGGACAAAGGGTCTGGATGGTTTCAGAAGGGGATTAGTGCAAGGGCCCAGGGACACTATTCTGAATACTGGCACAGTTTTCCACAGGTGAGGGGTGATCGAAGCTGAAATCACACTACTGAGGGTAACCGAAGAGGCAAGGATGCATTTCCTGCATGCGGGCGGCTTCAGACAGGGTCCGTATGCTGCTCACCTGTGTGCTGCTTTGGTTCCTGCAGAAGTAGTTGCTAACTAGCACGGAAAAGTTTCCTAAAAGAGGGGAAAAAACAGAGCAGCTCTGCCAAGGAACCTTTGGCAGAGGATTGCAGAGTATCTGCAGGAAATTTTCCTAGATGTCTTTATGGAGAATTCCCAGGAGATTTGGATGTGCATTAACAAACTTTTCTGCAAGGCCCCCACTGCATAGCTGCACAGGGGTATGTGAAGCAAATGCAAACGGTACCTAGTATTGTTAATTTCAATCCCTTCTCCCAAGTGCACCATGTAACAAAATAAAGGACACCTATACCTCATACTCATGTAACCATGCAGTATCAAAGCAAAATAAATACTTACCGGAGCTTTCCTCTCTGGCTTCAGGTGCACCAGAGCCAGATTGCTGGGACTGGCTAGACCCCTCTGGAGTCAAAAAGAGGTTCTGGCTCACCAAGCCACTGGACGAGCCTCTCCCACCCCTTCCTCCAGCTTGACCTCCTCGTCCACACCTTCGTCCTCAGGATTAAGTCTACTGGCCGCTGCCTCCAGTCCGCCAGAAGTATCCAAGGGTCTCTGGGTAGTGGCGGTGGGGTTGCCAGAGAGCATGGCATGCAACTCCTTGTAAAAGCGGCATGTTTTCAGTGCCACACCAGAGTGACAGTTGGCTTCCCTTGCTTTCTGGTATACCTGCCTCAGCTCCTTTATCTTAGCATGGCACCACTGCGTATCCCTTTCATGCCCTTTCTCATCCATGCCATGAGCAGTCTGCTCATAGGTGTCAAAGTTCCTACGGCTGGATCAGAGCTGCAACTGCACAGCCTCCTCTCCCAACAAATCCAGCAACTCCAGTGTATTCCAGGCAGGAGCACATAAAGGACACCTCTACATCATATATGGCTGACTCAAGAATATCTAAGGCCACGTTTTATGGTCAGTTAAATCAAGGTACCCATTCTCATGGGGGCCAGTGCAAACAATATAGACACACTGAAGTCATACTTGAAAGCATGTCTGGTTGACCCCAGCAACTGGGAAGCAATAATCCATGACAGAGAAAGATAGTGGCAGATTTGTCATGTTGCTATTAACTGCTTTGAAGCAAGGGGCATTAACATTTTATGTGAAAAACATGAACAGCCCAAAGCAAGGATACAACAGCATGCAATGGTCATGGACAATCTTGTCTGTCCCACATTTTACCCTGCCAGCAGTTCTCCCATTGGTCTGACCTCACAGATATGTGTTCACCGACAGCATTTGCGGAATCCTTGTATGTCCACAGCAATGTGAGACTCCATCATCATTCTGTGTAAGCAAATGTTGTACTTGCCACATGTAGTTTACTCCAAATAGGAGAGGAAAACGTACACAAGACAGCTTCTATTAAGATGTGATCTGCATACTGAAGAAGTTTGAGAAAACCCTGGTGCAAACTTTGAATATGTTTTCTGTTCCCATATGTAAATACAGTTTAAAACAAAACTTGGATATTGATTAAGATTGAGACCAAAGCTCTCAGGTAAGTGGGGAAGTGGGATACCGGGAGGAAGCAGGCGCGTGCGAGAGGGCAGGGCTCCTGCCTCATACTGAGAAAGAGGGACGATCAGCGAGTTATCTCAAGTGCCTATACACAAATGCAAGAAGCCTGGGAAACGAGCAGGGAGAATTGGAAGTCCCGGCACAGTCAAGGAATTATGATGTGATTGGAATAACAGAGACTTGGTGGGATAACTCACATGACTGGAGTACTGTTATGGATGGATATAAACTGTTCAGGAAGAACAGGCAGGGCAGAAAAGGTGGGGGAGTTGCATTGTATGTAAGAGAGCAGTATGACTGCTCAGAGCTCAAGTATGAAACTGTAGAAAAACCTGAGTGTCTCTGGATTAAGTTTAGAAGTGTAAGCAACAAGGGTGATGTCGTGGTGGGAGTCTGCTATAGACCACCGGACTAGGGGGATAAAGTGGACGAGGCTTTCTCCTGGCAACTCACGGAAGTTACTAGATTGCAGGCCCTGGTTCTCATGGGAGACTTCAATCACCCTGATATCTGCTGGGAGAGCAATACAGCGGTGCACAGACAATCCAAGAAGTTTTTGGAAAGGGTAGGGGACAATTTCCTGGTGCAAGTGCTGGAGGAACCAACTAGGGGCAGAGCTCTTCTTGACCTGCTCCCCACAAACCGGGAAGAATTAGTAGGGGAAGCTAAAGTGGATGGGAACCTGGGAGGCAGTGACCATGAGATGGTCAAGTTCAGGATCCTGACACGGGGAAGAAAGGAGAGCAGCAGAATACGGACCCTGGACTTCAGAAAAGCAGACTTTGACTCCCTCAGGGAACTGATGGGCAGGATCCCCTGGGAGAATAACATGAGGGGGAAAGGAGTCCAGGAGAGCTGGCTGTATTTTAAAGAATCTTTATTGAGGTTACAGGGACAAACCATCCCGATGTGTAGAAAGAATAGTAAATATGGCAGGTGACCAGCTTGGCTTAACAGTGAAATCCTTGCTGATCTTAAACACAAAAAAGAAGCTTACAAGAAGTGGCAGATTGGACAAATGACCAGGGAAGAGTATAAAAATATTGCTCGGGGATGCAGGAGTGAAATCAGGAAGGCCAAATCATACCTGGAGTTGCAGCTAGCAAGAGATGTTAAGAGTAACAAGAAAGGCTTCTTCAGGTATGTTAGCAACAAGAAGAAAGTCAAGGAAAGTGTGGACCCCTTACTGAATGAGGGAGGCAACCTAGTGACAGAGGATGTGGAAAAAGCTAATGTACTCAATGCTTTTTTTGCCTCTATCTTCACGAACAAGGTCAGCTTCCAGACTACTGCACTGGGCAGCACAGCATGGGGAGGAGGTGACCAGCCCTCTGTGGAGAAAGAAGTGGCTCGGGACTATTTAGAAAAGCTGGACAAGCACAAGTACATGGGGCCAGATCCGCTGCATCTGAGAGTGCTAAAGGAGTTGGCGGATGTGATTGCAGAGCCATTGGCCATTATCTTTGAAAACTCATGGCGATCCGGGGAAGTCCCGGACGACTGGAAAAAGGCTAATGTAGTGCCCATCTTTAAAGAAGGGAAGGAGGAGGATCCTGGGAACTACAGGCCAGTCAGCCTCACCTCAGTCCCTGGAAAAATCATGGAGCAGGTCCTCAAGGAATCAATTCTGAAGCACTTAGAGGAGAGGAAAGTGATCAGGAACAGTCAGCATGGATTCACCAAGGGCAAGTCATGCCTGACTAATCTAATTGCCTTCTATGATGAGATAACTGGCTCTGTGGATGAGGGGAAAGCGGTGGACGTGTTGTTCCTTGATTTTAGCAAAGCTTTTGACACGGTCTCCCACAGTATTCTTGCCAGCAAGTTAAAGAAGTATAGGCTGGATGAATGGACTATAAGGTGGATAGAAAGTTGGCTAGATTGTCGGGCTCAACGGGTAGTGATCAATGGCTCCATGTCTAGTTGGCAGCTGGTGTCAAGTGGAGTGCCCCAAGGGTCGGTCCTCGGGCAGGTTTTATTCAATATCTTCATAAATGATCTAGAGGATGGTGTGGATTGCACCCTCAGCAAGTTTGCAGATGACACTAAACTGGGAGGAGAGGTAGATAAGCTGGAGGGCAGAGATAGGATACAGAGGGACCTAGACAAATTAGAGGATTGGGCCAAAAGAAATCTGAAGAGGTTCAACAAGGACAAGTGCAGAGTCCTGCACTTAGGACGGAAGAACCCCATGCACAGCTACAGACTAGGGACCGAATGGCTCGGCAGCAGTTCTGCAGAAAAGGACCTAGGGGTTACAGTGGACGAGAAGCTGGATATGAGTCAGCAGTGTGCCCTTGTTGCCAAGAAGGCCAATGGCATTTTGGGATGTATAAGTAGGGGCATAGCGAGCAGATCGAGGGACGTGATCGTTCCCCTCTATTTGACATTGGTGAGGCCTCATCTGGAGTAGTGTGTCCAGTTTTGGGCCCCACACTACAAGAAAGATGTGGAAAAATTGGAAAGCATCCAGCGGAGGGCAACAAAAATTATTAGGGGACTGGAATACATGACTTATGAGGAGAGGCTGAGAGAACTGGGATTCTTTAGTCTGCGGAAGAGAAGAATGAGGGGGGATTTGATAGCTGCTTTCAACTACCTGAAAGGGGGTTCCAAAGACAATAGATCTAGACTGTTCTCAGTGTAGCTGATGACAGAACAAGGAGTAATGGTCTCCAGTTGCAGTGGGGGAGGTTTAGGTTGGATATTAGGAAAAACTTTTTCACTAGGAGGGTGGTGAAACACTGCAATGCTTTACCTAGGGAGGTGGTGGAATCTCCTTCCTTAGATATTTTTAAGGCCAGGCTTGACAAAGCCCTGGCTGGGATGATTTAGTTGGGGATTGGTCCTGCTTTGAGCAGGGGGTTGGACTAGATGACCTCCTGAGGTCCCTTCCAACCCTGATATTCTATGATTAGATTTACTGCTTTGTTACCAAAGATGATTACAAGATGGAAAAAATAAAGTTGCTCATGTGGATTCAGTTATAGCATGAATGTTTAATGCTATAATATTACTTTACTAATACTAACAGACAATCACATTCGGAGTAGTTTTGCGAACCTTCCAGATTAAGCATCAACGTGATTGAAGGGATTTCTTACATATTATAATGTGAGCCAGTAGGTGGCATGAGAAAGCTGTTTCAGTCCTGCCCACAGTTTATCTCCATGCATGATAGGATGAACCACCACCCTTCTGAACAAAATCTGATCAAGAGAGTTATGCACAAAGTCTATGAGTTCCATTTAGTATTTGCCTGGAAGGATGGTGTGGTTTCTATAGCTTTTTTTGACATGAGTATATAGTATTTGCTCAAGAAAAATCTGCCTTGATGAATGTTAAACAAATTCTGAAATGAGAGATGAAATGTTTTGATCTGAATAGAAATCTAAAGTTAATTCACACACAAAAACATGCAGAGCCAGTGTGAGTGTAGCAGAGGCTCCCTTCAAATATATTTTATGAGGAACCCATTAAAGGGGCCTGCAGACTCAGAAGATTGGAAATGGGACACCGAGTTTTTCACATCTGGGTTGCCAATTGAAATCCAGCAAAGATCATTACTGACAGTTGTTACCCAAGGATGGCTACTTTGCAGTCTTTGGGAAAGGAGATTGTGAGCTCAATTTGATTCCTATTGACAAGTTGCAACTTCATAATCAGCACTGAAGTGTCAGACTATGCAATGAGTGGACCTAGATCGGGGTGGGCAAACTATAGCCCACGGACTGCATCCGGCCCTCCAGCCCTTTTAATCCGGCCCTCAAGCTCCCACTGGGGAGCGGGTTCTGGGGCTTACGCTGCTCTAGCGCTCCAGCCGGGGAGCAGGGTTGGGGGCTGTTCCATTCGGCTCCCAGAAGCAGCAGCATGTCCCCCATCTAGCTCCTATGCATAGGGGCAGCCAGGAGGCTCCGCTCCACATGCTTCCTCTTCCCCAAGCGCTGCCACCACAGCTCCCATTGGCCAGGAACCAGCACTCAGCAGAGCCTCCCTCTAGCAAAGGGAAAATTCACAAGTTGAGAAAACAAAGGTAAACTAATACGCCTTGCCTGGCTATTACTCACAAATTTGAAATATGAGAGACTTGTTCAGGAAGATTTGGAGAACATGGATTGATGTCCAGTCCCTTTTAATCCCAAGAGCGAACGGCCACAGAAAACAAAGAACCCAAAACAAAACCTCTCCTCCCCCCCCCCCACCAGATTTGAAAGTATCTTTTGTCCCCATTGGTTCCTTTGGTCAGGTGCCAACCAGGTTACTTGATCTTCTTAACCCCTTATAGGTAAGGAGGAATTTAGGCTACCCCTATGGTTATGACAAAGGCTGACCAGCTAGCCCTTTACATCAGCACTGAATCTGGCTGAAATATTAAAAAAACATTATTAATCGCATCACCCCAACACCTTACTTTATCAGCACAGCATGTCATGGTCACTGTGTAAACTAGAGGGCTTTTGTAGGCTTTTGTAAACTCTGTTGCTTTTGTAGGCCAAGCACATTTCATGCCCCAGGGGCACCTTCCTCCTCTATTCCCCCCTCAAACTCCCTATGTGCCACCCTTCCATCTCCTCTATTTCAGGGACCCCCAGCAACCTCCTCACACCTCCATTATGCCAGGGATTCTCTGTGGCCTTCATTTTCCCCCTATGCCAGGGGCACTGTGTAACCCATTCTACCCTCTGCCATGTGGCAGGAGCTGTGTGTGCCCCCCAAGCTATTGTCCTTCATTGTCCTTCTCATTCTCTGTCCTTTCCCCCAGGTTGCAATTCTTGCTCATACCAGGGTCTCCTATTTCCCCGCACATCCCTCCAGAGATTCCCATGTGCTCCCTCTACCAGAGGCTCTGTGCACTATCCGACTTTCCCCCATATCAGGGGCTCCATGTGCCCCATTCTACTCCACCATTCTTATTGCTCTTCTTTCTGATAAGTCAATGAGGGTCAAAATCAAAATGGTTTTGGCCACTGAAGCCTAGAACATTCCCTGAAAATTTGGAATTGATCAAATGCAGCATTCAAAAGTTATCATATTACAGACAAACAGGCAAAAAGAGAAATGCCATTGAGCTGAGTGTAAGATCTCACTTTACTCCGGAAACAAACTGCTGCAGCACTCCTGTCCTGACACAACTTTTCAATCACACAAACATGCCCACCCATCAGCTTCTCCCCAGCTGCCAGTCTCCCCAGCAACTCCTCTCTGCCCCTCAGAAATCTTCCCGTTGCTCTTCAGTTCCTCCTTCATCATTTGTTTTCCAGCTTTTCTTCCCAAGCTGCCTCCCTGGCTTCTGCTGCCCCCTCCTTTCCACTATAATGCTTCTCTCACTCCTCCCCATTTGCTTTCTTCTTTCTAGCTACAGCTTCTCTCTGTCTTTCTCCGCTTAGCTGGCCTTTCAATCTCTCCCCTGCTTCAATGGCTCCAGCCAAGCACTGCTTCCCTGATGCAGTTGCTCTCCAGATGCCTCTTTCCCAATGGCCTTTCTCGTCCCACACCCAGCCTCACCCCGTTTAAATACTTCCTTCCCCACCTCTCCATTACTAATCCTGCTGCTTCCCGCCTACTTCTTCGCTACTCACTCCTCCAACTCTCCATCATTGCAAAAGTTCTCCAGCGACCTCCTACCACTACAGCTTCTTTCCTCAGCTTGTCTTTCTAGCACTTCAGTGGCTTCCACACGTACACACTTCTCTGTTTCTGCTCCTGCTCTACTTGTCTCTTCCTCCTCCTGTCCCTCTCCCACTACTCTTTTCCACCTACTTATCCCCCCCTGCTCAGAAACACACATCCTTGATGAACTCAAAGGTTGCAATCCAATCTTTCTTCATAAGAAATGAGTCTACTTTCCCAGCCTTTCCCTTATCCACATTTCACTCCTCACATGACATCCCAGTTACCCTCCTTGCTCACTTCATTTCCCCTCCATCACTTCTAATCCATTTTGGTTCTTGTAACATCCTCGTCAGTATAGTAGCTGAACACTTATTACCTAATACCATTCTGTCCCTACTTCATCCATCCATTGCCCACAGCCCAATTATTCTCTCTTTAGGAACCATCCCCTTCTCCTGTTTGCCTCTACCCAGCTGCAGCGGCACAGAAGCCAGCAAACAGAGCTGTAAACAGGGGAGTCTGAGTGGGAGTTTGTAAGGGGAGTTTGGGGGGGAAGAATAAGAACCAGGCAAAGGAACAGACAGGCTAGTGAAGGGAATGTGTGGTGGTCTGGTTGTGTTTTGGTGCTCGTTGGGGGGTTTGTTTTGCTGAGGGTGGTGTTGTTTTGGTTTGGTTTGTGTTTCCCAGACTAACAGGACATAGGTGAGAAGGCTATGACAGACACAGAGGCAGCAGTGGTAGTGACCCAAGTACTGGAAGACATAATGAAGATGACTGGATGTAGAAGCTGTGGCATGTACATGATCCTGGAAGGGGTACCTGAAAAGAATTTCGTCTGCATGAAGTGCCGCCTGATAGAGCTGATGGAAGAAAAGATCCTAGGACTGGAGATGCAGGTGGAGACTCTGGTTGAGTTTAGAAGGGGGTTCGAGTGGATGATGGAGCAAAGACATGAGGAGGCTGAAGGGAAAAGCTCAGACTTCCAGATGGAAGCAGGACCAAAGAACTCTGAGGGGATACTGCTGGGTGAGGAAAGTGGACAGTGGAACCATGTAACTAAGAGAACCAGACACAGGAAAAGATGGGCCAGTGAAGGAGAAACAGAGCTCAGGAACAGGTTTGTGGAGTTGGAAAATGAAGAAGGGGCACAGCAGGTGGTCACTGAAGGTGCGAGGGCAAGGAAGAAGAGAAGAGCAGATAGTCCTATAGGAAGAGGGCAAGAGTCAATGGAGATAACACCAAATATGAGCCCCAGGAGGATACGGGATGGCTTGCAGAGGATTGCAAGGGACAATAGGAATCGAGAGGACTTGCAGCCAGATGGAACAGGGGATGGACTGGAGAATTGCACCACTGCCAGGAAAATGCAGGTCTACGTGATTGGAGACTCATTACTGAGAAGAATAGACAGGCCTGTAACAAGAGCTGATCCAGAGAACAGAAGGGTGTGCTGTCTGCCGGGTGCTAAGATACGGGATGTGGATTTGAAGAGGATCCTAACGGGAGCAGGAAAGAATCCATTGATTATCCTTCATGTGGGAACAAATGATACGGCTAGATTCCCACTGGAACGTATCAAGGGAGACTATGCCAGGCTGGGGAAGACGCTTAAGGAAATCGAGGCTCAGGTGATCTTCAGTGGGATTCTGCCTGTTCCCAGAGAAGGGCAACAAAGGTGTGACAAGATTATGATGCTCAACAGATGGCTCAGGCAGTGGTGCAATAAGGAGGGCTTTAGGATATATGGCCACTGGGAAGCATTCATAGACAGAGGACTATTCTCTCGGGATGGACTTCATCTGAGTAAGGAGGGAAATAGACTTCTAGGATGGAGGATGGTACAACTGATCAAGAGAGCTTTAAACTAGGAATTTGGGGGAGATGGTTGGGAGATGTCCAGGTAATCTCCATGCCAGATTTTCTCTTTGAGAGGGAAGAAAATGAAGAAAGGATACAGTCGTGGGTAGGAGAATGGACATAAGGCGGAAGGGCAGTGTACATACCAATCTTTGAAAACTCGTGGCGAACGGGGGAAGTCCCAGATGACTGGAAAAAGGCTAATGTAGTGCCAATCTTTAAAAAAGGGAAGAAGGAGGATCCTGGGAACTACAGGCCGGTCAGCCTCACCTCAGTCCCCGGAAAAATCATGGAGCAGGTCCTCAAGGAATCAATTCTGAAGCACTTAGAGGAGAGGAAAGTGATCAGGAACAGTCAGCATGGATTCACCAAGGGAAGGTCATGCCTGACTAATCTAATCGCCTTCTATGATGAGATTACTGATTCTGTGGATGAAGGGAAAGCAGTGGATGTATTGTTTCTTGACTTTAGCAAAGCTTTTGACACGGTCTCCCACAGTATTCTTGTCAGCAAGTTAAGGAAGTATGGGCTGGATGAATGCACTATAAGGTGGGTAGAAAGCTGGCTAGATTGTCGGGCTCAACGGGTAGTGATCAATGGCTCCATGTCTAGTTGGCAGCCGGTGTCAAGTGGAGTGCCCCAGGGGTCGGTCCTGGGGCCGGTTTTGTTCAATATCTTCATAAATGATCTGGAGGATGGTGTGGATTGCACGCTTAGCAAATTTGCGGATGATACTAAACTGGGAGGAGTGGTAGATACGTTGGAGGGCAGAGATAGGATACAGAGGGACCTAGACAAATTGGAGGATTGGGCCAAAAGAAACCTGATGAGGTTCAATAAGGATAAGTGCAGGGTCCTGCACTTAGGACGGAAGAACCCAATGCACAGCTACAGACTAGGGACCGAATGGCTCGGCAGCAGTTCTGCAGAAAAGGACCTAGGGGTTACAGTGGACGAGAAGCTGGATATGAGTCAGCAGTGTGCCCTTGTTGCCAAGAAGGCCAATGGCATTTTGGGATGTATAAGTAGGGGCATAGCGAGCAGATCGAGGGACGTGATCGTTCCCCTCTATTTGACATTGGTGAGGCCTCATCTGGAGTAGTGTGTCCAGTTTTGGGCCCCATACTACAAGAAGGATGTGGATAAATTGGAGAGAGTCCAGCGAAGGGCAACAAAAATGATTAGGGGTCTGGAACACATGACTTATGAGGAGAGGCTGAGGGAACTGGGATTGTTTAGTCTGCAGAAGAGAAGAATGAGGGCGGATTTGATAGCTGCTTTCAACTACCTGAGAGGTGGTTCCAAAGAGGATGGTTCTAGACTATTCTCAGTGGTAGAAGATGACAGGACAAGGAGTAATGGTCTCAAGTTGCAGTGGGGGAGGTTTAGGTTGGATATTAGGAAAAACTTTTTCACTAGGAGGGTGGTGAAACACTGGAATGCGTTACCTAGGGAGGTGGTGGAATCTCCTTCCTTAGAAGTTTTTAAGGTCAGGCTTGACAAAGCCCTGTCTGGGATGATTTAATTGGGGATCGGTCCTGCTTTGAGCAGGGGGTTGGACTAGATGACCTCCTGAGGTCCCTTCCAACCCTGATATTCTATGATTCTATGATTCAATCTAATAGGTAATATTGGCAATAGAATGTCTGTGCCCAATCAGGTAAAGAATGTGAGCGAAGCCAAACAGCAAGAATTTAGATGTTTGTACACTAATGTGAGGATCCTAGGTAACAAAATGGAGGAACTAGAGCTACTGGTGCAGGAAGTGAAACCAGATATTATAGGGATAACAGAAACATAGTGGAATAGTAGTCATGACTGGAGTACGGGTAATGAAGGGTATGTGCTGTTCGGGAAAGACAGAGATAAAGGCAAAGGTGGTGGAGTAGCATTGTATATCAATGATGAGGTAGACTGTAAAGAAATAAGAAGTGATGGAATGGTTAAGACAGAGTCCATCTGGGCAAAAATCACATTGGGGAAGAAAGCTACTAGAGCCTCCCCTGGGATAGTGCTTGGGGTGTGCTATAAACTGCCGGGATCCGATCTGGATATGGATAGAGACCTCTTTAATGTTTTTAAAGAAGTAAATACTAACGGGAATTGTGTGATCATGGGAGACTTCAACTTCCCAGATATAGACTGGAAGACAAGTGCTAGTAATAATAATAGGGCTCAGATTTTCCTGGATACGAAAGGTGATGGATTCCTTCACCAAGTAGTTGCTGAACTGACAAGAGGGGATGCCATTTTAGATTTGGTTTTGGTGAGGACCTCATAGAAGAAATGGTTGTAGGGGACACCCTTGGTTCGAGCGATCATGAGCTAATTCAGTTCAAACTAAATGGAAGGATAAACAAAAATAGATCTGTGACTAGGGTTTTTGATTTCAAAAAGGCTAACTTAAAAAAATTAAGGAAATTAGTTAGGTAAGTGGATTGGACTGAAAAACTTGTGGATCTAAAGGCAGAGGAAGCCTGGAATTACTTCAAGTCAAAGTTGTAGAAACAATCAGAAGCCTGCGTCCCAAGAAAGGGGAAAAAATTCATAGGCAGGAGTTGTAGACCAAGCTGGATGAGCAAGCATCTCAGAGAGGTGATTAAGAAAAAGCAGAAAGCCTACAAGGAGTGGAAGATGGGAGGGATTAGCAAGGAAAGCTACTTTACTGAGGTCGGAACATGTAGGGATAAAGTGAGAAAGGCCAAAAGCCATGTAGAATTGGACCTTGCAAAGGGAATTAAAAGCAATAGTAAAAGGTTCTATAGCCATATAAATAAGAAGAAAACAAAAAAAGAAGTGGGACTGCTTAACACTGAGGATGGAGTGGAGGTTAAGGATAATGTAGGCATGGCCCAATATCTAAACAAATACTTTGCCTCAGTCTTTAATGAGGCTAATGAGGAGCTTAGGGATAATGGTAGGATGATAAATGGGAATGAGGATATGGAGGCAGATATTACCACATCCGAGGTAGAAGCCAAACTCAAACAGCTTAATGGGACTAAATCGAGGGGCCCGCATAATCTTCATCCAAGAATATTAAAGGAACTGGCACATGAAATTGAAAGCCCATTAGCTAGAATTTTTAATCAATCTGCAAACTCAGGGATTGTACCATATGACTGGAGAATTGCTAACATAGTTCCTATTCTTAAGAAAGGTAAAAAAAACGATCCAGTAATTACAGGCCTATTAGTTTGACATCTGTAGTATGCAAGGTCTTGGAAAAAATTTTGAAGAAGAAAGTAGTTAAGGACATTGAGATCAATGGTAATTGGGACAAAATACAACATGGCTTTACAAAAGGTAGATTGTATCAAACCAACCTGATCTCCTTCTTTGAGAAGGTAACAGATTATTTAGACAAAGGGAACGCAGTGGATCAATTTTACCTCGATTTCAGTAAGGCATTTGATATGGTTCCACATGGAGAATTATTAGCTAAATTGGAAAAGATGGGGATCAATATGAAAATTGACAGGTGGATAAGGAACTGGTTAAAGGGGAGACTACAGCGGGTCACACTGAAAGGTGAACTGTCAGGCTGGAAGGAGGTTTAGTGGAGCTCCTCAAGGATCGGTTTTGGGACCAATCTTAATCTTTTTATTACTGATCTTGGCACAAAAAGTGGGAATGTGCTAATAAAGTTTGCGGATGACACAGAGCTGGGAGGTATTGCCAATACAGAGAAAGACCGGGATATCATACAGGAAGATCTGGATGACCTTATAAACTGGAGTAATAGTAATAGGATGAAATTTAATAGTGAAAAGTGCAAGGTCATGCATTTAGGGATTAATAATAAGAATTTCTGTTATAAACTGGGGACGCATCATTTGGAAGTAAGAGAGGAGGAGAAGGACCTCGGAGTATAGGTTGATCACAGGATGACTATGAGCCGCCAATGTGATATCGCCGTGAAAAAAACTAATGCGGTCTTGGGATGCATCAGGCGAGGTATTTCCAGCAGAGATAAGGAGGTGTTAGTACTGTTATACAAGGCACTGGTGAGACTTCATCTGGAATATTGTATGCAGTTCTGGTCGCCCATGTTTAAGAAGGATGAATTCAAACTGGAACAGGTACAGAGAAGGGCTACTAGGATGATCCGAGGAATGGAAAACCTGTCTTATGAAAGGAGACTCAAGGAGCTTGGCTTGTTTAGCCTAACCAAAAGAAGGCTGAGAGGAGATATGATTGCTATCTATCAATATATCAGAGAGATAAATACCACGGAGGGAGAAGAATTATTTAAGCTCAGTACCAATGTGGACACAAGAACAAATGGATATAAACTGGCCATCAGGAAGTTTAGACTTGAAATTAGACAAAGTATTCTAACCATCAGAGGAGTGAAGTTCTGGAACAGCCTTCCAAGGGAAGCAATGGGGGCAAAAGACACATCTGGCTTCAAGACTAAGCTTGATAAGTTTATGGAGGAGATGATATGATGGGATAGCCTAATTTTGTTATTAATTGATCTTCAACTATTAGCGGTAGATATGCCCAATGGCCTGTGATGGGATGTTAGATGGGGTGGGATCTGAGTTACTACAGAGAATTCTTTCTTGGGTGCCTGGCTGGTGAGTCTTGTCCACATGCTCAGGGTTTAGCTGATCACCATATTTGGGGTCGGGAAGGAATTTTCCTCCAGGGCAGATGGGCAGAGGCCATGGGGGTTTTTCGCCTTTCTCTGCAGCATGGGGCATGAGTCACTTGCTGGAGGATCCTCTGCACCTTGAAGTCTTTAAACCACGATTTGAGGACTTCAATAGCTCAGACATAAGTTAGGGGTTTGTTATAGGAGTTGGTGGGTGAGATTCTGTGGCCTGCGTTGTGCAGGAGGTCAGACTAGACTATCATAATGGTCCCTTCTGACCTTAAAATCTATGATTCTATGATCATATCCTTTTCTTTTGTTTTCTTTCCCATCAAGACATTTTCTGGGCAGATGCTCGCTCTTTCCTAATTAGTCTCCTTCCACCTCTTCATGAATTTCAAACAACAAGAAGAATTAGAGATTTAAAACACTTAGGCCTTGTCTATGTAGGAAAATTGACTAGCATAGTGATAGCAGAATAAAATATTTCAGAGTAAGGTATTCTGAAATAGCTCCCTGTGTAGACACTCTGTTGTGGAATAAAAGTCACTTTTATTCTGGAACAGTGTGTCCACATGGAGAGCTATTCCAGAGTAGCTATTGCAGATTAGTTTATTCCACAATAGCTATACCAACTTCCCTTTTTAGACACACTCTTAGCCCTGGTCTACACTATGGGATTAGGTCGAATTTAGCCGCGTTAGGTCGAATTTAGCCACATTAGGTCGATTTAAAAATGACTGTGTCCACACAACCAAACCTGTTCCGTCGACCTAAAGGGCTCTTAAAATTGACTTCTGTACTCCTCCTCGATGAGGTTGACCTTTGCTGGGTCGAATTTGGGGTAGTGTGGACGCAAATTGATGGTATTGGCCCCTGGGAGCTATCTCAGAGTGCTCCATTGTGACCACTCTGGACAGCATTTTCAACTCCGATGCACTAGCCAGGTACACAGGAAAAGCCCCGGGAACTTTTGAATTTCATTTCCTGTTTGGTCAGCGTGGCGAACTCAGCAGCACAGGTGACCATGCAATCCCCCCAGAATCGCAAACGAGCTCCAGCATGGACTGAAAGGGAGACACTGGATCTGATTGATGTATGGGGAAAAGCATCTGTGCAGGCCGAACTCCGATCAAAAAGAAGAAATGCAAATATATATGCCAAAATCTCACAGGGCATGTTGGAGGGAGGCTACAACAGGGACACACAGCTGTGCCACGTGAAAGTTAAGGAGCTCAGGCAAGCCTACCAAAAGACGAAGGAGGCAAATGGTCGCTCCGGGTCAGAGCCCCATACGTGCTGCTTCTGTGATCATCTGGATGGCATTCTAGGGGAGGACCCTACCACCCCACCACTGTCCGTGGACACCTGCAAGGGGGGAGTCTCACGCAACAGGGAGGAGGATTTTGTGGATGAGGAGGAGGAGAATGTGGAGCAGGCAAGCGGTGAATCCATTCTCCCCGGCAGCCAGGACCTTTTCATCACCCTAGAGCCAATACCCTCCCAAGGTGGGATCCCCATCCCTGAAGCTGGAGAAGGCACCTCTGGTGAGTGCACATTTGTAACTACAGTACAGGGTTTAAAAGCAATAGTGTTTAATGTTTGATTTGCCTTGAAGAATGGGATGCATTCGTGGCCAGTACAGCTACTGGAAAAATCTGTTCACATGTCTGGGGATGGAGCAGGAATCCTCCAGGGACATCTCCATGAAGCTCTCCTGGATGTACTCTGAAAGCCTTTGCAGAAGGTTTCTGGGGGAGGGCTGCCTTATTTTGTCCTCCACGGTAGGACACTTTACCACACCAAGCCAGTAGAAAGTATTCTGGAATCATTGCAGCACAAAGCATGGCAGCGAATGGTCCTAGGTTTTGGTCAATTCATTCAACATTCAGTCTTTATCTTTCTGTGTCAGCCTCAGTACAGTGATATCATTCATCGTCACCTGGTTGAAATAGTGGAATTTTTGTAAGGGAACAGTAAAAGAACCCCATTCATACTGGGCTGTTTGCGCTTGGCTAAAAGGGATCACCCCAGAGAATAGTCACATGGCAGAGGGGAGGGGGTGAAGGGATCATCCCGGAGAATAGCCACACGGAAGGGTGGGGAGAGGTGTGTGCTGCACATCCACCCTAAAACCACAGCCCCTCCTTTTAAATGTGAAACCCAACCCATTGCTTGCTCTGGGACAGGAGGGCGCTGCAGTTTGAAAACATTCCCACATGTTATGAAGGCATAAGAAGCCAACCCCATGTACCCTTTGGTTTACCATGGCTGCCTGGAAACCGAATTCTGTTGCCCAGCCATATGTGTGTGATGTGACACCATACTGGCAGGCGCTCAATATAAAAGGGAAAATACGACCTTGTACCTAAACCACATGTGCTGTCTGCTGTGAATTGCTTGATTCACTGTGAAAGAGTCGCCCTTTTGTTCTCAGAAATGTATCATCTTCAATTTTAGTCTCCCTTTTTATCTCCCCCAAGGTGCAAATGTTTCTACGCTCCCCCTATCATCTCCATCCCTGAGGTTATTGCAGATTAGAAGGTGAAAAAACACACTCGCGATGACATATTTGCTGAGCTCATGCAGTACTCCCGCACTGATAGGGCAGAGCTTAATGCATGAAGGCATTCAGTGGCAGAGGCCAGGAAAGAATTAAGTGAGCGCGAAGAGCAGAGGCAGGACGTGATGCTGAGGCTAATGGGGAAGCAAACAGACGTGAAGAAGCATCTGTTGGAGCTGCAGGAAAGCCAACAAGAGCACAGACCCCCACTGCATCCACTGTATAACCGCATGCCCTCCCCCCCAAGTTCCATATGCGCCTCACCCAGATGCCCAAGAAGGGGGAGAGGCTCTGAGAACCCAGCCACTCCACTCCTGAGGATGGCCCAAGCAACAGAAGGCTGTCATTCAAACAGTTTGATTGTTAGTGTGACTAGAATAAACAATGTGGCCTTGTCCTTCCCTCCTCCCCCACCCCACCCGGGCTACCTTGTTGTTGGTTCTCTCATTTTTTTTTAATTATTAAAGAAAGAATGCATGGTTTCAAAACAATAGTTACTTTATTTCGAAGGGAGGCGGGTGGTTGGCTTACAGGGAATTAAAATCAACAAAGGGGCGGGTTTGCATCAAGGAGAAACACACACAACTGTCACACTGTAGCCTGGCCAGTCATGAAACTGGTTTTCAAAGCCTCTCTGATGTGCAGAGCACCTAGCTGTGCTCTTCTAATTGCCCTGGTGTCTGGCTGCTAAAAATCGGACGTCAGGCAATTTGCCTCAACTTCCCACCCTGCCATAAATGTCTCCCCCTTACTCTCACAGATATTATGGAGCACATAGCAACCAGCAATAACAATGGGAATGTTGGTTGCGCTGAGGTCTGATGTAGTCAGCAAACAGCACCAGTGAGCTTTTAAACATACAAAGGCACATTCTACCACCATTCTGCACTTGGTCAGCCTATAGCTGAACTGCTCCTGACTACTGTCCAGGCTGCCTGTGTAAGACTTCATGAGCCATGGGAGCAAGCGGTAGGCTGGGTCGCCAAGGATAACTATAGGCATTTCAACATCCCCAACAGTAATTTTCTGATCTGGGAAGTAAGTCCCTTCTTGCAGCTGCTTGAACAGCCCGGAGTTCCTAAATACGTGAGCGTCATGCACTTTTCCTGGCTATCCCACACTGATGTCGGTGAAATGTCCCTTGTGATCCACCAGTGGTTGCAGCACCATTGAGAAGTACCCCTTGCGGTTTATGTACTGGTTGGTAAGGTGGTCAGGTGCCAAGATGGGGATATGCGTTCTGTCGATTACTGCACCACAGTTAGGGAACCCCATTGCAGCAAAGTCATCCAGTATGACCTGCACATTTCCCAGAGTCACTACCCTTGATAGCAGCAGCTCAGTGATCGCGTTGGCTACTTGCATCACAGCAGCCCCCACAGTAGATTTGCCCACTCCAAATTGATTCCCGACTGACCGGTAGCTGTCTGGCATTGCAAGCTTTCAGAGGGCTATCGCCACTTGCTTGTGAACTGTGAGGGCTGCTCTCATCTTGGTATTCCTGTGCTTCCGGGTGGAGGAAAGCAACTCACAGAGTTCCAGGAAAGTGGCCTTATGCATGCGAAAGTTTCGCAGCCACTGTGAATCATCCCATACCTGCAACAATGTGCGGTCCCACCAGTCTGGGCTTGTTTGCCTGGCCCAGAATCGGTGTTCCACTGTATCAACCAGCCCCACTGCCACCATGATGTCCCAATTGCCACAGCCCGTGCTTTCAGGAACATGTGTGTCCATGTCCTCATCAAAATCCTCCTCGTGCTGGCATCTCTTAGCCCGGTTCTGCATATAGTCCAGGATAATGCACGAGGTGTTTACAATGCTCACAACAGCAGCGGTGATGGTGAGCTGAGCGGGCTCCATGCTTGCCATGGTATGGCGTCTGCACAGGTAACTCAGGAAAAAAGGCGCGAAACAATTGTCTGCCGTTGCTTTCACAGAGGGAGGGAAGGTGGGGAGGGCCTGATGATATGTACCCAGAACCACCCACAACAATTTTTTTGCCCCATCAGGCATTGGGCGCTTAACCCAGAATTCCAATGGGCCGTGGAGACTGTGGGAACTGTGGGATAGCTACCCACAGTGCACCGCTCTATAAGTTGATGCTAGCCACGGTAGTGAGGACACACTCCGCTGACTTAATGCGCTTAGTGGGGACATACGCAATCGATTTCTAAAAATCGACTTCTATAAAATTGACCTAATTTTGTAGTGTAGACATACCTTAGAATGTCTTAGTCCATTCCACTGCCTATGCAGTTTTGTTTCTTTCCCTATATTTTCTAGTACTTTGTCTAGTCTGATTTAAATGACTCATGATGGAACTTCCACCAGATCCTTTGGAAGAACATTCCTCATTTTCATTTACAATGTCTTTGATGTCTACAAGTAATCAACTGATGTTTACAATCCAGTGTTTTCATGAAGAGAGCTACCTATGATGTCACAAATTCTGAATTGTGGCATCACTGAATACATTAAGCAGGAAGAGGCTGGTTATAAAAGAGGGAATTTCTATTTATATTAAACGTTTAGGTAATCAATCAACAATGATAGGCAAGGAAGTATTGCACAGGAAAACAAAACACCTAATTTTGCCACCTTTGCTCATGTCGATGGCACTACTTGTGTCATAAGTAAAACTGCTTGAAGCGCTTTAAGGAAAGGTTTTTAAATAAAAAAAGCCTTGTTTCAAAAATTATTTTTTGGTTAATTGTTGATATTGTTGTAATTTATGTTTTGAAAGAAGAATTCATGCCCCTTTTTCAAAAACTTTATCAAAATGACTATCAAAATAGTTCCTGTCATTTAAACAAAACATTCATTAACATTTTTGGTAATGTCAATAAATTTTGGGGAAAAATACCAAAAAACAAAAACAAAAAAACCCCCACAAAAAGATCAGTTTTACTTTTTAAAATTTTACTTGAAAACAGGTTTTAGTTTTTTGACCAGCTCTATAAGTAAGGGCCTACTGTGTGTGTGGGGAGGGAGGTGCAGGATTTATGTCTTTAATGAGGTTTTCGTAGAATTTTTAAAGGTCTGCCAAAATTTGGCTTCAAGTTAGTGTCAAAAGAGTAAAAGCAAATATATCTACAGTTTCTGGTGAAATAGATCACAGGAGGAACAATAGGGAAGTAATTAAGATAATTTCCTGTTATGCCTATACATAGCTGTAGAACAAATGGTACATCTGAACACTAATTGTGAATTTTCTCAGGTTTGCAGCTCTGAAATTTACATTCTTTTCAAGTAACTTTCTGTGCTAGAATTCCTTGCTCTTTTTAATACCCATTCACAGCAAAATTGATCCATGTTTAAATAAACTAATTTGGTAGGCTTTGATTTTTCTCTCAAAACAGGTATATAATTATAGTATCTTATGAAAAACAGATCATAAATAAGTAATATTTAAGGCACCTAAATGTTTTAAATATCCTCCATATTTGTTTCTTTAATTATAATTATAATCATACAGATTTTGCTCCAGTTTCTCTCAAAACAGTTTACGACTAAATTTTCACTCTGTAAGCAAATTTTTACAGTAAAATTACACATCTTTCAAAATATGACGTCTAATGAAAAATGCTAACAACTTTAACTTCAGACATTTATTATTTTTGTGAAATTATGTTTTACTGTATATATTTTTAAACCTCTCTCATCCCTTGAATGTTGTTTGACTTCTTAGATCCCGAGTCTGCTATCAGCTCAATGCAAGTGAACACCTGCCTCCCCCATAAACCTCCCCCACAGAAATATCATGGCCTTTTGTTGATTGCTTATGGGGGCAAGGACTGTGATTTCTTTTGTGTTTGGTTTGGACACTGTCAGCTAATTAATAAATTCCTAAGATATTTTATCATCTCTCTTTACAGAGCTGTTCCTTTATTGTTCACTCTATTAATGCGTGTAGATGCTTGAAATATTGTTGCTCAGAAAAAAAAGAAAAACAAATAAAATATCCAAATCAACTGCAGGCTCACATAAAACATTTTAAAACCATGCATGCAGCATCTACCAAGGCCAAGCATGTTAATCTGCACCGTCTTTTTGAGGAGACCTGTAAACCATAACTCTGATTCTTTTGGGACAAGACACTGTTATTGTCACACATTTGGCAATACGTTCCATAATGTTCCATACTGCATGGCCTGGAGGACTGCAATGTGCATGCAGAGCTCCCATTTGCCTGCAGAGAGCCCTAGTGAAGTCACTCGGGCTCTGCCAAAGTGTAGCAGGATCAGGGCCTAAGCTATTTTAGTGGTTCTATATTGGTCCTTGGGAGTATCAAAATAAATGGAAAGATTTATAGAGCTGTTGATGTAAAAGAGCCCTAAAGGTATCTGAGTTTCTGTTAACTAGTACACACAAGACACAAATTGACAGAGAGCCAGTAACTGTTGGTTTTGGTTTCTGAATATTCAGATCTAGAGAGTTTTACATACTTTCTTGTTTGGAGACATAAGACGGCAGGAGTTGGAATGTCGTTTTGTGTCATATATTGGGTCTATTAAACCAGTAAGTTTTACTTATGACACAAGTAGTCCCATCGACATTGCCTGATGGGGCAAAAAAAATTGTTGTGGGTGGTTCGGGGTACATGTAATCAGGCGCGCCCTCCCTCCCTCCCTCTGTGAAAGCAACGGCAGACAATTGTTTCGCACCTTTTTTCCTGAGTTACCTGTGCAGACGCCATACCATGGCAAGCATGGAGCCCGCTCAACTCACCATCACCGCTGCTGTTGTGAGCATTGTAAACACCTCGTGCATTATCCTGGACTATATGCAGAAACCGGGCTAAGAGATGCCAGCATGAGGAGGATTTTGATGAGGACATGGACATACATGTTCCTGAAAGCACGGGCTGTGGCAATTGGGACATCAATTGGGACTCACAACATGTGGGCAGCCTGAGCATGTCTTATCAGAGTCACAGGTGGTAAGCATAGCTAAGAACAAGCAGTGAGAAAAATACTATGTTAAATAGCAGGGAATATGAGATTTTTCACACTAAAATAATCTTTTCAAAAAAGTAACCTAGCTCAAGTGATAACAGAACAGAATTTACACTTTGATAGATAAACTGTAAAATGGAGATTGAGGGAATTTGAAGAACAAACAGCTACAAGTTAAAGACAAAAATGAAACTCTTTGAGTATCTGAAAAGTAGGAAGCCTGCTGGTGAGACAGAATGTGTGGCCAGAGGGCAATCAGAAAGAATGATCCACAGTTACTTTTCAAGGCCCCGAAACTACACAATAAACCCCTGCACCTTGGCAGAGTCCCACTGATTTCAGTGTTCAAGGGGCAATATTCAAGTTCTATGGATAAGGCCTCAAGTTCTGAAATTCTTCTGACTTATGTTGCAGCCATCAGAAAGGTATCTCTGAGTAAAAGAACAGAGAGACAGAAGAGAGGGGTATAAATGGGCATTTGGGAAACATGTCCCACAAGGTTAAGGTCTTGTGTATAGCTGGGTGAGGCAGGGTGAGGGGTTTGAAGTACAGGGGAAGGTAAGTACCACCATGAGGAGTGGGAGTGGGTGAAAATCAGCAAGAGGAGCCTGAGAAAGAGAAGAGGCAACAGGGTAGCAGTGTGAGGGTAGGGGGAGGATTTGAGCTGAGGTGTGGAGGCAGCAGCATGAATGGGTGAGGCAATACCGGGATTTTGTGAGGGGATGAGGTGCAGTGTGGGGATATTTTACAGAGGGTGGGGATAGTAGCAAGGGAAAGGATGGAAAAGAGGAACTGAGGCAGTTGTTTGGGATTTCATGGGCAAGGACTGAAGGAGGGAGTATTTCACTAGGTAGGTTGGTGAGATTTCATCAAGGGGTGGTGGTCTGAGGCAAGGTTGTCACCAGATATGGCTTGAGATGAGACAGTGAGGGTGATTTACTGGCAATCGAGGAGTGCTGAGACAATGGGCATGTAAGTGATGGTGGTTTGAAGTAATGGACTTGAAGCGTATTCAAAAGGGGAAGTAGGAAGGTAGATTTAATGGGATGGGTTTGAGGCACTGGAAGTGATTTCACTGATAATTCTTACTTAGGGGGCTTCATTGGGGTGGTGAGGCAACAAGCTGTACTGGCTGTACCAGGGGAGGAACACCAGGAATTTTCGTAGGAGGATTTTCAAGGGGGAGGAGGCAGCAGGGGAGGAAGATAGTAGGGTAATTTCATTGGGGGAGGTAGGGGATGCTGGGGGGAGTGGCAGGGAGATGGCCCTAGGGAGAGTGGGTATTTCAGAGGGGGGGTTAGGTAAAGTGGGTGGGATGGAACTAAAGTGGAGGAGTGGTGTGTGGGGCCGGGGGGGGGGGGGAGGGGTGAGAGAGGGTGGTGATGGTGGAGTTCACCAGAAGGGGGAGATTTTCCTAAAGGTGGTGAGGTGGGGGAAGGGTAAATTTCAGTAGGGAAAGAGGATTTTCACTGGGTTTGGGAACTTGTGTGTAGCAGACAAACCGAGAAATGCCATGAAGTTGAGTTCAGGGCCTTGCTTTATTAGGACAATAATGTAAATTTCTTTAACACTTTACTATCCTGCCCTTGTCAACTGCCTCTTTCCATAAGTCTATGTTAAAATCTATGTGTGCGTGGAATTTTGGGGGGTTGAGTAATTTGGTTGCACTGCTAGAAGGAGACAGAAACATTAGACAATTTGCAACCTTTTAAAAAGGAAACAATTTTAAGGTGCTTAGTCTCACAAAATACATACTGAATTTCCCCACGTTTTTAAGAATGCACAGGTTTAACCATATACATTTGAAACATGAGGTTTTATTGTTTTTTCATTTACAAAGGAGGTCAAAATTAGCCTTCCAAATCCTAGTTGCAACCTTACCTAAGGAGAAGAGACTCTCACTCCATAATAAAAGCTATGTAAAATTCACTATTTTAGGCTTATGATCTTCTGTCTGCATGCTGTTTAATACTTAACTTATAAAAATAAAAGTGCATTTCTAGGCCTTGAAAATATCATGTGCTTAAGATTTTTAGAAGGAAAAAGGCTGTTCTGAAAATGTTTTCCAACTTAGTAAGTTTCTCCCAATTGCGGCTGAGGAAAACATGCAGTGTGATACTAAAACTATTTGGGACTTTATCCCTGAAAGCTCACTAGCACAGCCACCCTTATTAAGATGCAAACATCTGACAGTCAGCATTTTTGAATTGGGCACTTAAACCAACCTCACCACAACATAACTTCTGTTAATAAATAACAGACTGTGAGGGTCACAGAGCCTTTTTTGGTATTAAAAAACAACATTTTTTGAGAAGCAAAAACATCTAACAATGACTGATGCAGCTACATCAGAAGGGGTAGAAAATCATGTACACGATATATTACATAGAGAAAACACTTTCTCCACATCGGGTCCGTTTTTAACAACTCTTGGGAGTGTGTGCAGTGGAGAAGAATTGGTATTGTGTTGGGTGCATCTCTCTGAAGAGAATGCCCCTTTGCATACTGTCAGGAAGAGTGCTACAGAGTGGAAGAAATATCTGTTACATAAATTCAGAACTCATCTGAAGGATATTTAATTTTACTGTTTTTACATTTCAATCATTTTCAAAATTGACAGCTCTATGGCCTGTGGAATAACAAAACCAAACAAAAAAAACAACCACAACCAAATCTGAGAACTTTCATCAACTTTTTTTTGAGAGGGTTTAGACAAAATTATTATTTTTTAACAAAAATGTCTGATAAATGGAAATTAGAAAAATGGCAGCCAGCTGTAGTATGTACATATTATTGATTGAATACTGTGGTAAATAATGTTAGTACTAGTGCAGAATTAACTTTTCTGAAGTTACTATCCTTCTTATTGAAAGTTTTCCAAAATATCCCAAAGGATTAAATTGTATGATGGACTATTCTCTTGCCTTGAAAAATACAAGAGGAATCATTCTCGACTGACAAGTCTCAAGTGTGAACTTTTTTCCTCACAGGTGCCCCTCAAAAATACTGTCACAGAGAGTGAAAATTAGAAGTGAATTAAATGATCACCAGAGAGGCATTGAATGTTGGCCAGGTGACAGAGTGCTAACATTGGAGAGGAGACCAGGAAGGAGAGGTACATGAGGTCAAAGTAGAACCACGGACTAAGTCTATTATTTATATTGTAGGAATGCCTGGAGGCCCCAGTCAGGGTCTCGGGCACCATTGTGCTAAACACACAATGAACTTCCCCCCTCCCCCGAAGAGTTTACATTTTCAAATCCATTAAGAGTTTTATTAACCAGATGGCCAAATTTGCAATGGAACCTGAATGAGATAGGAAAGAGAGAGATGACAATGAGATGTGCTCCAAAGTCCACAGTCTCAGGTATCTAGATTTCCTTTGTTTGTGGCACAAACTTCTGTATCATGCTACCATATCTCCCTCCTACTGTCCCAAGATGCCTGAATCTACTGAAATAAGCAAATCATTCAATTTAGTAAATATACCCCTTGTGAACCAGGATTAAGTAGATCATGAAGTTCTACAACATTAAAACCACTAATGTCTGAAAATTCAGTTACATTTCAGGGTATCTATCATGATATTCTGGGAAGTAAACCTTGGTTGATCATGCTTCCTAGGCAAACTTTTGCCAGTTGATCTACTAAGCTTATGCTCAAATAAATTTGTTAGTCTCTAAGGTGCCACAAGTACTCCTTTTCTTTTGCGAATGCGAACTAACACAGCTGCTACTCTGAAACCAGAAATTTAGGGTGTCCTTGAATACTGTACACTTTAACCAAACCATTGGTTGTATTTGATAGTGAGACCTATACAGCTACAGTCTCAAGGACAGGATAGCCCCAATATTATTTAGAATGGGAAGATGCCTCAATGTTTGTCAGAGAGAGAGAGAATGCCTTGTCTTGACAATAGCCATCTTTCATTTTCAGAAGCAAATGAATTCTTAGGGAATTAATGTAAATAACAAATTTCAGTTTAAAAGAAAAAAGAAAAGGAGTACTTGTGGCACCTTAGAGACTAACCAGTTTATTTGAGCATGAGCTTTCGTGAGCTACAGCTCACTTCATCGGATGCATAGCATGAAGTGCATCGGATGAAGTGAGCTGTAGCTCACGAAAGCTCATGCTCAAATAAACTGGTTAGTCTCTAAGGTGCCACAAGTACTCCTTTTCTTTTTTCTTTTTACGAATACAGACTAACACGGCTGTTACTCTGAAATTTCAGTTTGTTGATTACCAGATCTGTGGACAGCAAAAGGAAGTTAGTATGGCATACAGAGTAATTCATATGAGTTGTGATCAGCTAGAGAGGCTACAAAGCATCACTCAGCCTACTGTATATACAAGGCTGTTAAACAAGAAAAGATTTTAATAGGAGGAATAAAATAACAGTGACACATACTATTAAACCAATTGTTTCTTACATGTATTGTAGGTAGGATCTGACAATGGCTCTGTTGAATAAGAACACCCTTTCTCAAATCTTTGGATTCAAACTTTATGAGGTTGTGAAGCGTTCAGATAAGTTTATATATCTCCTTTTCTGGCTCTAACCACAAGCACAAAGCAGGAAAGGATGTTCTTATGGTATTTCTGGTCAGACTAGGGCCAGATACCTCCCCAAAGACCCATTATCATTTCTATTTATGTATATTGTGGTAGCACCTGGAAGACCAAGATCACACTGTGCAAGGTGCTGTACAAACACAGACTGTCATTGTGCCAGACACCTTACAATCTACCGTTTCCAGCCCGCTTTGCAGACGGAAGAGCTGGGGGCAGCTTTGGGGATAACCTCCGAGCTGTGGGAATGGTTAAGCAAACCCCCGAGTGGGTGGCACTCGCCTGTTTCTGGAAACACAGGCAGTCTCCGGCTAGGTGAGAACTGTCCATCTCAGCAGCGTACCGGCTTTCGGCAAGGCAGAGCTGCTCGCGGGAGCAGGCTCTCCACACACAGGGACGCAGCGCAGCGGCCGGACCGGCGGGTTCGCCCCGCTCGGCGCTTACGGACTCGAGCTGCCCCCCAAGGACCCTTCCAGCCCCGCAGAGAACCCGGGTCCCCGAGCCCGACGCCTCGCTGGGCTCGCCACGTCCGGGCAGGTGTCCCCGCGGGGCTCGCGTCACCCGGAGGCGGGCGCTGCGGGCAGGACGCCGCGCTCCCGGGCACTGGCAGGGCGGGTCCCCCCCCGCCCCCCATTGTTAAAGCCCTCTCGGCCGCTTCCGCCCGCGCTTCGGCTCGGCTCGCTGCCGCCCGGCCCGGGGCGCTCGGGAAACTTCGGAGCCGCTCAGCTCCTTCCGGGAGTGGGGCAGTGCAAGCAGCCGCCCGCGACTCACCTGGAGCCGGGGCTGCCAGTGCCGCGGCCCCTTTCCCCACAGCAGCGAGGTAGGTGAGCAGCCCCGTCCGGGAGCGGGGCGGCGGTGGGGGAGTCGCGCTGGGCGCTGCTGCAGGCGGGGTGGTGCGGGGACGGGGCTGCGCGGCGGAGCCTCTCTGGGTAGGGTGGCCCCCTGCAGCGGGTAACGCGGAGCCGCCGCCGGAGGGCCTGGGACTAGCCCGGCAGTTACTCCCTTCCTCACCCCCCCGGGGCCCACTGGGGGGCGCTCGCTGCTCCGGCCCCACCGGGGGAGGGGGCGCGGGAGCGGGAGCAGCCGGAGCGTGGTGACTTGCTGGGGGGGGCGCGTTCCCTGGGGGTAGGATGGGGATTGTTGGCGGGGTGGACAGGCGCCCTCATGGGGGGGCCGGGGTTTTTGGGTGTGTGTGTGTGGGGGGTGGTGGTTAAGCGGTGATTTCCCGGGGGAGGGGGAGCTGAATAGGGGCTATCCTGGGGGAGGGGTGTGGGATTGTTGCGGGGAGGGGGTTGATACGGCCCCCCCTTGGGGTGGGGGGTTAGCGAGGGGCCCCCCCCTTGGGGTGGGTTGAGCGGCGCTTGCCTGGGGCGGCCGGGGCCCCTTGGGGGCGGGGCTGTCTCACGCGCGCCCCTGTGCTCTCCGCAGGCTGTGGTGCCTGGGCCCGTAGCCGCCCCTCCCCCCGGAGCATCGCCCATCTGCCCCGCTGGGAACATGGCGTCCGGCGGCTACCGGAGCAGCGGGGGCAGCACCACGGACTTTCTGGAGGAGTGGAAAGCCAAGCGGGAGAAGATGCGGGCGAAGCAGGCGCCGCCTGTGCCGGGGTCGGCGGCCGGTACTGACGGCAAAGCCCCCGGGAGCGTCTCCTCGGCTGCCGAGCTCAACAGCACCCTGCACCCCGCCGGCCCGGCCGCCCCGCCGCACCCCCCGGAGCGGGGCGCCCCGCCCCCCAGCGGGGGCACGAACTGTGTCCCCCTCTCCGCCAGAGCTGGCTCCAAGGAGCCCCCGCCCCCAGCCGGGGGCAGAGTGGCCGAGGCTGCGGGGAAGCCCCCCGCCGCGCCCGGCTCCCCGGAGGAGGAGAAGGCGGCGGCGGCGGCGAAGGGGAAAAGCTCCGGTCCCAGCGCCAGGAAGGGGAAGGGGCAGATCGAGAAGAGGAAGCTGCGGGAGAAGAGGCGATCGACAGGTGTGGTGAACATCCCCGCCGCCGAGGTGAGCCCCGCGCCCCTGCCCGGGGTGGGGGGTGTGTGTGCCTGGGGTGCGTTCAGGGGCTCGGTGAGCTCGCTGCGTGTGCGAAGGGCGGCTGCTGGGATGCTGCACCTGAGCAGCTAGAGCCCAGCTGTGAGCTCCGCTGCCTGCCGATCCCAACTCAGCCCTGGAGCTGCTCAGGCGGCGGGATTGCTTCCAGTTTCTTGTGGCGAAGGAGGCTTGTTCTCTCCTGCTCAGGATGAGGTGTGGGGAAGCTGCCTCCTCACCCGTGAGCTGTGCTATATCGCAGGGTGCGCGCTTGACGCGGCTGAGCATCCTCCGTCCTGTCTGCAACCCTCTGGGGACCAATAATAGGCCTGTCAGTGGCAAAGCTAAAGGTTTTGGTTTGGGAATCGTTTGGTGGTGTGCTGGACCAGGGTTGTAACGTCATCCCCCCTCTTTCTCCCCACCCCCTTAAACTGTGAGTTTAAAAACAAGACTAGACAGAGTCCTGGGGTCCAAACGTGTTGGGCTGGGTCTGAGCCCAAAGTCCTGATGCTTGCGTAGTTGCAGGCTTGGGCTCCTAGCGAGGAAGGATTAGTGAACGTTGATAGGAACAGCATCATCAATATATCCTTGAGCACTTTTTAAAATAAGTACAAGTATAGCACTTTTTAGTGTGTCTTGGTTGAAACTAGGATGTGAAATAGTGTGTGTGCCTTAGAAGAATTGCAAAGTATTCATTAATATGAAACACCCTTCTAACTATAGTCTGGTTATCTCACCACTTAAGACTTGGTGTGGTGATCTTTTGTCTAAGGTTAATCTTTAATGATTATCTTCTGCTTTTGTCATGTATTACTCTAATCTGAAGGTAAGTTTTTAATCTTCATAAATATGTAAAATTAAAAAGTACATGGGTTTATGTTACTTGTCAGTTACTTTACTGATCTAAACAATGAAGAGAAGAAGTCATGGTATCAAGCTCTGGATAAATATTCAGGTGTAAATATACTTAATCTAAAACAATTTCCTGCACTGGAAAAAATGCAGTGGTTTGAAGTGCATTTTTTTTGAAGCAGGGAAGAATATTTGTATCAGCCAACACAACTGTTCTTTGTGGTTTGCTACTAGCATGAAAATCTGGCATTCATTTAAAATACTCTTATAGGAATTCAGAAGCATGATAACCAGATCATTTGCTTTTTACAGCTAAAGGCTAGAGGAGACTGAAAACAAAGCTGAATTGCATTCTTCAATTTTATATTGATGATAAAGAACAACACTATTTTAGAGAACATGTATATCACTCTTTCTCCTCATCAACTAGGGACTGCTGCATGAAAAACAATCTTTTGTGTCTTATGCAGCTGGAGAAGATAAAATCCTATTTTCCTCACCTGAAGTCACTAATCCTTTCTTTGTGATGACATAATCACTTTCACAGCAACCACTTGTAATACCAGAAGCCTTGTCAGGTGAGGAATAAGCAGCAGGAACAAATGAAGTCTTAAATAAAAATTCTGTTTTAGGGCTCGGTCCCATAACTTTCACTAAAGTGATTAAGCCTCCTTACTTGCACAGTCTTCACTTTGAAGTGAAAGGTTGCAGGACTGGATCCTAAGTACTCACTAGGAGTTTGAAAACTTCCTTGATACCTACATGCCTGAAGACTCATCCCCAAATAAACAGTTTTAATCAGTTCCATGTGTCCAGTTATTGCTGCTCCTGCACATTAAACCAATTAGTATCTTTCCTTCTTATTGTTGTTCCCACCCCTACTGCCCTTCTCTTGAACCTGGGACCTCTGCTTTTTGCTTCCACTCCCTTACTATTAGAGGAGCAGTGGCTTAGGGCCTGCTCTACCTTTTTTTTGGGGGGGGGGGTAGCGGGGGGGGGAAACCGGCGGTTTCTCCTTCCCTTCAGTAACAAGTAGCCTGAATGGATCTGCTCCCTTACTTCCTTCTTATGTTACTAAAGAAATGGATTTGTTGGGGCCACTGTGCTTCTTCTCTACTCCAGACTGCCAACTTCTTTTTTCTCATTTGATCCCAAATATCTGCTTGCCTTGGGTGACCAGTTTTTTTTCTATCTCTGTCTCTTTAAGAATAACTTCGCAAAATCTTTCACTATGTGTCAACATTACTTGGAATAACTTAATGAAGTTTTTGCCATGGTATATGTTTTGTCTTAAAACTTTGAAAAACTTCATAGCCAGTAACAATAAACAAAGGGTTCTTTCACACCTTTAAGTGTCTGCCTTTTTAAAATAAGGTACACTTGGACTGAGAAACTCTGATTTTCTTTTTATGTCAACTTTTGTTATAACATTTATATTTATGATGGTAGCTAAATAAAATTACTTAAGCACTCCCTCAGCTCTGCAGGTTAAGGTGCTTATTGCATTTTTTTAAGTTGGTCTGGCTTGTGGGTAGAATTCATTGGTGATGAACATTGCCTCTTGACAGGCAAATATTTACATGAAACTGACTTTTTTGAGATAAGGCCAACTTCTTGAAAATCTAAGACTAACATTTTTAAATAGAAGTATATGTAACAGTAAGAATTTATAGTTCAAGGCCAGAAGGAACCCTCAGATCATTGTCTGGTCTACATATCACAAGCCATTACATTTCATCCAGCTATCCCTATGTTAAGTCTAATGATGATAGACCAAAGCATTTCAGTTCTCAAAAGACTTAGGACATGTCTACACTGCATCTGGGAATGAGCCTTCCAGCCTGGGTCTGCAAACTTGTGCTAGCATGTCTTGTGCCACCTTGCTAAAAATAGCTGTGTAGATGTTGTGGCTTGGGCAGGGGGATCAGGCTCTGGAGCCTGGGGTCTGTGAACTTGACAACCCAAGCCACAACATTAAACAACATCTGCAGAGCTATTTTTGGAGTGCTAGCATGAGTCTGTGGACCTGTCAGGGAGGCTTGCTCCCAGATGCACAGTAGGCATGCCCTAAATTGTATTCCACGGACGGAGAACGGGCCACTGCAATGGGAGGGAACTGATTAGGTCAGATGCGTAAATGATCCACTCCCCATGCTGCAGATAGAGGTCAATCTGACCATAAGGAAAAATTTCTCCTGGACCCCAAATCTGGTGGTCAGTTTGACCCTGAGCAAGACACTTCAGCCAGGCATCTAAGAGAGAAGATTCTCTCTACCACCTCAGCACTGATCCATCCCATCCTGTGTTATGTTTCCTGCTCTGGCCAATCAGAGATGCTTCAGAGGAAGGCAGAAAACCTGAGAGTACACTTGGCCAGTTGTGCATGGGGAGAGGAAATATTCCTTCCTGACCCCTGCATGTGACTAGCTGAAACCCTGAGATTTGATTATAGTTATTGTATTAATGAATTCTGTGTTTTGTGACTTTTCTGTATCTGAACTTCAAGAGAATATTCTAGTATAAGTACTTTATAAACCAAATTAATTATGTAATTAGTATTCTGAATATTAGCTACACGTACTTTCCTATGTTCAGCATATAATTTAAAATGCATATTTTCATCTCAAAGTAATGTGCACATAAGGTTCCCCTTTACATGACTTTAAAACAAAAAAAAACCTTTAAGTTTGCTGGACAGATGATGACCTCTGTACTTGGGTTGAAAATGTTAGAACGAGGAACACAGAAATAGTGGTACCTGTTGATGCCTTCCTCTTTCAGATAGCTAGACAGATTTTTCTAATGCTACACATAGTGACTTAGCTGTTCTGTATATTAACTTTGATGGGACAGAAGCATTTTTAGTCCTATCAGCACTTTTAAAATTTACCCTAGTATGTTCTAGGGATGTAAAATATTAAATGGTTAAACAGCTAACCGATAAGTACTAGTCTTATCTTTAATATATTACAATTAACGTTTAAAATAGATAGGTATTACAATGTCACAAAATTATTTTACCAAATGTGCACATTTAAAAACTCTGCAGCAATACCAGGGGTAGGGGTGGGGGCAGTGGAGCTTGCAGTTCCAACTCGAGGCACCACTGGAGCAGCCTGTGCCTGGTGGAGAGGACAACCCCCGCTTGGCAACCCCCTTCCTTGCAGCTGGCTGCAGCAGTGGGTCTACCCTGGCACTGCTGCTTTCCTGGCAGTGATCCACCAAACTAGCAGCATTAGGCAGCACCTACTAACCGGGAGAGTGAGGGGTAGGATCAGAGCAAGGCGCATGGCGCCCAGCCATGCACACACAAATGATCCCACAGCCCACTGTACTCCACTTCCAAGGAGAGACAGTAGGGTGAGTGCTCCCCCCAAGCCTGGGGTAGATTGTGAAGTTAATCATTAAACGGTTAACCGATATAATTTTAATAATTTAAATAGGTACTTTTAAAAAAATTTACATCCCTAGTATGTTCGGACTCAAGTGGGTTTTACTGTGTGTGTTCCTTTTCTCTGCGAGTCTTATGTTCTCTAAGTTGGCCACTGAGATGCCCTAATGTGTCAGTATTGAGAACTTTTCAATATGCATAGTGGCAAAAAAATCCTTCAGAGTAACAGCCATGTTAGTCTGTATTCGTAAAAAGAAAAGGAGTACTTGTGGCACCTTAGAGACTAACCAGTTTATTTGAGCATGAGCTTTCGTGAGCTACAGCTCACTTCATCGGAGCTGTAGCTCACGAAAGCTCATGCTCAAATAAACTGGTTAGTCTCTAAGGTGCCACAAGTACTCCTTTTCTTTTTTCTTTTTAAAAAAATCCTTAATTACTCATAATGCTACTGTCCCTCCACCTCTGTTGCCAACCAGCAGGATGGCATTGGTGAAAATGAGAATTCCTTAGTGGGTCTGGTATGGTTTATCTTTATTTTTTGTGTGTGATGGTAATAGTAAAAGGGAATAATATGCTAGCTGCAAATTTGCATTGTAACTGTTATATAGTGCATCATAATGTTCTATACCTATGACAGGAATAATAATAAAAGTCTCTGCTCCAGGAACTTACACTTTTATTTTAAATGTAATGCAACAACAAAAAAATCAACAAATAAGTAGTGGAATAGGGCAGGAGAAGGGTTACCTGTTTCTGTCCTACTGCCCTATCTTTATGATTTCAATAGGTTATTTTTTTAATGGTCAAGTTTCTCATTCCTTGTAAGCAACAAGAAAATAAGTTTTAGGACTCCATCTTAAATACTTCTATGAGTAAAGTTAAGCATGTTCTTGCGTAATTACATTGATTTCAATAGGGCCACTTTTTGCATAAGTGTCTGTAGGAGTGGGATTTTAAGCGGGACTTGGAAAACTACTAGCAGGAAGAACTGTTACTATGCCTTTTTGTTAATGGTAGAAGCATTAATCTTAGACCTGAGACTTTTTTAGTTCTACAGTAGAGCTCCCTCCCAGGAATTTTGAGACACTTGTCTGGCAGTGTTGGCCATAAATCTACAAAGTATGTGTCATATAGTGTAAGCTGGTATGGTTTCTCAGGTATGCCAGCAGGTGTTTTATTTTCACATAGTACTTTGTAAATGTTCACTTAAGCTGCAAAAAAACAGTAGCTATATTATGTACTACATTTTTCCACATAATTAATTATATTTTAAAAGGTATAATGAATCTCAATTTTACTGTTCAGATGATAGATGCATGCATATTTCTGATATATGCTGATGTAGGACAGCAAGCTAGACAGTTGGTTTTGATTTAATATGCTCTCTGACAGCATTTATGTTTTTGCACTAGGAAATGAAGTCATCTAAACTCAGAGGTGTTCTTTTGTTGTTGACAGGGTGATGAATGATTTAAGAGGGTGCAAACAACTCTGATCTGTATATCTTGTACTTGTGGCTACTATATTCTAGACATGACAATCTCCTGACCTCGTTGTAAAGAATAGTAGAGAAACTATTAGCGAGTAAGATCTAAAGGAGAGAGAACCCTGGGGCTGAATCTGTTTTGTAGGGGTATTGACAGAAGTGGTGGTCTACCTCTGTGTAATGGCTACAAGGATCCATCTTTCTGAAATCTACCTTCTCTTGGCTCATTTCCAAACACAGTATTCAATAAATAATAATGTATATCTAATCGTTTTAGAGCATACTGTATCTGTGGTGCTTAATACTTCCAGAACTTACAGAAATGAAAGTTCTAAATGGGGCAGAGAAATCAACACTCTAAAAGTAAAATTCCTGCTACCACAGCATTCCAGTATGTTCTGTTGTGTGGAACAAGAGAGAGTAACTTAGTTTTCATTAGACAAATTTAGTGAGCAAATGCCCCAAGCATAGTCTGTGTAAGCTAACGATGGTCTTAGAGTGAACATCCACACGGATTTCATACTTGGCACAGATGTGCCCCATACTGAGAGTATGGATTCTTGTGGCTAGCAGTATCCTTTTGGACCAAGTCTGTGCCCTCCTGCCTCAAGGCATAAAGGGCAGAGCAGGCCCAACTGTCCCTCAGTTCCTTGTTACATGAGACAGAACCCCTACAGTGTCCACTTTCTCTGTATTGTGTAGTATTCCTTAGGCTTGCATATAATATTTAGATAGTGTAGTTTCTGTTATACCCCCTGGCAAAACATATATATATATATATATATATATATATATATATAATTTTTAAAAACCTTCAATCAGTGTTGGTGAGGCTAACCCCTTCTTTCCTCTCCCATCCTGTCCCCCCACCCCCTCAATTAAGTACAGATATTAGTATTATGGCAGAAGTCAAGTCACCAGGATTTAAGACGTGTGATGTTTCAGTACCTATTAATGACAGACACTAACAGTGATTGTTCTGTCTTGGAAGCCAAATCCTGGTATGATGTTCCATCTGTTGCTCTTTCTCCAAGCACACTGAAGTGAGTGAAACACACCTGAAGTTGTTCTTCCTTGGGCACAGAGAGAGAGAGGCTTCAACCAAACTTCAACCATTGAGGCAGTCTCTCTGTGACCTGATGAGCCATGATTTCATCACAAGCTCCCAGGCCACATCCACTCTGAGACCCTGTTTATCTGCCGTTGCATCAGTGTTGATGTCTGATGGGCAGAAATGAACACTGTTCCAAAGATGATCCAAGGCACAGGTTGCTGTCCCCGGCACAGGCAGACTGAGATAAAAGGGTCATCAGATGCATAACCTGTCTTGGATTCATTTGACTGAAGGCCATCAATCTGAGAAGGCCCTTTTGACTCCCGGTACCAACTTCCATGTCGGCATATGTGGTACCCTCTTAACTGGCTGACTGCATTGCCTTTAGTAGTGACCCTTTGGTATTGACCCTGGCACTGAGTGCCTTGGTATCCAGATCCTCAGCACTGAGTGCCTAGGTGACCATAGCCCCAGTACCTTCCACTTTGATACCAGCTACCTCTATGTACCTACTACCTCAGCACTATCTTGGCATCTTGGTCTTTCAGCACATGTATGACTTATATGTGTACCAGTCACCTCTTCTTGAGATATTGAGGGTAATTTCAGTTTGAGCTGTCAGTATGCCAGGTTAGAGATGCCAAACTCCTATTCCAAGACAGGGCACAACTGACAGAGTGGCCCCTTTCAGAGGAGTTTTCCTCCTTTTCCTCCTCTTGCTGAGCATAGCAGAGACTCACGTTGATCACCTTTCCCTCCCTGGCTTTTGCATTGGGAGCCAGGGAAGGATGCTAGGGAGGACTCCATGATGGGAAGTAGAAAGAGGCCAGGGGTTTGTAGGGATTATCCTACTTGGTACCCCTCTGTATCCTCCACTTCAGTATTTCTGGCTTTACCAAGAGTGATCTTCTTGCACACCCTGGGGTGGGCAGCCATATTCCAGGAATCTGGTTTAATTAACCATCTCCAGGGCTAGGGCACCCTTTCCAAAGAGACAAATTAGGCTGCTTCAGGCAAGCCAGTTGATACATGACAGGCAGAAGGAGGTGACCGAGGAAGAACATTAGCTGCCAGGGGAAGAACTGCTGCAAGCTCTCCATCCTCCCTAGATGAGGCAGTGAATTCACCCATGTGTGCCTCAGTTGATTAATTCAAAGTATTTTGGAACCTGATGAAGTGCATGGCAGAAACTTTGAATAGCCCCTTCAAAGTGGTTCAAGAGAAGCAACACGTGTCTCTCATGGTGGAGGACTGACTGCATGTCACTACAGGCAGTGCTAGACATGTCTGACACTACAGCATGCACGATGGCCCCTGCAATAACCACGAGGAGGTCAGCATGGCTTCAATCTTCAGGGATCCACAGCGTGGTCCAAGTAAGAAATGAAGTTTTCCTATTCAAGGGTAATGAACTTTTAAACAATTAAATGGATGAGACCCTTCTCCTCTTCCTTAAACTCTTCAAAATCACAGCCCTATTTGGGCTTCTACATCTCTACCTCACGGAGGAAACAGTCATGCCAATGGCCTTCCTTCAGACAGTGCTTCCCAGCTCAATATTACAATGAGTCAAGAGGACCTCAGAACTTCAGAGGAGGTGACAGACTCCATCATAAACAACTTTGTCTTCTGTGTTGCCCCACAGTTTGGGGCTTCCACCAGGCAGCAGGCATGATGACCTTGTCAAGATCCTGATAGAATGACCTGTGGCTCTTTTTGCTTAACACTGCCACCCCTTCTTTGGCAACTACCTATTTTTATTTTCAGAAAGGTTGGCATTACCTTGGACTGGTGGATGTTGGAGATCATAAGCAAAGAGCATCGTATCCAGTTCCAATCCCTTCCCTGTCTCTTTTCAGGAATGCTTCTCCTAAGAGACTGCTCGGATAAGAAGTAGACTCCCTTCTACAATTGGGAGTGGTGGAGAAGGTGCTCTTGGGGCATAAGGGCAGGGGTTTTATTCCCTTTACTCTTATCCCAAAGCGGAAAGGGGGTTAGTGACCGTCCTGGATCTTCAGTATGTCAACGTCTTCATTTGCTATTACAGGTTCCTACTTTTCAGTGCATTGGATTCTCAGGACTAGAGTGCAGCCATTGATCTCCAAGATGCCTATTCCATATATCAATCCACGCAGCTCACAGGGAGTACCTCAAATTCCTGTTAGGAACATCTCACTACCAGTTCAGCATCCTGTCCTTTGGTCTTTCTGCAGCACCAAGGATGTTCCACAAGTGCTTCAGAGTTGTGGCCGCTGATATAAAGAGACAAGGGATCCAGGTCTATCCTTACCTCAGTGACTGGCTGATTCCAGGAAGATAATCAAAACAAATGACAACTCGATTCAAGTACTTCTGAAGTTCCTTGCCTTTGTAGGCTTCAAGTCATCAGACAAAAGTCCCCATGAACTCTGACACCGAGCATAGAGTTCATAGGAGCGCTGACAGACTCCAGATCAGAGAGAGATTCTAAACAGTAAGTCTCTTCAACCAGCTTCAGAGACGCCCAAGAACATCAGTGAGAAGATTTTTAAGACTTCCAGGATAGATGGTATCATGTACTTATCACACAGCATGCCATACTTCACCTACACTCCATATTTGGTGGTGGTTGCAATCAGTGTATCTACCTAGCAGACACCATATTGATGTGATGGTCATGTTTCCCATAAGAAGTCCTCTCCGCATTGAACTGTTGGAATGACCTTCTTCATACATGTAGTGAGCCTTTCTCTGCAACTCTGCTTCCCAAGATTTGGGTAACAGATGCCTCTATTCAGGGATTGGCATGGGAGAGGGGAAGGAGGCTCATCTAGATAACCTTGAGATTCAGGTCCTAAAAAGTCCTAGTACTCAGCTATTTGCCTGGCATGTAAAAAGCATTCCTGTCTCTTCTTCAGGGATCCATAATACAAGTGCTGACAGCACCAAGCTATGTATAATGTCAAGTGGCAAAGGGGCACAAGATTGTACTCCCTCTGTCAGGAGGAGGCAGTGCCACACCACTTTGGAATGGGTGCATTTTGAACCAGATCCTACTGGTGGCTCTGCACTTTTCTGGCCTTCAGAACATCCTGATGGATCAACTTGGTAGGCAATTCTCTGACAGCCATGAATGGTCCATAAAAGAACTAGTTTCACAGATTTTGCTAATGGGGATTCCCAAGAGTTAGATGTTACGGCAAAAATAAGTATCAGACATTGTTTCAGACTGCGTTCAAGCCAAGGCTCCCTGACAGATGACTTTCTCATCCTCTGGATGCCAGGACTGATGTATGCCTTTCTACCTATTCTCATGATACCAAGAGCAGCACTGACGTAAGACGTAGGACTGATTATGATAGCTGCAGCATGGGCCAGGCATTTCTGGTACTTGGATCTAATGGACTTATTGCTGCAGCCCCCAGGGCTGAAGGGCTTTGGCTGGCACTCTCCTACTGCTCAATGGGCCAATCTAACAGTGTGGAATCCTGGCTGGCTGATGTTCACTTAAAAAAGCTGTTCAACTGAAGATCAGAACTTTTATTTTCCAAAGCAGGAAACCTTCACCCAGACTTGCTTGTGTAGCTAAATGAACGAGGTTTTCTGTTTGAACAATTCATCACCAGCTGTGTACCTTAACACCTGTTTTAGTAATACTAAACTATTTACTGTTCCTTAAAGGCTTCCAATCAGATAGGCCTGTCCTGCAGTCATTATCTAATGCCCATCTCCAAGCAATTAGTCACAGAATGGAATCTGCTGTGTGGACAGGCAATTGAAGGTAGAGCTACCATTACTGTAGAGAAAATAATCTTTCTAATTCATTACATTGCCTAAACAGATTATGTCAGATTATGTATGGGTCATTACACAAAGTAAAACTATTTCCCCATGTTTATCCCCCCACCCCCCACTGTTCCTCAGACGTTCTTGTCAACTGCTGGAAATGGCCCACCTTGATTATCACTACAAAAGGTTCCCCCCCTCCCCCCCTTGCTGGTAATAGCTCACCTTAAGTGATCACTCTGGTTACAGTGTGTATGATAACACCCATTGTTTCATGTTCTCTATGTATATAAATCTCCCTACTGTATTTTCCACTGAATGCATCCGATGAAGTGAGCTGTAGCTCACGAAAGCTTATGCTCAAATTTTGTTAGTCTCTAAGGTGCCACAAGTACTCCTTTTTCTTTAAGCAGATTATGTGCATGCTGTCACAAAGCAATGGAACCCATTTCAAACACCTGGTAAAGCTAGAATGCTGAAACAAAGGAGCATGCAATAGAGTTGCCAGGTGTCCAGTTTTTGATGGGAACGCCTGGTGGCTCTGGTCAGCACTGCTGACTGGACTGTTAAAAGTCCAGTTGGCAGTGCTGCAGGTCTAAGGCAGGCTAGTCCTTACCTGTCCTGGCATCACTCTGCGCCCTGGAAGCGGCTAGCAGGTCTGGCTCCTGGGGCGGGGGAAGCACACACAGCCCCATGGCCCCCCTGCCTAAGCACTTGCTCCGCACTCCCATTGGCTGGGAACCGCGGCTAATGGGAGCTGGGGTGGTGATGGCTGCAGATGAGAGCAGCGTGCGGAGCTTTCTGGTCCCCCCCCCGCCTAGGAGCTGGACCTGCTGGTCGCTTCTTGGGCGCAGAGCGGAGCCAGGGCAGGCAGGGAGCCTGACTTTGCGCCACTGACTGGGAGCTGCCCGAGGTAAGCCCATGCCCCAACCCCAAGCCCCCGCTCCTGCACTCAAAACCCTCATCCTCCATCCCAGAACCTGCACCTCTACCTGGAGCCCTCACCCCCTTGCACCCCAGCCCTGATTCCCCCTCCCACCCTCTGGAACACTCTCCTGCACCCCAAATCCCTCACCTCCAGCCAGAGCTTGCACTGCAACCTCTTGCCCCAACCTGGAGCTCCTTCCCACACACTGAACCCCTCATATATGGTCCTACCCTGGAACTCGCAACCCCAGCCCAAAGCCCGTATTCTTTCCCAACACACTGCCTCAGCCTGGAGCCCCTTCCCGCACCCTGAACTCCTCATTTCTGGCCCCACTCTGGAGCCTGCTCCCCCTCCTGTACCCCAACCCCTTGAGCCAGCCCAGTGAAAGTGAGTGAGGGTGGGGAGAGCAAGTAACGGGGGGGGGGGAATGGAGTGAGCAGGGGTGGGGCCTTGGAGAAGGGGTAGGGCAGGGGGTGGGGCAAGGGTGTTTTGTTTTGTGCAAGTAGAAAGTTGGCAACCGTAGCATGCAAACACTCCCCAAGAGCTACCTGCTTTTGAAATGGATGCTTGTCATTCTGTCACAGAACAAATGCTCCATAGTAGGATCTGTGGGGGCAATACATTCAGAGACAAACGCAACGCACTCTTCCAGATTTATAGCAAAATGCTTGTCTAACAGGAAGTCAAGCTTTAAAATACAAATGTGAGACCATTTATGAAGTTTGACACCACTATTTGAAAGGAGAGCTTTATAAAAGACAAATCAGAATTGGGACCCACACTTAAATCAAGCCAGTAGGTCACTCCTAGCCAGGTGTTCTGTCCTCTTTGCCATAAATACATGCTATGTTTGATTTTGAGGAAAGTGGAGTTGAAGCTTGCATTTCTAGTCTTGTGGTGCTCCTTAATTCCTTTCTTTGAGGGCAGAACTCATGGGGTGTTCGTGAATGCTTCTTTGCTACACCACTGGCTGTATGTGATTTGTAAAGGAACACAAATGTGAAATCTAATTAACAGTATTACCAACCCCAAACATCCAAAAAGTGAGTCAGGGTCCCCAAAATAAGATCTTGAAAAAATAATTTAATAATAATTAAATTTATAATAATAATAATTTTGGTGGGTTTTTTTTTAAATTTTCCATGTGTGCACATCTTCAGGATTCATGTTTTCAAACTCTTCTCTTCAAGCATAAGGTCTATAATCTTTCTCAGAAAACTATTTATTTCCCCATGTTTATCCCCACCCCCCACTGTTCCTCAGACGTTCTTGTCAACTGTTGGAAATGGCCACCTTGATTATCAGTACAAAAGGTCCCCCCCCCCGCCCCCGCCCCCGCTCTCCTGCTGGTAATAGCTCACCTTAAGTGATCACTCTCTGGTTACAACCGCATTTGCTCCAACCCCTCAGACAGAGACAAACACCTACAAGATCTCTATCAAGCATTCTTACAACTACAATACCCACCTGCTGAAGTGAAGAAACAGATTGACAGAGCCAGAAAAAAGAAAAGGAGTACTTGTGGCACCTTAGAGACTAACCAGTTTATTTGAGCATGAGCTTTCCTGAGCTACAGCTCACTTCATCGGATGCATAGCATATCGTGGAAACTGCAGAAGACATTATATACACACAGAGACCATGAAACAAAACTTCCTCCCACCCCACTCTCCTGCTGGTAACAGCTTATCTAAAGTGATCTTCAAATAGGGCCATTTCCAGCACAAATCCAGGTTGTACACGGAAGTCACCTACTACAGGACAGGCCCAACAAAGAAAATAACAGAACGCCAACGCCACCCCAACTAAAACCTCTCCAATGCATCAAGGATCTACAACCTATCCTGAAGGACGACCCATCACTCTCTCTCAAATCTTGGGAGACAGGCCAGTCCTTGCCTACAGACAGCCTTCCAACCTGAAGCAAATACTCACCAGCAACCCAACCCCACACCACACCACAGAACCACTAACCCAGGAACCTATCCTTGCAACAAAGCCCGTTGCCAACTGTGTCCACATATATATTCAGGGGACATCATCATAGGGCCTAATCACATCAGCCACACTATCAGAAGCTCGTTCACCTGCACATCTGCCAATGTGATATGTGCCAGCAGTGCCCCTCTGCCGTGTACATTGGTCAAACGGCACAGTCTCGACGTAAAAGAATAAATGGACACATCAGATGTCAAGAATTATAACATTCATAAACCAGTTGGGGAACACTTCAATCTCTCTAGTCACTCAGTCTCTGACCTAAAAGTCACAATATTACAACAAAAAGACTTCAGTGAGAGACTGCTGAATTGGAATTAATTTAGGCTTGAATAGAGACTGGGAGTGGATGAGTCATTACACAAAGTAAAACTATTTCCCCATGTTTATCTCCCCCCCCCCCGTCCCCCCCCCTTCCTCAGACGTTCTTGTTAACTGCTGGAAATGGCCCACCTTGATTATCACTACAGAAGGTCGTCCCCCCCCGTCCCCCCAATTCTCCTGCTGGTAATAGCTCATCTTAAGTGATCACTCCTCTCCTTACAGTGTGTATGATAACACCCATTTTTTCATGTTCTGTGTGTATATAAATCTCCCCACTGTATTTTCCACTGAACGCATCCGATGAAGTGAGCTGTAGCTCACGAAAGCTTATGCTCAAATAAATTTGTTAGTCTCTAAGGTGCCACAAGTACTCCTTTTCATTTTTTAAGAGTTTCTCATATAATCATGAGACTCCGGAAGGGAGGCTTAAAGAATAACTTTTTTTTTTTAATGATTCAGTACTGCCAGCTGTCTTGATTTTTATCATGTTTCACAATCTTTGGTGTTAAAGAACCTTCACTGACATCTGCTTCTTGAGTTACCTTTCTAACTTTTATTTTCCTAAAATGTATTTTTCCTCAATTGTATGAGACGTCCACAAAACAGACACAGTGCATATATAAATTGTTCAATATACAAAGTAATCAAGCTGGAAAAAAGCAGAAACTTCTGTTCTTTGATCTTTTAATTTACAGTAGGTAAAAAAATCTTAGGTATGATTTCCTCCTTTCTGCCCACAAATGGATGTCTGTTTAATTTGAAAAATGAGACTAGGTGAGGGGATTTGCACGGGTTGTTGGGAATATATTTAGTGCCAGTGCTCTTTTAGAGAGCTGTATATAATGTTATAGGGAAAACTTAATTGCAGCAGAATTAATATCAGTAGGTAACACAAGGTTGACATGAACTATGTTTAACAGCAATAAAAACACTCCTAAAGTAAAAGTATATAGTTCAAAATATTCTTACAAAATTGTGAACTGGTTTTATATTAGCCCCTTTGACTATAAATCCAGCTTTCAAATAATGTCTCTTGCCAAATTACAGTAATTACATTTTTGTCTAATGTTAGGGTTTGTTTGTTTGTTTGTTTGTTTTTTTTTTTGTTTTTTTTTTAAACTTGCTCATGCTGGGAAGATAAGATAACAAAGTCCCCCAAAAGAAATTCCCTTCTTAGAACTTTAACTCAAAGATTGAGTATGCAACTGTGGTTTTAAGGTTTAAAGTTCAGACTTTGGTTTGACACAATTAACACAGTAAATGTTTTGGTGACATGAATGGTTGTCTAAATGTTGGTATTGTGAGGGGGGAAGATACTAAAGCAGGGCTGACAGAACATTTCAGTTGGAGGGAAAATGAGTTCTCAAAGCTTGTGAACTCTAGTTGGAAACAACATAAGTGCCTAATCCTGTGAGGAGTGCCCTCTGCTCCCAGGTTTTGTCTATATACCGAGAACTGTTAACACTAACTCATGACAAGTTGTAGCGACAGTAGAAGGTATAGTGTAGATAGATAGTATGGTGTCCAGCATTTATTTATTGTACCATTATGGAGTCCAGGCTACAGTACTGCTTCTACCACTGTTACTGCTGGTGGAGTTGCACTGATAATGCATTACAGCTGTAAAGTTTGCCAGTGTAAACAGAACAAATTTGTTCCCAGTGGGAACATAGCTACAGTTTCTACATCTCAGTGCCTTGTTTGTAACTTATTTTAAAAATAATGCAGCTCTCTCCCCTTTCTGTTTTTGTCCTCACCACCACTTCCCCCTCTCCTGTGTTTTTGTAGATGTTCCTCTCTTTTTGGTGTCTTTCATATATTTTTAAAATGTAGAGCTCCTGAAACTGCAGGATTGGTGGCACTGGAAACAGAAGTCCTCTTCATGCAGATAAAATAGGATAGTGCAACCTTCTGCATGCTACACTGCTCATGCACTATACTCCAGTTGCGGAATGATCACTTTCAGAGATGAGGTCAATCTTTTTAATCTTTGTTCTTTGGTGAGACTTTCATGAAAGGTAGATTGTGATGGTGATTGTTGTGTTGTGAATATCTGCAGTTGACCAGAGACTAGTAACTCTTCGGTGCCACTGAATGCTGCTGACATGAGATGGACAGTGGTGAAAAGTAGCAGAAGTCCTTATCAATCCCCTCAGCTTGTTTTGACTTCAGCATTTTTTTTTTTTCTTCTGAGTGCAGTTGCTGGAATAGTGGTATTCCTTGACTAGCTTTAGTAATTAGGTATAGCTATTCTGGGCACTCTTTCACTTTATTTTTAGACTGCTTTATTCTCTCCATTGTGTATTTCAAGTTTACTTGTAAGTATGGATTGACAGAAATTCCAGTGGGAGAAAATAGGTTCAATGTAAGCAAAATGAAAACAAGTGTTCGTGTCTGTATAAACTTAAGGGACTACACACAAGGATATTTCCTTCTGTCCTCTCACTTTATATTCTAATCAGTGGTTGAAAGTTTCCTTCAAATCTATAGCTTTGGTCTCTGCCCAATAACCTTTTTCTCTTGCCTCTTTACCAGGGCTGTCCACTCTTCAATCCTGCAGCAAACCTACTTATAAGCTAAACCTTTTTACGTTGCCTCTTGACTGAAGAGAGATGATCGATCTACCCCTATGATCTTTATAGAAAATCTGTGCTATGGCACTTCAGATTAAACCAATAGGTGTCTGTCCTTTCAGTACTCTTATTCCACAAGAATGGAGTGCATTTCATAATGCCCCCTAACAAGTCAGTGAGTTTGGGTATAACTTGTCAACCCGTGGTGGTCATTTTCAAAGCACTTGCTAATTACTTGTGGTGGCTTGTAAAGTGTGTTAATCTTACCCTCAAGCTGGATGAACGATAAATGCCTTATTTAATTACTAGGTTAATGGTCTCCTGCAGTGGAGAAGACATTGCTTTTGGGTTAGTTAGCTTCTGTTGTTTCACAGGTGTAAATGCCGTCCCAAATTATTAGTTACTTTCCAAGAGATTGTATTTCAAATCTAAATAGAACCTTTCTTATTTCCCTGCTCTTTGTTCTGTAGAAACTACCTGGCGTTTACAGTAGCTGCTGGAATTCGGGCAGTATTGACTTTTGTTATAAGACAAGGGTATTAACCTTCATCATCCTGACCTAGGTCATGTGATTGAGGCCAGGAATTAAAGTCCATTGCTTTCCAACATTCCTGTGTGACAAAACCTTATTACTCATGGCATAGTTTAGTATAACAGACCATAGGCCCTGTCTCTATTTTAGGGAAACTTTTTAACTTTCCACCAGTGCTGGTAACGTAGGGAGCCCTAGCGTAGACAAGCTGCTGGCTTCTACTGGCATTTTTAACATTCTCACCTATTCCTGGTTCAGAGCAAATCTGATAGACATAGTGTTAAATTCCGGCTACGTTAAAATTCTGTTTTGCTAACGCTGTGGTGGAACTGAACTGGATTTGGCAATGGCAGGGAAACTTTTAGAAAATTTTCCTACTACAGAGAGGAAAATGTTTATTTAAATGAATATTGATAGGGTGGTAATTGTAGTAATCATATTTCTTTTACAACTAAACACTCTAGAGTTGGGATTTTTGTTTAACTCATCACTATTTTGAATGGTTTTACCTTTTCTTCAGTGAGCTTGGACAAACTACTCATTTTCACTTTTTCTTGCACACAACATGCTAGGACAAGTCAAAGATACAAATTTAAACATAGTGGGAATTCAGCACCTCTCCTTTCTCAGTCGTAACCCATGTTTTGTTAAATTTTCGAACACATGAACCTATTAAGTCTGAAAAGGCTATTCAAGTGGATTTTCAATGGAAATACGCTAGCTATTTTTCTTCTTCCTCCCTTCAAACCCCCCCCCCCCAAAAAAAAGAGAGTACTGTATAAATGAAGACTATTTTATAGAAAATGTATTCTGTAATGGAAAATTGCCCAGATGTTTTTGGCTTTACTTCCAAGGCCATGTTGCTACCCCTCAGGATGGTAGCTGTCTGTCTTAATGCCCTAGCTAGTTCCAGAGTTGGGTGTCTTACATGAGAATCTCAGATCTTAAATATTTTTAACTAAGTTCTAGCCTTTGTGGTTGCAGAAAAAAGTCTGAGATGTGGTAACTCTAAAAGCACAAAAACTAGAAAAAAAAATTAAAGAAAAAAACCCAAATTTATCATTTAAAAAATCTCATGGTTTTCTCTTGTCTAATGATTTCTGAATGCTTGGGCTTGGCAATACTGAGAGTGCCTCTGTTTGGACTGACATCAGAAAAGACTTGCATAGCGTAAATAGCAAAATACAGAACGGTTAGTTTAAAACTGTTCCTTTTTTGTCACTTTTTGTATTTTTCCCCCTCTTCTCCTCTCCTCTTTGACCTCCTCCTCCCCCCAATACTGGAGGGCGCATGCTGGTCTGGGTGCAACTCATGGATTACAACCACACATTCCATTGCAATTAAACTTTTTTCTTCCCCTTCTGATTTTGTTGCAGCACTGTAGTGACCCCAGGAGATGACTTCCAAATTAAAATTGTTTTCTATTAATATATTCTAGGGCTGTCAAGCAATTAAAAACGTAAACCGCGCGATTAGACAATAATAGAATACTGTTTATTTAAATATTTTTCAATGTTTTCTACATTTTCCAAATATATTGATTTCAATTACAACACACAAAAAAGGAGTACCTGTGGCACCTTAGAGACTAACAAATTTATTTGAGCATAAGCTTTCGTGGGCTAAAACCCATTTCATCGGATGCATGCAGTGGAAAATACAGTAGGAAGATAATTTTTTATATATATCTCTTCCTACTGTATTTTCCACTACATGCATCCGATGAAGTGGGTTTTAGCCCACGAAAGCTTATGCTCAAATAAATTTGTTAATCTCTAAGGTGCCACAAGTACTCCTCGTTCTTTTTGCTGATACAGACTAACATAGCTACCGCTCTGAAACCAATTACAACACAGAATACAAAGTGTACAGTGCTCACTTTATATTTTTGATTGCAAATATTTGCACTGTAAAAATCAAAGTAAATAGTATTTTTCAATTCACCTACTAAAGTACTGTAGTCCAAACCCTTTATCATGAAAGTTGAACTTACAAATGTAGACTTGCGTACAAAAAAACCCCTGCACTCAAAAACAGAACAGTGTAAAACTTGAGAGCCTACAAGTCCACTCAGTCCTACTTCTTGTTCAGCCAATCGCTAAGAGAAACAAATTTGTTTACATTTATGGGAGATAATGCTGCCGACTTCTTAATTACAATTCACTGTTGTAGCTGGTGTCGCAAGATATTTGAGCCAGATGCACTAAAAATTCATATGCTTCATCATACTTTAGCCATCGTTCCAGAGGATATGCTTCCATGCTGACAACGCTTGTTAAAAAAATAATGCGTTTATTAAATTTGTGACTGAGCTCCTTGGGGCTGGGGGGAATTGTATGTCTCCTTCTCTGTCTTACTCACATTCTGCCATATTTCATGTTATAGTAGTCTTGGATGATGACCCAGCATGTTTTTTTCTTTTTTAAGAACACTTTCACTGCATATTTGACAAAATGCAAAGAAGATATTAATGTGAAGTTTCTAAAGATAGCTACAGCACTTGACCCAAGATTTAAGAATCTGAAGTGCCGTCCAAAATCTGAGAGGGATGAGATGTGGAGCATGCCTTCAGAAGTCTTAAAAGAGCAACACACATTTGGTGGTTTGGGTTTTGCAGTTGCCGCATCATAGTAAATCAACCTTCTGCTCTGACTCAGATGATGAAAATGAACATGCACTGTCAGCACTTCTTTGGATAATTATCGAGCAGAACCCGTCATCAGCATGGACATGTCCTCTGGGATGGTGGTTGAAGCATCAAGGGACACATGAACCTTTAGCGCATTTGGCATGTGACTATCCTGCGGCGCCAGCTACAACAGTGCCATGCGAATGCCTGTTCTCACTTTCAGGTGCATTATAATTAAGAAGTGGGCAGCATTTTCTCTCATAAATATAAGTGAATTTGTTTCTTAGCAACTGGCTGAACAAGAAGTAGGACTGATTGGACTTGTAGGCTCTAAAGTTTTACATTGTTTTTGAGTGCAGTTATGCAACTAAAACTACATTTTTAAGTTGCACTTTCATGATAGAGACTGCACTAGAGTACTTGTATGAGGCTAATTGAAAAATACTGTTTCTTTTGTTTACAAATATTTGCATTCTTATCATTTTTACAGTGCAAAGTGAGCACTGTATACTTTGTATTCTGTGTTGTAATTGAAACTGATTGAAAATGTAGAAAAACATTTTTTCTACATTTTTCCTACTGCTCCTGGGAAGGCGGTGAACTCACACCGCCTCTCTGCTCCTCTAGCATTGTGACTCCAGAAGGGGGCAGGGCCGACCCATCCTGGCGGTCTCAGGGGACGGGCTGCTGTTTTCCCCCACCCCTCCAGTCACTGCCCCGAAGGCTGTGGCTGCAAGAAAAGCCCCTGGTAGCCACATTTGAGAGAAACTGTATTATACCAAGGGTTCAAATGAAAGCAGAGGACAACAAATGAGAAAATGGGAATGGGCATGAGGGTCAGAGGTTCAATATTAGAGATCCAGAAGGGGACACAGAGGATAGAACCTCAGACAGTACCCACTGCTCCTCAAATATGTCAAAGGAGCCAGCGGATGCGGCCCAGAAGAACTCTGCCCACATATGTGAGCCAAGGGAGTAGCAGAAATAGCCCCCACAGTCACAGAGCACATCCATGTCCAGCATCCTTCTCCTCCTGGTGTCATAAATGGACGCTTTGGCCAGCTCCAGAGGAGGTTGTTGAGGAGGTCTTGTGACTTCATGGGGCAATGGACAGGGTGTACATAGAAGAAAAAGGGGTTTGGGGGGGAAGTGCAGCCAGAATCTCAAAAGGAGGTTCTGGAGTAGCTGGAAAAGGGGCTGCAACCTGGTGCACTGCAGGTATATGTGTGCCAGGGTCTCCCATATGCTGTTAAAAGGACAGGAGTCAGGGATGGAAACGAACTGCTCCAGGTACACACCCATGCTCACAGCTCCATGAAGGAGCTGCCAGCTGATATTCCTGGTGGAATACAGGCTGTTCCACCAGGGTTCCTCATCCTCCACAGGTGATAAAAGGTCCCACCACTTGGTGTCAGGGCAGGACATGAGAGAGAAAATGAAACGTGTGGAGCATGAGCGTGTACAGATGTGTCCTTGGCATGGTTCAGAAGTGAACCAGCTGCAAGTTGCATAGCCACCTCGGGTATGCAGAGGGGGTGGCTGGGAGAGGCTCGCAGGGTAGGGGTCTGATGAAAAGGTCCGGAGGGTCTGTGGTGAGGGGTGGTCGGGGAGCACCTTCCTGCAGGACCTGCTCAAGGAAGGTTTGAGAGGCAGGTGTTAAGTTTGCGGGTGAGCCAGCACTCTGATCATGAGGCATCAGTCAGCCCCCCTGCCAGGAAAGGCTGATTGCCTGGTGAGCCAGTTAGTCCAACAGCTGTTGGGTATAAGGAGGACACAGGAAAGGGAGTAACCAAGGCTAGCTGAGCCCAGTGTTTTCAGAGATCTCAGTTCTTCCCCAGCCCTGCTGAAAAGATAAAGATGGAGAAGCACTATGTGTAACATTGTTGCATGGGACTCTGTTGTTGGGGATGGAAGTGTAAATAAATAACATGAAGTTGCCACTCAGTGGACAGTCTGACAGGTTCCTGGGGTGTCTTAAGATGGGGATGGAGCACACCCTGTTACACCATCTTTATGAATGGAAAAACTTAAATACCCCACCCTCCAAAAGGAGGTGAAAAGACACAGAAACTCTCTCAAATTTTGAAATATTTTATATCCTAAGATATGGAAATATGACCTGCAGATAAGCAGAACAGAAGATGATCTCCTGACACATGATAGTCCTACAGCTAGTTTGAATGATAATTCCAGATTTTCAGTGTTCCATAGTTGTAAATATTATCCAGTAGTTTGTAAATATTTGAGATATGACAAAGAAAATGGTTATGTTTTGCAAAATGGCTGTTCTTTCTATTTCTTGTACTACTAATTGTACCTCGTTTTTTTGAAAGTATAACATGTCTTTCAGCCAAGACTTGGTAATTCGTATATTGATAAAGTCAGAATCTTAAACAAGTAAATTGTCCTGAATTTTTAAAATTTGATTTACAAAACAGTTCTGGGAGGTACAGATAATCCTGTAAACTGTTATATAATCGGGGGATTTCCCCTTTTGCTAATTACTAAATGTATACTTTAATATCTATAGTACATCTAGTATGAGCAAGTTAATAGTGCAGAAGTTAAGGTTCTCATAGAAATGTGTGCTTAATGCAGCATTAATGTTCTAGATCTAACTTACTAAACCTATTTTTAGCCATAATTGAGGATCATGTACAAAGCAAGTCGGAACTTGCTTAATCAATGCAGTTTTACATGCTGTATTCTAAAAACACTTTCTTCACTACATTTGATTTCCATTTGGAAAGGGCAAAGATTTTGTCAACAGGAAGTGTTAGGGGGAGGGGTAGTGTCCCACATCTTAGGCTTAGCAATATCTCTAAAACTTTAGTTGTATAATTAAAAAATCCTTCCATAACTCAGAGTACACAGATGTGTAAAGAAGCCTTGTAATTATTCGGTTTGGTAAGCATTGCTTAAGAATCAGTTGTGAAGTTTGTGGCATACAGTATCCTTACCCACGCTCATTAATAATGTTTGCACTTTTGGCTTTACTGTGTGTCTTTTTTTGCCTCTGGATGGTACTACTTTTTTTAAGTTAAAAGATGTTTTCTTTTCAAATGGAAAAGTGTAGGTGGATAACTTTTGTTTCCCATGACCTTGTGAAGCATGGGAAATAACGTAAAACAACATCTCCAAACCATGTTTTATTCCATGTTGTGTTTTTAACGTGCTTGATCTGCAGCTATTACTGTTGTATGGGATAGTGTCATTTTGAGTTAATGAAAACTATTGTGGTAGCTGCAAATATAGCTGTATAAAATGGCTAATATGTATTGTTCTGGACATAGTGCAGTATGCAGTGTTCACCAGCTCATTAGTCTGGCATGAACTTCAATGGGTCAAAGGGGCTATACATAGCTGCAAAGTTCAGGGTGACTCCAGGCAGGTGAGAGAATAACTTTTGTCCTCATCCCACCTATCACCCTGAATAGTAGGGGAAAGTCTCCTGAAACACATACTGAAGGGGTTGCCCTCTGTGGACATGTTTGGAGACCTCCTGTCTAAGGAGGAATGGGGATAGGAGTTGCTGAGGTTGGCAGCATGTTGGACGGAGAAGGGCTTCTGCTGGAGGCTGGTTTGGAGGAGACTGGTGAGGCATTTGGGGCATTGGGAGATGAGGGTGCCTGCAGCAATCTGAGTTAAGCTGGAGTGAGTGGTGGCTTGGGTAATGTGTCTGAGCAGTGGTGGCTGTGCGCATGTGTGTGTGCGCCTGCATGCCTATAGATGGCTTGGGACGGTTGGGAGGAGAGTGTGGTAGGGCCAGTGCTCCTCCCCACCTTTTTATTAGTTGTTGACCTGCCATTGCTACTGCCATGGTTGCCTCAGTCAGCAGCAGGGCTTTGTGAAAGGTGAGGGAGAGAGGTTGTCTGGCAGCTGCAGAGCAGGCACCGCCAGAGCTCACAGTGATGTTGAGGAGTGGTGCAGAACAGTATTAGTAGCCCTGCGTATGCATGACATCTGAGTAAGGGCTGTGGGGAGGCATGACAGGGCTGTCAAATGCATGAGTGTTGTGAGAGATATATGGCAGCCCTGGCTATCTCTTATAGTTTGGTTGGATGTTCATATTCGGAAGTATCTGCATGCATTCTTTCCTATATGGTGCATAAAAGCAGAAAGGTGTTTATGCAACATATCTTTTATATAGCACTCGATATAGGTAGGTATATGTACAACAAGGCTTTAGCACTTAGCTTTTAGCCTAAAGAAATTTGTTACAAGTTTAAATGCTAAACAATCTGCTCAAGTTTTTATTTGATATTTTATCTTTATATAGCTATTATCTTTAAAATGTTTTTCAAAACAGATCTCTTCTAGATTATGTAAAGTCTTTAATTTTTGTAGTGATGCTTGGGTATTTTTAGTACAAAATATACATAGGTGTGGGGCATGTCGAAATGCCAATATAAATTGGGCCCACATTGTTTAAAAATACATATCTTAACCTCCCATATAAATAAACCTAACAAATATATTTCCACTGGTACAAATAATAATTTACAGTAAAAACACTTCCATTTCAAACTTGACTGGGTCATTGACTTAAAAAAATAGTTTCTTAAGAGTTAGCAGGGGAGTTTTTTGCCTTGTTACAGTACTTATTGACACCCTGTCTCCCACCAGGCAATAGTAAAGGAAAAGGAGGCTATGTATATAGTTAAGGCGCTGTAACGGCACTGCTGTAGCACTTCAGTGCAGGCACTCATTACAGTCATGGGAGGGATTCTCCCCTCACTGTGGTTAATCCACCTTCAAGAGCTCTGTAGCTAGGTCAGTGGAGAAGTCTTCTGTTGACCTAGCACTGTCTATGCTGGGGGATAGGTCACCTTAACTACATCGCTCAGGGTTTTTCCACACCCCTGAATGATGTCGGTGGCGTGGCTGGTAGTAAATCAGAAACTGGACATTTGTAGTTATCACCTTCAGCCTCCCGTTGTTCATAAATGTTATGTATTTGCATGTTCAATTGGATAAACTAACAGGCAACTCTTAGAAATTGAACTTACATATTTTGATAAAACTGCTTCTTTCTGTTTTTTATTAGGAAGTAGCATTCTTTCTTCACAGGAACTAATTCAGGGAAGTTCTGTCTGTATTACACAGGAGGTCAGACTAGATGATCACAAAGGTCCCTTCTGGTCTGATCTATTAATCTACTGATTCAGATGAATGGAACTCCTTAAAGAGTGCAGATGTGGGATTGGGGAGATTTCTGTTGAGAGTTGAAAAATATCAAAATATATTCTTCAATGCCATTTATTTTATTTATTTATATATATATATATATATATATATATATATATATATATAATTTTGAAATAGAGCAGGAGTTAAGTGACTTTATTTCTATTACACCTTACACTGAGATCTTTAGTTTTTACAGTTGGGATTAAAAGTGAAGTTCTTCTACCTTCAGTCCCTTCTAAAGAATACTTAGAGCAGATTACTTAGTCTGGCTACATATTCCACAAAATGCAATTAGAATGGTATTTTTCAACTGTTTTAGTCAACTACATGAAATATAGCTTCCAACTCTTTGCACAAAAGTCTTGTCCGTTCTGTTTGGAGACTGAATTAGGAGTTGATTGAATGGATTTGGCTATATAAATAACTAATACTTAGCTAGGTTATAACTCTGGGCGCACATCTTATTTTTGAAATGTTCTGTTTAAACAGATTCTTCATTCTAACTTCATAGTGTTGAATATAAACAGACTTATTGCTACAGTACTGATTACAGATCAGAGGCAGATGTCAGGGTCTGTCAGTTCTTCCTTGCAACCATATGCAGTCTGAACAGTAATGACTCATATCTGTTTGCATCTGTTCAGCAAGCTCTAAAGCTGCTAGGCACAGCAAAAGAGAATCAGTGGCAGTCATAGAGCTAGAACAATATCTAGCGGTATGTCTACACTACGAAATTAGGTCGAATTTATAGAAGTCGGTTTTTTAGAAATCGTTTTTATATATTCGAGTGTGTGTGTCCCCACAGAAAATGCTCTAAGTGCATTAACTCGGAGTGCTTCCACAGTACCGAGGCAAGCGTCGACTTCCGGAGTGTTGCACTGTGGGTAGCTATCCCACAGTTCCTGCAGTCTCCGCTGCCCACTGGAATTCTGGGTTGAGATCCCAGTGCCTGATGGGGCTAAAACATTGTCGTGGGTGGTTCTGGGTACATATAGTCAGACCCCCGTTCCCTCTGCTGATGAGCTCTGCATGGTCACCTGCAGCTTGCCACGCTGGCCAAACAGGAAATGAGATTCAAAAGTTTGCGGTTCTTTTCCTCTTTTCCTGTCTACCTGGCCAGTGCATCTGAGTTGAGAGTGCTGTCCAGAGCTGTCACAATGGAGCACTCTGGGATAGCTCCCGGAGGCCAATACCGTCGAATTGTGTCCACAGTACCCCAAATTCGACCCGGCAAGGCCAATTTAAGCGCTAATCCCCTCGTCAGGGGTGGAGTAAGGAAATCGATTTTAAGAGCCCTTTAAGTAGGGAAAAAAGGCTTCATCGTGTGGACGGGTGCAGCTTTACTTCGATTTAACGCTGCTAAATTTGACCTAAAGTCTTAGTGTAGACCAGGGCTAAGAATGTTACTATCATACTCTGGGATAACTGATCCACCAACCCTTGCCATGTTCCTACCTATTCTGTGAATACAGGGCCATGGTTTGGGAAGACATGAGCTGGAGGTATAGAGGGGAGCAGTCTTGTATGGAAGATGCTGCCTCTCCTCCTCCTCCCCTGTGCCTTCCTGATTCCATAAAAATCACTCTTACGGTAGAGGCATTAGAAATTAAGTGGCTAAGGATAGTGTCACAAGTCCAAAGATATGCCTTGTTTCTACTTTCTGCTGTCTATTCAGGGTCACTATAAATGGATCCTTAACCTTCTTAAATCAACCATGATATGCTTTATCTCTCAAGTATTTGTTCTAGAGGTACAATCACCTTTTGAACTCAACTGACTATTGCCGAACTCCTCCTCCGTGTAAGTAGTGTGACAAAGTTCCTCTTCTACCTTGGTGGGTCTTGCACTTATTGGCAGAATTGCTTGCCTTGGAGCTTCACAGCAGCCCTCAGTTTGGCCATTTTCATGAACCCACAGTCCAGATCAACTCCTCTTGTGTCTGACCAGGAATTCGGAGGTTTGGGGGGAACCTGGGCCCGCACTCTACTCCGGGTTCCAGCCCAGGGCCCTGTGGAATGCAACTGTTTAGAGTGCCTTCTGGAACAGCTGTGCAACAGCAACAACTCCCTGAGCTACTTCCCCATGGCCTCCTCCCAACACCTTTATCCTCACCATAGGACCTTCCTCCTGGTGTCTGATAATGCTTGTACTCCTCAGACCTCCAACAGTATGCGTTCTCACTCTCAGCTCCTAGCGCCTCTTGCTCCAACTCCTCACACGCACACCACAAACTGAAGTGAGCTCCTTTTAAAAACCCGGGTGCCCTGATTAGCCTGCCTTAATTGATTCTAGCAGCTTCTTGATTGGCTGCAGGTGTTCTAATCCGCCTGTCTGTGTTAATTGTCTCCAGAAGGTTCCTGATTGTTCTGGAACCTTCCCTGTTACCTTACCCAGGGAAAAGGGACCTACTTAACCTCGGGCTAATATATCTGCCTTCTGTTACTCTCCTGTAGCCATTTGGCCCGACCCTGTCACAGTAGTAATAAAAACTTATTACATTCAATTTTCTCTGAAGTCAACTTTGATTAACAATTTATATATTTTGGAAGGTGTATAGTCTAGTAGCTAGAACATGGTACAGATTCAGGAGTTCTGGGTTCTGTTTCTGACTCTGTCCTTGACTTGTCATTGATTCTGGACAAGCTATTTAATCTCTCACCTCTTATCAATTTGTAAAATACAAAAGCAATGTCTCAGTTATGTTCAGAATTTTTTCCCATAAAGCACTTTGAGATTCCCCACAATAAAATATCCTATATAAATTATAATGCTTTATGTTCAAGAGCAGAAGTTTTATTGCATGTTGCCATATACTTGGATGGATGAAGGTGTGGCTTATGTATACAGTAATTGCTGTACCTATCTTTTTGTAAAGAACCAAGATGTCTTTTAAAATGTTTGTGCTGCAGAGAGAACAATTACATGTAATGAATATAAAAAAGGATTATATAATTCAAAAGCCAAATGATCTGGTGTCAAAAATAAATTTGGAAAAGCTGCTCCAAGTGTCCAACACCTACCAAAAGAGACCTTTTCTGGAAAAACCTTTGAATGTTTTTTACCTAAGGGAGATGAACTGAAGCAGACATTTAGACCAAGTGAGCTCTGCACCCTAGAAACTGTTTTGTATGTAAAATATGATTCTGAAGTGCCATATGGAAATCCTAAAAATTGGTTGGTATCAGGTCACCAATATCAATCAGAATGAAATACTGCAGAAATCTACAATATTTATAAGTCCTTGAGGCTGTCTAGAAGTAGGGAATTTGGCAGCGACAGAAGGAAATAGCAGCTCATGAGGTAATTGCCACGGTTCAGGGCAACTGCACCTGTATTCCCCCTCTATAGTTCAGCAAGGGCACTTGTACTCAGGCTTCCGGCTCCCCTGGCTGTCACTTCTCTTTGGTGGAGACGTATCTCATGCCCTCCTGACCAGGGTATTTCCAGGGTGATAAGTTTGCTGCTCTGTTGTTCCCAGCAAAAATCAGGCTGCCCTCAGCAAGCTTCTCTGGCCTTTTCTTTGGAGACTAAAAACAGAGTGATTTTTCCCCACCATTATAAGGTACCACATAACAGGCTTCCATAGGAAGTGCTGTATTCTTAAGGTAAAAGCACCACAGAGAAAACATATTAAACAATAAAAGAACCTACACACATACTAAAGCTTTCCAGAGATCACCCCAACCCTAACATGGGCTCTGGCAGGAGCAGACCACTCAAGGAGTTTCCTTATGGTTTCAAGTTCATCACAGCTTCAGCTCAGAACAAGCTCACAGTCTTATGGGGCTTCAGTAGGACCAGTCCTTTCAACCATTTCCTAAGGGTGGGGCCTTCCATCCATGAATGAGAGGCCCTGTCCATTTGCTGGATCAGAAAGAAGGCCCAGATCTAATTTAAAAAAAACCCAAAAAACAAGCTATTTATCCAAAAATCCTTTCTTAGTCTGTTTGTCCCTGGAGAATCCAGTTTGAACTAGTATATCTGAGGGGTGTGTGTTTTTCTCTGGAGATGTTAGTGTGGGTGAATTTGCTCCCTGCTGTTCTCCTATCTACCCTTCCCATGGAAACACATAGAAACAGACAGTTGCTTTTTTAAATGCAATGGACTCGGAAGGTATTACGCTTCAGTAATGTTAATCTTAATTTCATAAGGTTTGTCTAATATAGTCTGTCACAGTAATGGACTAACAACCTGAAATATTCTTGACTGTAACTTTAGCTGAGTTTATGACTATCCTTATGGAAATTTCAGAATTCTCTGGATTCCCCCCCCGCCCCCCAAAAAATCTCTCCCCAAAAGCCACTGCTATAAGTCACATTTCTCTTCACCATCCATTAGTACCTCACACATTATTTTTTTTTTTAATATCTTTTTTTTTAGTGGACAGCAGTTTTTCTATTAAGTAATAGGTGTATTTTGGCTATTTAAGGATGCACAAGTTTGTAGGTTTATTTATGCTAGTGTAATAAACCCTGTGTCACTAAAATATTTAGATGCATCCTCCTTGGTGTAAATTAGTGAAAAGTACTGTATCACTTATGTTGGTCATGGGCAAGAAAGCTTGGTCATTCTGTATTCTGAAGAAATCCTGAGAAATGTAGGTACTGTTAGGATTCTGCCCTCCCTCCACCCAAAAAAATTAATATGGGCAGGTGTATGTATGTGAGAGAATAAAATAAACTGTACTATACATATACTTGGGAAGACATTAATTAGAGGCTTTTTTATAGCTAAGCTCTCAGTGGTTGTAGCACTTGCATTCTCTAGCAATAGTGGTTTTTTTTTTTTTTTTTTTTTTTTAATGCAGGTAAGACTAGCTGCTCTGAACTGAGCTGCTCTTTATCTGATACCTTTTTTTAGCTTTGGTTTCAGCTTCTGGCTCAAATAACCCTAGTCTTCCAAGTAACAGTGTACTGTGATAAGTTTAGGTTTTACATGACATTTTTGTAAGCATTTCTTACACACTAAGAATGGACAATATTAGGAGAGAATTTCAACTTATTTCCACTTTTCTTATCTCTTTACCCCCTAGGATGGTCTCCTTTCTGAAGCTGCCTGCTGAAGTGTGAACCAGCTCATGCTAAAGTTTTCTCAGTCAGGAATCTCAAGTCAAGCAGCTAAATAATTGGGTTGACTTGGAGGTACTGAGCACTGAAAAGTCCAAGAAGTATATTGGAACTGTGGGTTCTCAGCCTCTCTAAAAATTAAACCACTTATTTAGGTGGCTAAGTATGGCTTAGCTGTCTAAATGTAGGCCACTAAATTTCAGAGTTGTTAGTCCTAATCTTCTCTATTAGGCATCTTGAATGGAAAGCTATTTTTCTACTTCTTGGCTTTTGTTTCTAAGATAGAGGAATGCGAAACTCTGAGACAGATATAATTACTTGGTAGATAAAGTTCCCGCCCCCCACCTTACATGGATTCCCAGTGCTAGCAAGACATGGAAGTTTTAGTATTACCAAATATATTAGGATTTTTTAAAAAGCCTGGTAATTTTTTGAGACGGTTTATGGCCCAGCTGCAAGAAAACTTATTGTCTAAGTGTTCGTAAAGACTTTTTGCATTCTGATGAGACTAATATATGTATCTCTGTTTTGTATGAAGTAAGAACACTCAAGTGGGTGCTTCTTACAAGTAAATGCAGGAATTATCATTGTGTTTAACACAGTCGTTTTTAGGAAGATGCTGAGAAGGAAAGCTACAGGACACTTTCCCACATCTGAATGCATCCGATGAAGTGAGCTGTAGCTCACGAAAGCTTATGCTCAAATTTGTTAGTCTCTAAGGTGCCACAAGTACTCCTTTTCTTTTTGCAAATACAGACTAACACGGCTGCTACTCTGAAACCTTTCCCACACCTGTCATTTTTCAGCCACTGCATAGTATCAAACTAAAATTGGCATCATCACATAGGCCTGTGGTGCATGTTTGTATTTTTCTTGTTCTTTAAAAGAGCAAATTTAAACTTGGAACCTACAGATGTCAGTTCAGTTTTTTGTCAACTTTACCTTAAAGTAATTTGAGCGTAGATGCTACTGCATGTTGACTGAGCAGCTCAGTGTCAGGTATCACTTCTTCTGGAATGCTGAATCTCTTATTTTATGGGCTCAGGCAGGAGCAGACTTTCAAAACCACACCCAACAAGTTTCTTTGTGGTTTCAGTTCATCACAACTTCTGCTCAGAACAAGCACACAATCTTATGGGGCTTTGGTAGGCCCAGTCATTCCAACCGTTCCCTAAGGGTGGGGCCCTGTATCCACTTGCTGCTCAACTTGGTCTAGAGTCAAAAAGTAGGATGTTGGAGCCAGTCAGTTGTGGGTGTGTGCATGCTTGTGTGCACTCCCCTCCCCCCCCCTTTCATTTGTCTCTTGTCTATGTAGATTTTGAGCTCTCTGGAGCGGGAATTTTGTCTCTACATTGTCACAAGTTTAGTAGTTAATACTGTACAAATGATTAAGATTAAACTAAAATTAGATAGCTGAACTACTACAGTATATTATTGGCCACAGTAAACGCAATATGATAGAAAGTATCTTCACTTTACATTTTATTTTAGATGCACATTTGAAGTAATATAGGCTTATTGATTTTTTTATACCAGTTTAGAGTTAATATATTTACAAGAGCATGAAAACAAAAATGAAAAATGGTTGTCTAGGGAGAGCCACTAGAATGCATTCTAGTTTCTTAAAATAAGAATTAATAGCCAAGAAGGCAGCTCAGTCTCATCAATCTGTTGCCCTTTCTGCTTTACTTAGCAAGGAGTGCTTAAACTTTTGTTTTGTTGGCTCTAGTAAAATAAATCACAGTTCACTGTCACATATCCTGAATATTGTACATAAAGCAGACAGGCTAAGGCAGTGCCTCCAAACTTTGTCACGCCCTTACCCGCAAAGGAAAATGTCTGTGACCCCTGCCGGGGCGGGACCCAGAGGCCAAGGCCAGAGCTGGGGCTGAGGGGCACTTCCTCCCCACCCCTTGTGGGGGCAGACTGGGTCCTGCTGTGCCCCTTGAATGTTCCTCCATGCCCTACCAGGGGGGCACGCCCCACAGTTTGGGCACCACTTGGTGAAGGATTAACTAGATTGAGTACCTTTTGATTTCTAGAAAAGAATTAGTCCAAAATCTGATAGAAGTGGGTTGGGGAAGATACGAGGAAGTTTGATCTCTCCTTGCTTTTAACTCAGTACTTAATGACGTTCTTTCACTTCTGATTTAATATCCTTTTCTTTTCCCCCCTTTGTCTATTGTTTTTCTTAATTTTCTTCTGTTCCTTGCCCTCTTCTCACATTTACATATGATTGTTAATAATAGTGGTTGCTTAATCGTACCCTGTTCTTGAAATCACTAGAAAATATATTAGAAGATGATAAAAGAAGACACTAAACTCTGCTGCAGGAGATATTAACACAATTTTAAATATCAATGAAGCTTAGATGACTGGGTTCTTATCTTGTTTTAGTAAATGCTTCTAAAATGAGTGTGTATGATGCAAAGCAGACCGTTTTAAACAGTCATGTTGACAAAGCCCAGAAAAAAAGATTTGGAAAAGAAAGAAGATGGGGAATGGAAGAAGTTCATGCCAAAGAGGTGCAACTCATGCTTTTAATTATCCATAAGGAAATGTATATATTTGTAAGCATGTCCTAATCTCAAATGCTAGTATTATAGCACATATAACTAAAGCAAGAAATTACGTCATTTTTCTATGTTGAGACCAGTAAAACTACTGTATTTACATAATAGGAAGTTTAATACATTGACCCAAATTTGAGTAAACATTCAAAGACCTTTCTTTGGGTTTCTTCACGATAGCGAAGGCACTAAGTTCTACGTGGAAGTACCCTGCCTTAGGTAGGCAGAACAAGAGACTGAATGTGGGGAACTAGAAAGGGAAAGTAAGGGCTTCTTACAGAAGCTCTAAATGCTCTGTGGTCAAGGGCTGTCTCTGCACCTGCATATATCTGTGTGTTCTGCTGATAGTGCCTAATGAAAGAGTGCAGGGTACCTGAAATCACAGCTTTGTGAAGCTTGTCCACCTGTGCCTCCTTTCTCCAAGCCAGGGGTGGCCGTGAAGTGGGCTCTCAGTCTCACTGGGCAGGAACTTCTGTAGCTTTGTAAGCCTCCTGAATAGTGAACCTACATCCATTTGACCATGACAAAGATTCCCTTGGACCATGCAAGAGAAATGGAAAACAGGTTCCCCTGAAGCTTTCTAATAAGCCTAAGTATGTTTGAAAGGCCCTTCTTAGGCCAAAGCTGTGTGGAAAGTTTTTCCACTTGGTTAGAATTAGACATACTCTAAAATGAGATCCTTTTGATGCATGAAGGGGCAGGGTGTCTGGTGAAAAATCTGGGACAGGTGCAAAAGGCTGCCTGGTTGTTGTGCAAGACTAAGTACAGAGGACTACAGGACAGCATAGCGAGCTCTCTTGTTCTGGGTGGGGTGACTGTTCTGTGGTACCAGGAACTGCAAACCTACAAAACAGAGTCTTAAAAGAGCTTTGTAACCGGAGGAAGGCTAGGTTTAGAGTTCAAGAAGCACAGCGGCAGTATATAAACTAGAGGGGCAGAGACAGGCTCCCACCTTTAGGAAAGATGACATCTCAGGGGATCTCATTCTCTCTCTCTCTCTCCCCTTTTTACCAGTCCTCTTAATGTGCTTTAACACAGAAGCTAGCTCTTTGATCAAAAGCTTCTGTAAGAAATCTGAGATAGCTGGGATTCTGGCTTTCTGGCCAGACGGACTCCTGTGCTGCATCAAGAAGAAAACAGCTTTCTCTCCAGATTGAGTCCTACCATGTGCAGAAAATGTACCTCTTCTTCAGTTGCCTCTGGCCACTACTTGTATTGTGACCAGAGAAATGCAGTTACAATCTACCTCAAGTGTTTCTCTTGCAGTAGCCTTTCTTATGGGATCCTCAAGTGTCATTCTACAATCCTCCTGCTTTCACTGACTGAAACCTCTGTTACCTCATTGGCTGAACTTACTCCTGGGGTTATGACAGATCAAAACCGCAACAATCAACCTATATCCCACCTCCCATTGTTAGAGAAGTTATTGAAAAGGTTGTGGTGGGGTAACTCAAGCAGTTTCTTGATGCCTCAAATTATTTTGACCTTGGTCAATCATCTAACTATAGACCTGGATATGGAGCAGGAACCACAGTGGTTGCGTTACCTTATCTCAAACGGTGGATGACTATAGTCTTTGCTGATTCTTCTAGATCTGTTCATATCCTTTAATTCTGCTGACCATGAGGCTTTGTGGAGTTGGTGAAGACTAACAGGTGTATGGATCTGCTCTTGAGTAGCTCTAGCTCCTTCTTTGAGAGAGCACACAGAGTAACTGAGGGCAATTGTTAATTTGCTCTGAGGGTTCTCTTGCAAAATACCATAGGAATATAGATTGTCACTTCTCTTGCTCAACGTGTATGAGACTGTGAAGAGTTAATGATGAGATATGAGGTGGCAGTGCTTTCCCTTTGCTGAAAACACTCAGCTCTGTTTGGATGAGAGCTAGTTGGCTGCGACTTAATCCAGAGAAGACTGAAAACAGTGTTGGTCTCCTGGGTGAAGTAGCTGGAACAGAACTTTATATTGACCCTCTTCATTGAGGGAGTGCAATCACTGTTAGCAAAAGAGGTGTGTAACTTGGGGTAGTGTTAGAACCTGGGATTCCCCTGTATGCATGAGTAATGGCTGTGGCAAAAATGGCTTTTTACTATCTTCACCTGTCAAGATAAATTTATCCTTTTCTCTTTGATACTCTCCCCCGTTGAAGGAAGATTGCTATAATGCACTCTCCATAGGCCTATAGAGCATAAAGAAGCTGAAGCTAGTACAAAACATTGAGGCCTATTTAAGTGCAACTGTATGTTGGGAGCACATTAGACCGGGCTTCATGATCCATACTGGTTTCCATTAAACTGCTAAATGGTATTCCAGGTGTTGGCTTTATAGGATAAAGTGCTGAATGGTACAGGACCGTGTTATCTGAGACGTCTGTTGCATGCTGGATTTATGCTGATTCTGATGCTTGTACATTGTTTGGCTGAAGAAATGGTTTGCACAAAGGGAGTGTGTGCCTTAAAGAGAATAGAGGCAATATTTTGTCATTGTTACCATCCTCTCTCCCCTCTTTCTGTTAACTGGGGTATAAACTCCTAGAACTGTGCTCATATGTATGCAAGGCAGAATTCAAAATATTTAAGTAGCCTCTGCTGATTCCAGGGATGATTAGGAGATGGAATTGGAGTGGGGAGGAGTGGGAAAGGTGTGCTTGAGGGGCCAATGGACTGGCAGGATTATGAACTGGGGAGGGGGTACCTGACTACATGGTATAGAGCTGTTTCCAGGCACTTGTTTACTCCAAAACTGGAACCAAAATAACTTGATTGTAATTCACACGATAAGTTTTATATAAAAGAGTGCTCTTATTATGAAGTGTCTGTCTGCACAGACTTGCACCAAAGTTAGGGCTGGTCTACACTATGGGGGGGTGGGGATCGTCAAGTTACGCAACTTCAGCTACATGAATAACGCAGCTGAAGTCGACATACTTAGATCTACTTACCGCAGTGTCTTCACTGCGGTGTATTGACGGGAGAAGCTCTTCCGTCAATTCCCCTTGCGCTTCTTGTTGAGGTGGAGTACCAGAATTTGGGGGGAGGGATAGCTCAGTGGTGTGAGCATTGGCCTGCTAACCCAGGGTTGTGAGTTGAAGCCTTGAGGGGGCCATTTAGGGATCTGGGGCAAAAATTGGGGATTAGTCCTGCTTTGAGCAGGGGGTTGGACTGCTGAGATCCCTTCCAACCCTGATATTCTATGATTCTAATTGACGCTGGAGCGATCGTCGGTCGATTTTATCGTGTCTATATTACAGGATAGATCGACCCCCGCTGGATCGATTGCTGCCCATCAATCTTGCTGGTAGTGTAGACAAGTCCTAACAGTGTGAATTACAGTTTATTTAGTTATTTCTTTTGCAGGTTCCATGAAGGCAGGCCCCTGGTCTTTGGAATGCAGGAGATGGGATGAAATAGGAACTAAGAGAATGGCAGATCATGGAGGGGAAGGATAATGGGGGGGAAAAGTGCAGTGGTCCAGTGTTGGTGATCTAGAGGAGGATGGAAGGAATTGACAGGGAGAGGGAGCATGCGGAGGGATAGAGAAAGGCAAGAGACTTCAAATACTTCATTTTCTAGAAATAAAAATTAATTTTTGTCGATTTAAACCCTCCCTCTCAAAAGCTTTGTCTTCACTGCAAAAAGTGTGTGTGTGTGTTTGTTTTTTAAACATTTGAATAGCTGTCTTAATGTAAAATTCTAATGGAGGAAAGGCTCAGATAAAATCGCTAACAAATTTATCTGAGCATAAGCTTTCGTGAGCTACAGCTCACTTCACTGGATGCAGACTGAATGCATCCAGTGAAGTGAGCTGTAGCTCACAAAAGTTTATGCTCAGATAAATTTGTTAGTCTCTAAAGTTCCACAAGTCCTCCTTTTCTTTTTGTGGATAAAGACTAACGCGGCTGCTACTCTGAAACCTGCCAGATAAAATTGTAACTGGTCATGGTCAGCCCTACATCCTCACCTGCGGCTGACCTCAACCAGCTACATTGAGGTACAATTTTCCTTGTTCCTTGTCTCTACCAGGATTTTACATCCTTGATGGAGAGATGAGGGTTTTTTTAACCCCTCCAGTGAGGACACAGATACGTCCATCTCTGTCTCCACCTCGCTCCTTCCATAAATTTGCCAAAGTGTGCAGGAGGAGATCCCAGTTTTTGTGGCCCTTATCAGATTTGCCAGAGCTGATTTCCTGTCCTTCAGATCTTGTACACCAATCACACTTTTGCAGCTCCTCCAGAAAATTGTTCCATTGTCTAGTCTATCTGGAACCCATAACCAATATTAATGACAGGTTTCAGAGTAGCAGCCATGTTAGTCTGTATCAGCAAAAAGAACAGGAGCACTTTGGGGCACCTTAGAGACTAACACATTTATTTGAGCATAAGCTTCCGTGGGCTACCGCCCACTTCACTTCATGCTCAAATAAATGTGTTAGTCTCTAAGGTGCCACAAGTACTCCTGTTCTTTTAACCAATATTAAGTTGTTCCAGAAAAATTCTACACCTTTTTTAAATACCTGGAAATAAGTGGTTGGGAGCGACATTAAGTTAAAAAATACTTTCTAGTAGATCATATAACCCCATTTCCTAGTCAAGGGATTGCCAATAATTTCTTAGCAACTTGTGTTGCTTCTTGCACATACTATTGCAATTGTTAGGGGACAAGTTTAAGGTTGGTTGGTGTAAATTGGTGGGGGAGGAGCACTGAGATGCCTGCTGGATTCCTTAACTGCTTTTTTCCAGATGTCTACAAACTTCTACACCTTTTTTTTTATACAAAAGGTTTAAAAGAATGAAATATTGTTGTGGGGTGGTAACTAGCTTCCAATATAGGTTTTCAGCTGTTTGTCAAGTAAGCTTGTGTTTGGAAATGAAGGAGCAGTAAGGCCGCAAACAGTTTTTTGTGGTGTACTTCACTTTTAGCTATGTAAACCTGATCAGAATAGTAATTGTAACTCTAAGCACACAGTTACAAATCTACAAGCTAGTTTTTTCATAACTAGTTAATGGCTGTAGGTGGTAGAGATGAGCTTAAAAATAAGTGCCACTGTGAGTGGAAATGAAAATGTATTAACAATGAAGCCAGGTCTTCTCCTTATTAAATGTGGCCTCGCTTCTACCTTACTCTTAAGCATTTTCTGCCCATGACTATTTTACATAGACTGAGACAAAAAAAAGGAACTCCCTTAATAACTTGTAGCTGCAGACTTAAGTCAAAGAATTTCCTCAACATTGCAAGTTCAGTCATGTCCTAATTACATGAGAAATAAAATGCCTGAGGCCAATACCAGTGAGGGCAGATGGGAACTCTCTCTATCAGAAGCACAAGAGTTTATAAGACCATTAAACAATCATGTTTGTCTCTTGTCTTCCCAACCACCACTTTCCTTTCTTCCTCAAAATTCTGGCAGTGCCAAGATACTAGCAGGACTGTGTGTGCTAGTAATTAAGGGGCGAAAGGACCAAAAGTCTAAATGTCCTAACAAGTTCATTTGAGGTAACAATGCATGATATCTGTAGTTAAAATTCCCATTGACAGATGAGGGATTTAATTCATAATAAATGTTTCTGAAGAGAAACAAAGAAACACCTATCCATAAAAGAAATAATCCTATAGGAATTTCAGCTGACAAACCATCTGAATATAATTGCACATTTTTACTTTTTTTTTAAACAAAGTAAGATGGAGAATTTTTGGGGGTTGGGGTGGGGTTGATATTTTAAAGGATTGGAGAAGGAATTCAGTTAAAATTGTTTTAACTCTAAACTTCTATAGAGCTATATTTTTGCCTCTCTTCAGATGGGTGTAAAAGACTTATAGTGCAACAGCAACCCAGTTGATTTATTAAAGGGGAAAAAATGAATCGTTGACATTTAGTCCCCTTCCTACCTACAGGAATCTTCTCTCAGCGTTATCCTCTCCTGACTGTAGGGGAAGGCCCCAGCCATGTAGAATCCTACTTATATGCACAGAGGTAAGACGAAATGGGGCAGCAATGACTGAAGAGATTGGGGGAGGAGGGGAAGACTTCTGTTGCTTCAGACCCATAATCTTAAGAAGCACAGGGGGCTAGAGTTCTCCCTATCTTAAGATTCTGTCGTAACTGAGGGGAGGGGAGATGTAGAAGGGACTTCTTTCCAGAGTAGATGGTAGGGTGTTCAGTTACCCTTTGATCTGCTGCTGCTGAGAGGGAAAGGAGATGGGGATGTCACCTCCATACCTCCGTGGTTTTTCTCTGAACTCAAGGAGAATTCTGGAGTTGGGGGGAGGGAGTCCAAAATTAGCAAAGGTGAAACGCAACCTCATCCTACTGCAGCAGTTTAAAGGGTGGCTATAAGGGGAGCACAGATGGTGTACCTGTGATCCTGGAGGTGGTAGGAGGGAGTAAGAAGCTCAGGGCTAGCTTGAATAACCAGCTTGAGCTCCTTGTAGCAATATCTCCCTGCTGTCTTTCTGAGAGGGAGGGGAAAAATTCTTTCCATGCATCACTTTTTTTTGTGTGTAAATGGGTGTGGTGCACAGACATGTTTTCCTCTTGTTGGGAAGAAGGAGAAAAGGGTGGCAATATGGGCTGCTAGAATCTTGAGAGAGCTGAGCACAGGTGCTTTCTCCCCACTGCCTCTGCCATCTCTGGGGACAGGTGGCCCTTCTGAACTATCACAGATTTTAGAGAGGAAAAGGAGGAAAAAGAAATGGCGGGGGGGGGGGGGGAGAAGAGGAGCAGATAATGCTTCTTAAAACATTCCTTCCCTGTTGGTGCTTCCTGATTTGGGAATAAGTTCCCTCTTTGCTCATATCCACAACTGACACAAACTTGTTGAGGGGACAAGTGCTCTTCCTTTCTGGATCTGCCCTGACTGTTGGTCAGGGCAGCAGCAGTCTATTTTCTTTAGGCATCTGCTGCTGCTGTTGCTCTCCCAGTTGGTCTTATACTCCTGCATCATTGCAGAGGGTACTTAAGCAGGGGTTCCACAAATTTGTTACATTATGCCTTTTTTTAGAAGACTGACTAGTTACTTAACTTGTGTGGTTTTTCTTTTGAAAAAGTTACATTATTTAGATAGAACAATGCTTTAAGAACATAATGAAAGAACAAATAGTGAATAAATTGGCCATTTGTGTTAAGATTTGAAATTTATCCTCAAGTGTTAACCTCACTTAAGGTATGGAAGTCTTTGTACTCCTAAGAATAAATCTCCATCAATTTTGGAGGGTACCAGGAATTTGTGTATGACTACACCAAATTAACTGTTTTATGGAGTGAACAAGCTTACATGTGGAGCTTCTTTATCTTGAAATCTTAAATTCAACACTAATATTCTGAGCAAATCTGGATGGATTAACATACACTAAAACAGAAGCACAGTGAGTACAACTTTCTCATATTTACTCAATTCTGTACCAAACTGAATGTGTGGTAGCTAGCTAATTGTTTTGCTGTATAGCTGAGCATTATTTACTTAGCTTGATCGATTAAACCAGTCAGATACCATGTAGCTTATATGTATGTTAGTTAAATGTAATTAAAATATATTACTGATCTGTTCTGATGCACACAAGTCACTATTTCTAAAGCTATATGAATAACTATTTAAGAATAAGATGGAAAAATTGTAAATAGTAATTTTATTGGTATACACTTCCATATTCTGTCACTGTGGTGTTGAAGGTCTTGTCTTGATGGGCAGCAAGGGAAGGAGTGTCTTTTCAGTTTAAGCCTCTATTGAGAATCTCAACATGACTGAAAAGCCTCATTAAGATGAAAGCTAACAATATTATCACTATCCAATCAGGCATGAGTGTCCTCTCAGTATCTCCTACACAGGCTCTCCCCAGCCCCTCCGAGCTGTGTAGCGGTGGGATGCATCCCTCTAACTTTAAAAGAGAGCTGCATGGCAATAGAGAGAGCCCTGGGTTCTGGATCCATCTCCTGGGCTATATGTTTGACAACCTGTGCATTTACTTTTACTTTTACATTTACTTTTTTTTGCATGTGTGTGCTTGTAAGTGTAATGAAAAGTCAAAGGGTCTTACTATGAAAGTGGTCATTTTTGGGTCTTGCAGAGTGAAATTCTGTAATTGCTGTTGAGCTTCTAAGAGCTCTGTCCTCTGCTCTCATAATCTTCATTCTAGTTGTGTACACCTCTGTTATCCTTCATCATAGCTGTTGTGGTGGATCTTGATATCTCCATGAGAAGCACTTTCTGAAGTAGCCTGGGCCCAAGTCTGTTGAGGGCTTTGAAGAACAAGACTAGGACCCTGAGTTTGAGCCGGTATTCAGCTGGGAGCCAGTAGAGTGTTCAGATCACTGGGTGTGATATGTTAACTGTAGGTTTGTATTTTTGCAGACAAGAAGCTGTATTCTTCACCAGCTTGTGCTTTTGCAGTGATCCTGTTGACATTCCCCACTTCAGCGTATTCAGTTATAGATAGTAAAGGTGACAAAAGCATGCATTATCATTTCAATGATCTCTCAGGGGTCTAGCTTCTTGGCCATTGTAGATGGAAGGAGTTATTAGAAGCTGAGGCTTCTGGGTCTTCAGTAGTAGTACTGGTAAAGAGTCGGGGTGTGTGTGTGTGTGGGAGGGGGGACTCCTAGATTGTGTACTGTCCTAGTGATTAGAGATTTAACAGAAAGGTAAAAATGGTGTTACCTTGAAATGTTTTCCTCTTCCATGTTACCTAGATCAGTTTCAACCAGTATCTTTCTTTCTGTTCATGTTCTGATCTCCGCACCAGAGCAGTTGGGTGATTGTATTTCCTTTACCACAGTACAGAGCTGGATGTTGTCTGTGTTGCTGTCCTTTGAGGTCCTGTTGTCTCATGGTCTCTTGCAGAAACTTTCCTTGCATGTTAAAGAGCGGAGGACCCTGGGTGGAGCCTTCTGTAATTCCATAGATGAAACACCTTGATGCACAGGTGCAGCTGCCCATCATGACCCTTTTGACATCCTTTCTAGAAGGAGGGTTGGAGACAACTTAGTGTTGGAGGGGTGTTAACAGTGAAGAAGTTTAAGTGCTTCTGAAAGATCCAGAATGAAAATAAGTATCATCTTGGACAATGTTGTCTTCTAGTGAGATTCTCAGTGAAAACAAAATTAGGCTTCTGATTACTGTAAACACAAAAATACTGCTAACAGCCCATAAAACGAAACCTTGTGCCATTGCAAATCTTGAAGCCCCATGTCCGCTTGCATCACTCCTCAACTCAAATGATTCCTCTAATCCAGTGGTTCCCAAACTTGTTCCGCCGCTTTTGCAGGGAAAGCCCCTGGCAGGCCAGGCCGGTTTGTTTACCTGCCGTGTCTGCAGGTTCAGCCGATCGCGGCTCCCAGAGGCTGCAGTTTGCTGCTCCAGGCCCATGGGAGCTGCTGGAAGCGGCGGCCAGTACATCCCTTGGCCTGTGCCGCTTCCAGCATCTCCCATTGGCTTGTAGCAGCGAACCGCGGCCACTGGGAGCTGCGATCGGCCAAACCTGCGGACGTGGCAGGTAAACAAACTGGCCCGGCCCACCAGGGCTTTCCGCGCAGAAGCGGCGGAACAAGTTTTGGAACCACTGCTCGAATCAATTGCTTTTTTTAAAGACCTATACTTAGTCAGTTACTCAGTTCTTAACCTCACACCTAGTTGTTTATCCTATGTATGCCTTCAAGGTTACGTTGCAGGAAATCCTGAGACAAGCTGTAAAGAATCATTAAAGCCTTACCAGGGAAGGTGATACTCTTTGTTTTGTTTTGTGTGATCGAAATCTGCCATATTAGTTACGTGGCAATGACAAATGTGCATAGCAAGTTCTGCTTAAAAGGAATGTTTGTAACTTATTGAATAGATGGAGGAAAACCTTCCTGGTCACTTTGTGAACTAGTTAAAAAGACATAAATCTGATGATAGAACTCCTAATCATTACAGAGAGAGATTAGTTGCAGCTACACTTCTGTATAAATTAACTAGGTTTAACTTTGAAAAATTATATTTACCAAGGGTAAGACTTATGAACAAGTGAAGTGGTTTTTTTTTGTTTTTTTCCGGAATTATCAGTTACTTTGGTAAAGAGTGGGCATAAATTTTCTACTTGGACTGATAAATTTTCATGACAATTTGTTAAATGAGTCCTGTAGATCTAGCTAGTTTGTTCAAAACAAACTTAAAAGGGCTCGGGGTCATAGTGGACAAACAATTGAACGTGAATTCTCGGTGCAATGCTGTCGCAAAAAGGGCTAATGCAATCCTGGGATATATAAACAGGGAAGTAGTTAATAGGAATAAGTGTTCTGTTGCTTTTTACCTTAGTGTAGAGCAACAGAACAGTACTGGAATATTGTATCCAGATGGAAAAATAGCATAGGGCTCAGAAAAGAGCCACAGAAATTATTTGGGGCCTTGAGAAAATGCCTTTCAGTTACTTAAAGCTCAATCAGTTTAGTTTATCAAAAAAGGATATTGAGAGGCAACTTGATTGTGGTGTTATAGGTACATTCACGAGGAGAAGACACCAGCTACTAAAGGGTTCTTTAACGTAGCAGTAAAAGGCATAGCAAGAATCAATGGCTGGAGGTTAAAGCTGGACAAATTAGGAATAAGACACACATTTGTAACAGTGAGTGTGACTGACCATTGGAACAAACTCCCAATGGATGTGGTGGATTGTCCATCTCTTGATATAATTAAATCAAGACTGGTGCCTTTCTGAGGGACATGCTTGAGTCTGGTAGCTTGTATTGGGCTAAATACAGGGATAACTGTGAGAAATTCTGTGGCCTGTGTTAGACAGGAAGTAAGATTAGATGATCTAATGGTCTCTTCTGGCCTTAACATTTATGAACAACTTTCCATTACAGACCCTGAAGTGTGACTAGCCTGTATGCAGCTTTTCCATTTTTGACTGATTCTGAAATATACTGTAAGCTAAGCAAGGTTGAGCCTAATCAATAACTGAATAGAAAAACTAAGAAAAATATGGAGTATTGCATAAAATGGTGTTGGTAAATCAGATGGTATGTCTAGGTTGTGTGTGTTTGTTTTTTTTTTTTAATTTTTTTTTAAATATATTGCACCATTGCTCTGGAATGGTGTTGGTGTTTGCTATTGAAGATGCTGTCTTTTGGATTCATTGTGAAGATGAGGTTTGACCAGGGGTAGTCAGGTTTTTTTGTCAAGGTCCAGGCTCCAGAGAAGAAAATATAAAAAAATAACAATAATGATAAGAGTGAGTAAATTTTGGGGTCTGTTCAAAAGCATCTGGCGGTCTGGATTTGGCCCGCAGTCCACCTACTGACTACCCCGGGTTAGACAAACTCCTGTCAGGAATGATCGAGGTATACTTGGTCCTGCCTCCGCACAGGAAAATGGACTAGGTGAACTCCTGAGTTCCTTTTCAAGACCTACACATCTCTGCTATGAGGTCTTGACCATTTATATTACAGATCCAGAGATGCTTCATGGTGATAGCAGTGTTGAAGCCACAGTCTTGACCAAATTCTGTCTAATTACCTTCACAGTTTCAGTAGAATATGGTAACCTTTTCTTCCTGCCCAAACTGTTGTGTAGCATTACTATGCAGTAATGTTTTTGCTCACCTCTTCAATGCTGTTGAAAGTGAATAGTGTAGATTTACGGTTTGTAAAATACTTTGGAATCCATTGGAGGGAAAATGATTTACAAATAGAAGAACAAGTTTTTGTACAATGTAAATTAATGGGCGTAATGCCCTAGATTGCCTTTCGTTAGTAAACTACCTCCCAAATGCTTGGATTAACAAATTAAAATATAGCCAAGAATATAGTAATTTAGTTTTTTCATAAAAATGCAAGATTTTTTTCAAAGTTTGTATTAACCCATGATCTATCTTTGGGATATTTCTGTGTTCCCAACCAGAAGTTGATAGGAATCTCTAAATCAGATAAATTATAAATGGAAAAACTCATGTGGTCTGACAACCAAACATATTTATTTAACATGTAGTGGTAGCGGTTTGCTCATAATGTGTGGATAACAGGTAATTATTTCCTGGGGTATTTAACAGCCCCTTTAAAGTTTCCTAGTTCTTTCTGTATTTTATGTCTGCAGTTGTAATTATCATTGCATGTTAATTTTTTTGTATAATTAAACAAATAAATAAATTCCAAACATATTTACTCTCTTGACACCCTTTCGCATTCTGGTTGTGCAGCATTGGTCATAAAAAGTGGAGAGTAACTGGCTTTTGTGGTAGTACCACTGAAAAGGATCTGGGGGTTATAGTGGATCACATGTTGAATGAGTAAAAAATGTGATTAAGTTGAGAAAAAGCTAATATCATTCTGGGATTGTATTAACAGGAGTGTTGTATGTAAGACCTGGGAGATAAGTGTCCTGCTCTGCTTGACACTAGGAAGGCCTCTGCTGGAATACTGTGTTCTGGGTGCCACACTTCAGGAAAGATATGAACAAGCTGGAGAGAGTCCAGAGGAGAGCCAGAAAAACTGGCCTATGAGGAAAGGTTTAAAAAGCTGGGATTTTCCTTAAAAAAACAAAACAAAAAACCTTCAGATTTGTTAAGGGCTGTTGCAGAGAACACTGTGATTAGTTGTTGTCCACTGAAGGTAGGGTATGGAGAAGAAGTAATTGGCTTAATCTGCAGCATTTAGATTAGATTATTATGAAGAACTTTCTTACTGTAAGGATAGTTAAGTCCTAGAATAAGGTTCTGAAGGAGGTCATGGATACTTCATCAGAGGTTTTTAAGAACAGGTTACACCAGTTACAGCAGTTCTCAAACTGTGGGTTGGGACACCAAAGTGGGTCGGGATCCCATTTTAATGGCGTCGCCAGGGCTGGGGTTAGACTGGGGCCTGGGGCCAGGGACCAAAGCCTGAGCCCCACCACCCGGGTCTGAAGCCGAAGCCTGAGCCCCACCACCAAGAACCAAAGCTGAAGCCCAAAGGCTTCAGCCCTGCATGGCAGGGCTCAGGTTATAGGCCTCTTGCCTGGGGCTGAAGCCCCTGGGCTTTGGTTTTGCCTCAGCCCCCACCTAGGGCTGCAGGGCTTGGGCTTTGGCTCCCCCACTCAGGCAGGCTCAGGCTTCAGTCCCCCTTCCTGGGGTCATGTAGTAATTTTTGTTGTCTGAAGGGGGTTGCAGTGCAATGAAGTTTGAGAACCCCAGGGTTAGACAAACACCTGTCAGGGATGGTCTAGGTACACTCAGTCTTACCTCAGCACAGGGGCTGGGGCCTGGACTTGACTTCTCAAGGTCCTTTCCAGCCCTAGATTTCTATGAATTTTATATTGTTTATGATCTTGTACTCAATCTGACTTTCTGCATTCTGCAAAATATTGATTTGATCTTGTGTTTACTGAAATGTGCAGTTTAGAAAGGTCTATTTTTGACTCAGTGATTTTGTATAATTCCCCTTTTAATTTTTTTAGTAATAAAAATTATAGTGCGGCATCTCTATATGGCCATATCTGATAGCACAGTATTAATCTTCATAACTCCCCTTTGGAGGATCAGTCATATGCCCAGTTTATAGATGGTGAAAGCCAAGCTGAGAGGTAAAGTCACACATGAGCTACACTTTTTAGGTGACAAATCCTGAGGAAAGGTCCAAGATTGAAGTCTCAGTAGAGGAAGTTTTGGAGCAAATGGATGAATTAAAGACCAGTAAGTTACCAGGATCAGATGGTATTCACCCAAGGGTTCTGAAGGAACTCATATATGAAATTGCAGAACTAACAACTGTGGTATATATCCCTTCACTTAAATAGCCTCTGTACCAGATGACTGGAGGATAGCTAATGTGTAACAGATTTTTTTTATATATATATATATATATATATAATATATATATATATATATTATAAAGACACAGGTTCTAGAGGTGCTCCTGGTAATTCTAGGCCAGTAAGCTTATTGTCAGTACCAGGCAAAGTAGTTGAAACTATAGTAACAATAGAATTATAAGAGACACAGATGAACACGGTATTTTGGGAAAGAGCCATCATGAATTTTGTAAAGGGAAATCGTGCCTCACCAATATAGTGGAATTCTGTGAGGGAGTCTACTGGCGTGTGGACAAGTGTGATCCAGTGGATATAGTATACTTGGGCTTTCAGAAAGCCTTTGACAAGGTCGCCTCACCAAAGGCTCTTAAGCAAAGTAAGCAGTCATGGGATAACCTCAACTATACAGACAAAATGATGGGGTCTAAATTGCTTTTACCACTCAAGAAAGACATCTTGGAGTAGTCATGGGTTATTCTCTGAAAACATCTGCTCACTGTGCAGTGGCAGTCAAAAAAGCTCACAGAATGCTACGAACCATTAGGAAAGAGTGAGATAGTAAGACAGAAAATATGCCACTATTTACATTCCTGGTACACCCATAACTTCAATGCTGCATGCAGTCCTGGCTGCCCCTCTCAAAAAAGATGTACTAGAATTGGAGAAGTACAGGGAAGGGCAACAAAAATGATTAGGAGTTTGGAACAGCTTCCATCTGAAGAGAGATTAAATAGACTGGAACTGTTCATTTTAGAAAGAGATGACTAATGGGGGGATATGATAGAGGTCCATGAAATCATGAGGGTGTTGAGAAAATGAATAGGGAACTGTTTACTTTTCACATAATGCAAGAACCAGGGGTCACCCAATGAAATTAATAGGTAGCAGATTTAAAACAAACCTAAGGAAGTACTTCTTCACATAATGCATAGTCAACTTGTGGAACTTGTTGCCAGGGGATATTGTGGAGGCCAAAAGTATAACTGGGTTTTTTAAAAAAAAAAAGTAGATAAATTAATGGAGGATAGGTCCCTCAATAGCTATTAGCCAAGATGGTCGGGGCACAACCCCATGCTCTGGATGTGCCTAGACCTCTCATTTCCAGAAGCTGGGACTGGACAACAGGGGATGGCTCACTTGATAATTGCCTTGTTCTATTCATTCCCTCAGAAGAATCTAGCACCAGCCACTATCCGAAGACAGGCTATTGGGCTAGATGGACCACTGATCTAACCTACTATGGCCATTCTTATGCTCAAATCAAGAGGAGCAGGGGGAAGGTATATAAATAAAATGGTCAATGTCAACTTGAGTGTTTTGAACTTGACCAATAAAGAGAAATTCTGGGAAAAAAATGATAAAAGGTTTTGAAAAGATATTCTGTGATGTATAATTGTGATTTTTTTTAACCGTTTAGATATGGTGTTAAAGCAAAAAATAAATATCCACCTCTTCCTAGCAGTTTGCATTATTCAAAATAACCACTGTGATTGTTGCACATGCTGTTCCCAGTATGAACTTGTAAGTGTCATATTAATACAGCTCTTCCTGGAGATATGTTGCATGAATTCACTTAGCAATATGAAAGTTAATTGATAAATATGCATGGAGCTGATACCATGTAAGAATCAGCAAAAACAAATATATACCAGTGTAGGCATTTTTTTCTTTATTTCCACAAAGAAAAACTAATATTCTCTGGCTATAAGAAATACTTTTTTCTATCATCTTTGGATCAAAGATGATGAAGTGGTCATTGTTTTGAGTATCTAATATCTTTTGGCAGAAAGAGTGTGATCTTAATCCCATGTAGCTGGATTTCATAAATATTCGACATGGAAAAGATTTTTCTAGGTCATCTTATCCACCTCATCTACTGAAGAATTGTTTCCTATTGGATACTCTCCTATACACTGACAAGTTTCAGAGTAGCAGCCGTGTTAGTCTGTATTCGCAAAAAGAAAAGGAGTACTTGTGGCACCTTAGAGACTAACAAATTTATTTGAGCATAAGCTTTTGTGAGCTACAGCTCACTTCATGCTCAAATAAATTTGTTAGTCTCTAAGGTGCCACAAGTACTCCTTTTCTTTTTTTTTCTCCTATACACTGTCAGTTTCAGTTTTAAAGGTCCCAAATGGTGGAGCTTTGATTTGCAGGAGACAGGCTTATAGGATTCACCATTAGGAAGCCTGTCCTGATTTTTCTCCTATTTCCTGCCAAATTACACTCAAGGGCTCAAAGTGAACCACCATGGGGACAGTAAGGGGGAGCAGCAGCCACCTTGGAAAGCAGGGCAGCAGCATAAGGAGATAAGGCTGGTAACTGGGACATAGCTTTTGGAAAGGTGTATTAGAGATTTCTAGAAATATTGTACGCTACGTTTGTTCCCTCCCGTGTCCTACAGAGTTGGAGTTATGGTGTGGGGGCAGGTGGGACGGGGGGACTAGAGATAAAACATTTTAAATTTAAAACTCATCATTTTTATTACCACTATTTTATGTTCTGTAAAACATATACACCTCTACCCCAATATAACGTGACCCCGATATAACACAAATTCGGATCGAATGCGGTAAAGCAGCGCTCTGGTGGATCAAAGCAAGTTAGATATAACACAATTTCACCTATAATGTGGTAAGATATCTTTTTTTTGGCTCCCGAGGACAGCGTTCTATCGGGGTAGAGGTGTACCATAGATTACGGGGTGGTATGTCATGAAGGTTTCGTTGATATTAATTTGAGATGACCTGTCAGCTCATGTAGGACTGGAGGAATCATTATACCAGATCATTGGTCCATCTAGTCCAGTATCCTGTGTTTCAGAAGATGGCCCATATCAATGTTTCAGAAGAAAGTTCAAGAAATCATGTTAGTCATGGAATAATCTGCTCTTAGAGGAAGACTTCTTCCTAATATCGCATTAATTAGTTAAATTATGTACTGAAGCATAAATGTTTATATCTGTTCTAAAAACAAAACAAAAATATACATCAAACAAAAAAATATTGATCCTCTCTGCTGTAGCTTTAAATGTTCCTTTTATCCATATAATTGTATTAACCCTTTTTTGAATCCTCAGCATTGTCATGTTAGTGAAGTCTCCTTGTTCTCGTATTTCAGAAGAAGATAAATAGGAGCCCTCCGCTCACCTTGTGTACACCATTGTTTTTTATAGCTCTGTCATGTTCTTTCTCTGTGTAGTCCCAGTTTTTTTCCAATGTCTCTGCCTACAAAAGTCTCTCTATACCCTTAGTTTTCATTCCTTTTCTTTCTAAATTGTTTTTGGGATAGAGTAACCAGAGTGAATACAGAATTCCATATTAGGGTATTCCATGGATATATGTGATTTTGTAGTTTCCTAATGTTGTCAGGAATTTTGATCCCAGTTTTGTATATTGTTTTCTTTGCTTTTTTCAGTGTATATGTTGAACAGAGATTTTCATTAAACTGTCCACAATGACACCCAGAATCTTTTCCTGAATGACTGTTAATAAAAAACAAGCAGTATGTAGGGTAGCTCAAATTATTCCTTTCAGTGTGCACCTGGCATTTGTGAATATTGGCTTTCATCTGTAACTGTGCTGCCAGCTCACCTGGCTTTGTTAGGTCTTTAAAATTCCTTAGTCGTCCTTAGTCTGACTATTTTATGTAATTTTGCGCCATCTGCAAATTTTATCACTCTGCTGTTTATCCTCTTTTCCAGATCACGAATCAATATAATGAGCAGAACTGATCCTAATGCGGATCCTTGGGGCACCCCCCAAGATGTTATCTTTTGTTATGTTATGTTTAATATGTCAAGATGTTATCTTCGTCTTCTAAGCAGTTTTAAAATTCATGCCTGTACTTTCTCTGTCCCATGACTACTTTTCTCAATAACCTTTGTCAACTATGAAACTTATATGTTGTTTACCTCTGTCATGTAGTGTAGTAGTTGATTTTTAAGGAGATTTTTATATGTTCATAAGCAGTTTAGTCAATAATTGCTAACATCCTGTGGAACTCGTGGATGTTCTAGTGACTTGTTGCTCTTCAATTTATCAGCTTCACTAGTTGTATGAATTTGTGATGGTCATAATAAATTTTACTCACTCACTCACTCCCCTTTTGGATTTGTAAATGATTTACTATTTAAAGCTTGAGTGCCAAAAACCTAATGAAACAAAAAACCCTGTTCGTTCAGATTATGAATGCATATTGCATGTACTAGACCGTCTATTTCTTTTCCAAGTGCAGATGATGCAGAGCATAGGTCAACTTTTAACCAGCTCCTCAAGTTACTTTAGTAGACTAAGAAGATGTGAATGTCAGGAATTTGCAGCCTTGAATTTAGTGAGGCCAGTAGCATCAAGCTCTGTGTTGAAAATGCGAGGGGACGGAGATCACAACAGTGATCTAAATAAATTCCCCAAAAAGCAGGCGGTGTGGAATTAAGGTGGACTAGAGATAATTTTTTACTAGAACTAGCTAGAAAATGTTTGGGTTTTTTGTTTAAACAGTGTGAGCATTTGGTTCTTTTTGCCTTTTGCTTTACAGTTGGCACTCAGTACTGTTGAAGGCTATAAAGTTAATACAAACAAGTTTCATTCTGATAAAATGTCTGTCTATCTCAACATTTCTTATTGGAAAACCTTTGAAGAATTTGTCCTTTGTGTATGTGATACTAGCTTCTTAAGTGCAAACACTTATTGATTTTTAGTTTTAATTTTAATAAAGCATATAGATTGACCACCACAATTTAAAAAATCTTTTCTTTTCAGATAGGTTTATGAAATGAATCTAACTGATGAATCCTAGAAGTCTCCTTTTCCATTGTTGAAAACACAGTTCTGTGCTCAGATACCTGAGCTTTCATTCTTTGAGGGAGCTATAAATTGCAGTTGCTCTGTATCATCTCTTCTCCATTTTAGGAAATATTGGAGTTGAAGATAGCAGTAAGGTAGTCATCTTTCAGCCCAATCAGTCTGAACTTGTATTGCTTTTGTCAACAAGACACATTCTGCAGCACCAGACGGAACTGGTCGGCATCTCTGTACAAATAGTACTATTTTTAAACTTTCTGCTCCTCCGTCAGAATGTCTTTGTGGGTGTTTTTGGGAAATGCTTGACAAAAGCTTAGTGGAGGAACAACTGATCAGAATGTCCTGTTCGTTCTAGCATTTGGTATGATTAAATCTAAATGGAAAATATAAAACTTTTATAACAAGTTAAAGGTAAACAGAATTCAGCTTTGTCATTCATTTGTCATGTTGTATGCTAACATCAAATAGATGTCCAAAAAATAAGGCAGAAGGAATCTGATTTAGATGTTTCATCCTATTTGGATGGTGAATATTTGATCTAAATTTTTCATAACTGCTAGTGCACCTTCGTTGCCACCTGCTAGCAGAACACCTAAATTATACTCATTTTCTGCCTCCCCCCCCCTGGAGGATTCTGGGGAAAGTCAAGAGGTAGTGGCATGGTATTTGAAACTCTTTAAATGCAGTTCATTTTGAGAACCAAGCAAGATCTAAAAATAAAACTAGGGTGCAGTTAAAAAAACTTCCTTTGCATTTAACCTGGAAACTGCCATGATTCAGGAGAGAAGCTGTATCAGCTTTCTCTAGTGTGTCATTATGACTTAAATGAATACAACATGATTGATTTTTGTCTTTCCGTCCTGATTTTAATGAGGTAATTAAGCAGGTACCTTACTTTAAGCTCTTGAAGTATTCCCATTGAGTAAGTAAGACACCTGCTTAAATTAGACATAGGCTTAAGTGCCTCATTGAATTGGAACCTTACTGTAGCTGCTTCTAGTTCTAGTTAGGAACGGTGAATGTGGTAGGGCACTTTTGGACAATTTCATGGCCAGGGGAATTTAAAATTAGTCAATTTCACGTTTTCAGATTTTATATCTGATATTTCACGGTATTGTAAACATGGGGATCAAAAGGTGGTCAGGGAGTGAGGGTCGCAAGGCTGTTGTAAGGGGGTCATGGGATTGCCACCCTTACTTCTGCTGTGCTGCTGCCAGGGGTGCTGCCTTCAGAGCTGGCCAACCAGAGAGGAAGGTTGCTGGCCAGGCACCCAGCTCTAAAGCTGGCGTTGCCACCAGCAGCAGCACAGAAGTGAGGGTGGGTTACTGTATGTAGTTTTCCTGACAGCTTCCTGCCAGGGTTTAGGGGCTGACAGCTGGAGGTGCAGCCTCTCCAGGCAGGGAGGTTGACAGTTGTGGAGCTTTCTGCAGCTTTCTGCAGCTGGGGGAGGTTCCTGGAGGTGAGTCTGACACGCCCCAGGAGCAGCCCCTGCAGGAGAAGAGGAAGTCTTGTCCCTCCCTAACCCTGGCTAGGACTAGCAGCTGGAGCCTGCGCGGGGTAGGAGCCCCTGGCTGGCACCAGATTTCATGGGGGAGATCAAATTTCACAGTCCATAGGGTAGGGCTTGAAATACATGCTTGAGAAGGGTGTAGTAAAAAAAAATTCTTCCAGTACCATGTGAAAGCTAATGGCAGTGGAAAAAGACCAGCAGGCTCCTAATTTAGATGGTTCATGCTCCAAGTGGTGCTCTGGAGTACGTATTCTTGAAAGCACATAGTTACTCTGTTATCCTTGTCAGAAATCTAATGCCTCTTTACATCAGTGGGGGGAAGAAGGGTTGGCCAGGTTTTTTTGGGGTTTTTTTTTTCTGTTTTTGCGGGGAGGAGTATACATTAAATTAACCTGTTTTTAGTATATAGTTTTATTGAGGGATTTGGTATGTCTATGTGAAATATTGAGTCATTCCCCTAAACAAAGACTGAGTGGGAGCCGTCCAATAAACTGCCAATTTTGTGAAATTTTACAAACTTGATAAGATAAATCTTCTATAGTAGTCAGTCAGTTTTGGATATGGTAGTTCCCTAGTTCCCTCCTGCTTTATACATGGCTATTTTTATATAAAGCAGACCTATAACTAGATAAAGGATTCACTTTTATGTGAAACACTGACATTTTCTCAGTTCCAATCAGGGATAAATATCAACTTTCTTTAAGCCATGATTTGTTTGGTGTATGATCCTTTTTAAATGAGCAGCTTTTTTGCTGCACAGTTAGGAAACGTTTCTTGCAGCATCCTTCATGGCAAATGGTGCTTCTGATTTGTTTCTTCCAGGTTTGTTGATTCCTTTGTTCTCAGAAGACATGTCTGGATTTATGCCCAAAAAATCAGGCAAAACCCTCTCTGCTTCAAAGTTCTGTGCAAGAAAGCTCCTTAGGAAATACTAAGCTAGGCTTTTGCTTACAATGTAGAAAAGTTAATAACTAAATGAAGAGTTCTGTTGGGCCTATCAACAGAATAAGCTTTGAATAATTAGAGCCATTTCTGCAATGTCCATATCTTGAAAAAAGCCAGCCAGAGGGAACAGGAACAATAAAACTCATTCCCAAATCTGTAATGGCTCCCTTTGCAGAACTGTTATCAGATATCTAGGAAAGAGCCAACATTATATTGCCTCTCAGGGAAGCTTACTCCATAGAGTTCAATTTTTTTTCCCCTCAGATTTGTCCTATTGTAGATCTCCTGGGATACTTTAAAAATCTATAAATCATCATTTTAGTTTCCTGGGATTTTGAAGTTCAGAAGTGACCACTGTGATTATCTGTCTGGCCACTTGCAGTAAGGTTATAGACTTTCACCCAGTAATTTTTTCATCAAGTTCAGTAACTTGTGGTTGAACTAGGTCATATATTTTTAGATTGTTCATTTTGAGATTGGGGTGTTTGAACCTGAAATTTTCTTGAGTATTCAAGATGACCAGTAGTTTTGATTAGATATATGCCAATAAATGCTCAGAATTTGGGATAGAAGGACTTCTGTTATGCCATGGAACTCTGTCTCCAGGAGACCTACTTCTCACCTCAGTTGATCACAGAATATATGCACAGACATATTCATCAAACTCAGACACCCGAGGTTTCAATCCAAACTACATAGTTTGGCATTAGTGCTTAGTCTATTTGACCTTAATTACTTTTTTGTCTGGAACTTTCCCAAGGGACACCAGTCATTCTGATAGCACTCTTATTGATGAAAGGCATTTGCCTTTACTTTGACATGGGCAGCATCCTCATTCAAGTTCCCGGAAGCCATCAATACCTCCTTTGCTTTGACAGCTTTTCAGGATCAAGTCTTTGTCCTCAACTGCGGAAAGAGTATTCTTGTTGCTTGTAAAAATATTTCATTTTGGAGATAATACAGAAAGATTGTTTTAGATAGTCCCTATAAGAGGGCAAGTTTGAGGGGGTGGGGGAGTGTGGAAACCAGATTTCAGCTATAACACTACCATTCATAAAGAGCCAGTCTGTAAATCTCAAGAGTACTTCAGTTTGTTTGTCTTCTTCAAGGAGCCAAACTCCATATGAAAGGCCTACAAATATATAAAATACAAAGAATAATTATTTTATAGTCTCCTTCAAGAGGTGATGTGAATGCCTAGGTGCAAGTACTCTGAGAAGTGAATTTCTTCTTGGAGTGCTTGCTCATGTCGATTCTATTCTAGGTGTGCAGCCATTGGAGATTTTTGCCTTAGTGGTATCTGCAAGGCTTATTGTGGTGCCCCGTGGAGTGCCACGCTCATGCCACTGTATATCAGGCACTGCCGTCCCTGTACCCTCTCAGTTCTTTCTTACTACCTGAGGTGGTCAGTCGGAGTGCCTCTGTCCCTTGCTTCACAAGCGCCAGCAGTTTCTTGCCTTCTTCAGCCTTGTGCTTCCAGTTGTAAATAATTCTATAGTTTGTTAGTAGTTAAGTAGCTGTTAAGTGTTTAGTTAATTAGGGTTCCCTCCCAGGTGGGGCATGACCCCTTCTCTGGGTTTTAAGCCCTGCTCCACGTGTAACAGGCTTATGCCTGTTAGTGACCTGCACAATAGTTGTCTGCAGTGCCTCAGGAAGTCCCACATGAAGAAGCGTTGTCACATCTGCAAGAACTTTTGTCCTCTGACGCAGAGGGAATGTGACATACCTCTTAGGGCCCTCCTGATGCAGGCAGGCCTGTGCCCAGCCTCAGAGCTGGCTCAGTACGAAACTGCACCCAGCTCTTTGGCCTCGGTGTGCAGTGCACCTCCGGCACCGGACTCCGCTTGCACCGTTGCTGGTACCAAGAAAAGCCAAAGAAGACGGCCCCGGGCAAGCCTGATAAAGGTGCGCTGGGCAAAGGATCCTGTTTGGGCCTTACACCCACTCCTGGACCCACACAAGGGCTCCGCCCTGGGGAGTGCCTCCCCCCAGAAAGACCCGCCACTGATTCAGGCCAACAGTACAGGGTCCAAGCCAGTGGTGTAGTTGACACCCGCTCAGCTTTCAGCGTCTGCAGAGCTAAAGGGGCTCCCGCTGCAGCCAGCACTGCATTCGGCAATGGAACCGGCTAATGCTCCCCATGAGGGCAAGCCTGCTGGTAAGGCCTCGCACAGGACGAGCAAGCTCCACTGATCTCCGGAGCCAAGACAGAGCCCTAGGTCGCCATGCTCTTGGTCTCTGCAGCCCAGGTCTCCTGCCCGTCATTACCAGTGATTGGTACTGTATTCCCAGTCCCCGTCTTCATGCTGACGCTCTCCCATGTGTAGATGATCTCTCTTCCCCTCCCCCCCGCACCAGTTCGCTTCACGTCGTCGGTCGCTGACACCAAGACCTCAAGGCTGCTCACCAACACGGTGAGGTTCTCCCTGCTTCCGGCACCGGTCAGAACGCTCCTGGCAGCAGCCACCGGTGGCAATGGTTAGCTGCCAGACTCAGGCCTCGACGGCCCCGCAGTGGTCACCAGAGGGCAATGTCTTCTCCAGATCGGAGGTGCAGTTCAGCCCCTCACCCAAGCAGCAACGGACTGGGCCCCAGGGGGCCAATGGCCTACCCAGTGGCCTTATTGGAATGCCTGGGGGGGTTCCTGTGCCCCACTCTCGCCAACCCTCAGTCGCTGCATTGGATAGGCCAAAGTCGGCACCTGGGGCACCGCCGGCACCGGGTTGGGTGCAGTGCACTCTGGTGACCGTCATGGGTGAGGAGCCAGTGCCCACCCCAAGGGCACCTTCCAGCGGGCCTCGCCCAGTGGTCTAATCATCCTCCTCTTCCTCCCCGGCAAGGTGGTGGCGGGCCCCTCCACAGCTAGCCCACTGGATAATTTCAAGGAGCATCAGCTGCTGCTCTGTAGGGTGGCTTTGAAATTGAGCCTCAAAACAGAGGAGATGGAGGAGGAGATGGACATATTGTTCAGTGTGCTCTCAGTGGCCACCCCAGCCCGGGCCTCACTCCTGGTGCATGAAGGGGTCTTGAACATTGCCAAGTCCATCTGGCAAACCCTGACCTCTCTTCTGCCCTTGTCTAAATGAGTCTCTCAGAGCATTCTAGGGAAAGCCCACAAAGCCATCCTGTAATCCTAAAACCTGTTATCTCTGTTACCAAGGAATTATTTATTTTATCAATAAAGCATACATTAAATGGATTAAGAATTGGCCAACTGACAGATTTCAATGTGGAATAGTTATCCAATGGCAATGTTTCTAGTGGGGTTCCGGAGAGAGTGTTACTAGCCTGGACATTATTGAATACTTCAGTTGATTTATCAGGTAGTAAATACCAAACTATTGCTGATAAAAATGTGCAGATGACTCAGATTGGTGGCGAGGTAAATAATTGAAGAGGGTGCAAAAAAGAGGTGTAAAAATTATTTCTGGGCTGGAGAAAACTTCCTTACAATGAGAGACTTAAGGAGATCAATCTGGTTAGCTTCTCAAGAAGATTGAGAGGTGCTTACACTGTTTGCACAGTATACCTTCATGGGGAAAGAAGTACCAGGTACTAAAGAGCTCTTTGATTTGGTGGAGAAAAGTATAACAAGGCGAAATGCCTGGAAAGCATAGCCAGACAAATTCAAGTTAGAAACAAGGCCCAGTTTTTAACAGGGTGACTAACCGTTGGAACAAACTAACAAGGGAAGTGGTAGACTCTCCGTCTTTTGGTGTCTTCAGATCATGACTGACTGACTTTCTGAAAGATGTGCATTAGCCATGGACAAGTTATTGGGTTCAATATTGGGTAACAGCTGTTTTACACAATGAAGTAAAATGTCTTTTTTTTTCTTTGGGCAGGGTATTATTTTGCTCCGAAGATGTCCTTCATTGATATGAAATAATTTAATTACAAATACAAGTGTCATGTCTTGTTACCTGACCAGTTTTATTAAAAAATAATTGTATTAGTGCACACAGAAATTTTCCCTTCATATTTTCTTAACTATTACACTAAACAAAATTTTTATGATCACGCTAACATTTGCTAATATGAAAATTAAAGCCTTTTCTAAAGGAATGAGGTGAGGAGATAGTTCTAAAGCAAAGCATGTCAAGGATTTAATAAAAGTTTTGGAAGTTGCATCTTCTGTGATAAATGTTATGACTTGTAGCCACTTAATCTGTGAACCTTTTTGTGGTAGTATATTGTAAATAGGTTAGAACGTCTTTTTTTATAAAACAGTGAATCACTAGTTGTCTTTGGGTGTAAGGTATGGAGTTTGAGTCCATAATTGAATAGCAACATTTCTTGTTATAACAGTAAAAGTAACTTCTCCCCTCCCCCGCCCCATCCTTTGTCTTAAATTCATCCTAATTGCTCAAACACTTTTTCTGCAAAATTGCCTGCCAAATGCCATGGCATTTGGCATATATATAAAAATAATCACACTGTTAAACAACTGTAGAATATCAACTGAAATTTATTATAAATATTTTTGGATGTTTTTCTACGTTTTCAAATATATTGATTTTAATTACAGAATACAAAGTGTACAGTGCTCACTGTATATTATTTTTTATTACAAATATATTTTGTTGCCAAGGTAGCTCCCAGCAAAGCGGATATTGGTTTCTTTGTTACTTTAATTGCCTATTCATTTCTTTAAGTAGCCTGTTGCTTCTTTTGGGGCTTTCTGGGGTGGAGATGGGCTGGAGGGTTTTCTGCTTTAGTAAGCCTATATTGGCTTCTTTGTGTATGTAATTGCCCGTTCATTTAAATTAAGTAGCCTGTTGCTTTTCTTTAAGTAGCTTTGTCATTGAAGTGTGCATCTTGTTTTTGGCTTGGTGATTGGCAGTTGGAGGTGCCTCTGAAATGGGATTGGCTTGGTTTGGGCTTGCTGTGAAAAGGCAGTGCAGCTTTTTTTATCTTGGAGACCTGGGAGCAAGAGTATTTTCAGTTCACTTCATACAAGTACAGTAGTGCTATCTCTTCATCGTGAAAGTGCAGACTGTTTTTGTTTTTTGTGGGTTTTTTTGTTGTTGCTGCTGCTGCTGCAAGGTATTTGTGCCAGATAGGCTAACCATTTGTATGCCCCTTATCTGGCACGTTACTATGTTGCAACATCTGCTACATCAGGGCCATGCCAATGCCTGTTCTCGCTTCCAGGTGACATTGTAAATAAGAAGTGGGCAGCATTATCTCCTGTAAATGTAAACAAACTTGTTTGTCTTAGAGATTGGCTGAACAAGAAGTAGGACTCAGTGGACTTGTAGGCGCTAAAGTTTTACATTGTTTTGTTTTTGAGTGCAGTTATGTAACACACAAATCTGCAAAAATTGCACTTTCATCATAAAGGTCTTGCACTACAATACTTGTACGAGATGAACTGAAAAATACTAATTTTGTTTTTTACAGTGCAAATGTTTATAATAACAAAGTGAGCACTGTACACTTGGTATTCTGTGGTGTCACTGAAATCGGTGTATTTCAAAATATAGAAAACATCCAAAATATTTAAACTAATAGTATTCTAGTATTGTTTAACAGTGTAATTAAAACTGTAATTTTTTTCTCATGTTTAATCGCAATTTTTTAAATTTATTTGGCGGTCTATATAGATCTCTGTATATAAAATGAGGCTATTAGATACAAGGTGGATGAGGTAATGCTTTTTTTAATTGGACTAACTTCTGAAAGACAAGCTTCCAGGCTTATACAGGGCTCTTCAGGTTCACCTAACATTAGCTCAAATATCTGACTTTGCCTCCATGTGTCTTTATGTATGCGTATGGCAAATATACCTATGCTGTATAGTATATTTTCATGTCATGGTGTACTTCCCCACAAAAGTTAAATAAAAGCACTTCCTCTTCCTCATCTTGCAATTGAAAAGCTATATATGTAAAATACTTTAATTTTTACTAAACTGAAGGTTGGGTGAATGTCAGTAGGAATGAACTATTGTGCGATTATTTTTCTAGAATATAACTCATGTAACATTTTGGCTCTGTAGAGATAGTTAGATTAACATGAACCATGTAAGGGTAACTTAATGCATGAGCTGTGCATTACCCATGACATTACAAGTCATGCATTTGAAACCTCATCACTTTTATTCTTTAGACTTATGATTTGAACTATTAATGGGAGTTTCTGGTTCTCTGGCCTCTTTTTTGCACTATTAATGGAGGTCTCTTTATTCTCAAATTCCATTAGATTTAAAATCCTACTTCCCTTTTTTTACTCAACCTTTTGCCAACTACTGTGAAATGTGTGGTATTTAAAACAAAACAAACCCTACAGCTTACATCAGTCACAGGAATAAAACACTAAATACTCAGTTTTCATTTACTAATCTCAAATGTTTCACAGTTATGATAGCTGGGTCTGACGTTTTCTGGGAGTTAATATCCATGTTAAGGTCCTCTTCTCACTGCTTTTGCCTTGGGCCCTCCACTTCTCCCTGCTGATTACTGCCACCCAATCCCCTCTCTCTAGCAAATATTGTTTTTAAAGAGTATTTGGATAGGAAGACTTCAGTACAGTACTTGTAGATGGACTAAATAGAGACAGTAACTGATGTCATAATGTTTAAATGAAAAGTGTCTATAGAATTAAAAATACCTACTTTACTACTTTGTTGCAATCTGTTTTCTATTGTGAAATTGTGTGAATATTACTGTTTAATTTTGTTTCATACCTCTTAGTATCGGAATAGTTCTTTCTTAGCTGCTCAAAAAAAGCTAAAATTATTGGGAAACTGTCCATAGCTGTCCTTATCTTTTTTAGCTTTATGCCAGTTTTCATTCTTCCCATGAATATTGGTACTGAGTCAGTTTTCCCCATTGACTTGGATTATGAGACAGTCGGTGGGTTGGACAACACATCCAGGTGGTGCTGCAAGGCCCAACTACCAATGGGTTCTCGCCTTAAAAAGTGGTTCCCATTGGTTAATGCTGGTGCAGCATTTGGCTGCTAAGTGCCACGGCAGCGACTAAAAAAGGCACTCCACTGTCAAAAATATCCCTCATATCCTCCCTCCCCTCCGCCCCCACCTTTGGTGGTACAATTTTATGTATTGCCTACAGACCATTCTAAAATACTTGTTTTTATGGTAGATAATTATGGCCTTGTTTACCACGGATGACAAGAGGAGAGACTGAAAGCTGAATATTTGAGAAGGGAGGGGATTTAGTAAGACTATTGTGAAATTCTTTGATTTTTTTTTTAATAACATATTTTATTCTCATGACTGATTTATAGTTGCAGGGGGAAGGGAAATCCAGGTTTGGTATAAGCAAGCAGGAAAAACCTTTTAAACAAATCCCAGCAACAACAAAACCAAAAACCTTTTAGGAATTCCACTGGAAGAAGAATCCTGGGGTACAACCCCTAATTTTTAATATAAAAATTTACAGGTAACTATTCAAATTAGTACTTTTCAAAGATTCAGTTGAAATCAACAACCTATTCTGGAATCCGAACTTACTAAAAGTATAAAATATTTAAGATTAAGTACACTTTAAAAATACAGCATACTAATCCTGCATATATATATTTTTTTAATCTCATACACAATGCAAAGTCAGTTGTAACAGATTTGTTGTCCTCATCTGGCAATGATCAGCAGAACTGGTAGAATATTTCAGGAGTTTAAAAATGTCACATTTTTTAGGTTTAAATCCAAACCATTCCCCAAAGCGCAGGTTTTGCAGTTCCTCAAACAAGTTTAAATCCTCCTAAAAAGAAAAGGAGTACTTGTGGCACCTTAGAGACTAACAAATACTACCTTTCTTTTTACAGATACAGACTAACACGACTGCTACTCTAAATCCTCCTAGGAATGCAAAGTATCTGTGCTAGAGGTTTTCACATAGTGATTGAAAAGACTTGCTTCAGAAGGTGCATTCTTTGCAAATACATTTTGGTATTTAGTTTAGAGCCTAATCCTGTATGCATTTATGCACCCATAGGTTAAGGGCCGCCCCTCCCCCCCCCCCCCCCCCGCCCAGTGTAAACTAGCCACTATTGTAACTATTCTGATGCAGTGGGGCACACTGTACTCTTCCTCCTGAAGTGGGGGATTATGAATTAAACAATCAGGAAATACTTTAAAAATCAAGGTATGGCTTGGCTATATCTTTAAAAGAAATCTTGGGTAAGATTTCTCTGAGGTCCCAATTTGGATCTCATCATTAGTAAAAAATAAAAAGTAGTGATACTGAAGTCATGGAGTTAGTCTAACATTAGAATTGGGCCATAAGTGGCTCAGTTAGTGGTTTTCAGCTCTTTCTCATGAAGGGGGAGATCATGAGTAATATTCAAAGCTTTGTTAGCCGATGGCCAGGGATGTTTGGTGAGGTGCCAGCTATGCCCGTTTATACCATCCGTGACTTTAACCGCTAGGACTCACTGTCCCTTCGCGGTGGGCAGCCCGGGCTAGGCTGACGGATGCCCCAAGGTCCTAACCACCCGTGACTTTAACTGCTAGAGCTCAGAGCTCCTTCGCAGTGGGCAGTCAACACTGACTGACAGGTGCCCCAATGGCAGCACTAAGAGCCTCTCCACACCCGTGACTTTAACTGCTAGAGCTCAGAGCTCCTTCGCAGCGGGCAGTCAGGATTGACTGACAGGTGCCCCAAGAGTTTGCCCCGTGGAGGCGGCACAACTCAACGCTAGGCTCTTAGTACTCTCACCTAATGGCCAGGCTTTATAGCCAAAACGGCTGAGGTTCTTTAATTGTGTTGGCTGCTTCACAGTAAACCAGAGAAACAAGTCAGGCTTATGCACAAATGGTTACCAAAATTTATTAAACTAGATTCTAATCATGTGGTTACAAAATTGCTAGTGCCTACTTATTTAAATGTAGAGATGTTACACACACAAACAAGTTACAAAACTGAAGCTACAATCCCAAAGAAAGAAAACAAAGTATAGAGCTCTATTTCAAAATGTGTACACTAAAGATAGGAGATCAGGTGTGGGTGCTTCTTACCCTCCTTGCATCTCTCGATTCCAGCGGTGCCAAGCCAGGATCGGTCACTCAATTCCGCGGAAAGACGAATAAGGGACAAGGCTTAGGGACCCTCTTAGCTGCAGAAGCCTTGGGAGGCTGTCACTTATCTGACAGATAGATAGTGAAAAGCACTCAAAAATCATGGTGCTGTAGGTCCCCTACTTATACTCTGTACTCCTTTATTCTCTTTCTCCTTTCTTGTGCCAAATTGGGGCTGGTCTGTCTGGGTGACACCAGCTCTCGCAAGAGTAGTTCACACTTGCAAGGGAGAGAAACAATAAGTTTCGACTACCAGACATTCCTTTTATTAGGGTAAATATTTTCCCACCTAGGATGTTGGTGTGTGTGCATCATGCTATTTAGTAGGGGCTAAGAGCCATGTCTGTCACAGCACCTCTGCCTGCTGTGAGCCTAATCGTTGTATATGTTCCCAGAGGCACATTGTAGCAGCACACCTGTGCTTTTCACAGCTTCAAAGGCTGTGCTGGAATTTATGTTAAGTGCCCTGTTTTGGCTTCCACAATGCTGGTCTGAGGGGGGGGGGGGGCTGGCTGTCTGGCTACAAGCTTGCACTCATGGGAAAACTGAATATTAGGGACACAGATGCACTCAGTGAATTCAATGCTGATTACATGTCTCTAACAAAGGGGTCCTCAAGGAGGTGTCTTAAATCAAGGCATGCTACTCCCCTCTCCCTTCCATATCACCCAAGTTCTTAATTCTTAGTTCTTAAGTTCGAGGTGTTTGCCATGAATGAGGAGGTGGAAGTGTTCAATAAATGTTTTTGTTCTGTATTTGGAAAAAAGCAGTGCACTTGCATCACTAGAGAATGATGAAATACTTTCCATTTCATTAGTAACCAAGGAAGCTATTAAACATCATCTACAAGGGATAAGCATTTTTAAATCAGTTGGCCTGGATAACTTGTATGTAGGAGTCCTAAAGGAGTTGGCTGAGAAGATTGGAGTGGCTGACTTCAAATAGGTTGGAATGTTAGGAAAATTTCAGAATACCAAGTGAGTGCAAATGTTATGCCAAAATTCAAAAAGGCCAAATGGGCAAAAAGGATGACCTGGGTAAATATAGACAGGTTAGCCAGACATCAGTTCTGGCAAAATAATGGAAAAGCCAATATGAGAGTCATTTAATAAAGAATTAAAGGATAGTAATATAAGTGCCAATCAACATGGCTTTATATGAAGTAGGTCTTGTCAAACAAACCTGATTTCTTTCTTTGGGGAGATTAGAGATTTGGTTGATAAGGGTAACTATGTAGATGCAATATACTTAGACTTTCCTAAGGTGTTTGACAGTGCCTCACAACATTCTGATTTAAAAATTAGCACTGTACAATATCAGTGAAGCACATGTTAAATGGATTAAAAAATGGCTGACATCTCAAAGTACTTGCCAATGGGGAATAATCATTGAATTGAGGATGTTTGTAATGGGAGTTCTGTGGGTCCCAAAGGTATTGGTCGTTGATCTCGAAGTAAATAAATCTGCTGATTTAAAATCTGGGGATGACCCAAACGATTGGCATGGTAAATGAGGATGGCAGTCACACAAAGTGATTTGGATCACTTGGTGAGCTGTATCCAGGCAAACACAATGGTTTTTAATACAGCCAAATGCCAAGATTTATGTCTAGGAACAAGGAATTGAACATGAGCTCCCAGTGTGATGCTGTGGGAAAAGAGCTAATGTTTATTCATCCAAGGACCACAAAAGAGTAGTGAGTAGAAGCAGGGAGGTGATTTTTACCTCTGTATATGGTATTGGTGAGACTGATACTGGAATACTATGTACAGTTCTCGTGTCCACATTTTTAAAAAAGATGCTGACAAATCGGAGAGAATGCAGAAAAAAGCCATAAAAATTATTTGAGGGTTGGAGATAATGCCTTACAGTGAGAGATTTAAAGAGCTCAATCTGTTAAGCTTTTCAAAAAGAATAATGAAAGGTGAACTACCTTCAGAGGGAGAAAACTCCATGCTTTTTGTAAAGCAATCTGGAAACATTTTTTCCTTACTATAAATCTGTGCCATAGTTTTGGTGCTCAGACCCTTCAAGCCAGAACAGTATTTAAAAAGGTGAGTTGGCACCAAGTTGTAGTTGAGCCCCTCAACAATATATGGGTTGGCAACCTTTGCAGAACAAGCAGAGTTCTGTTTGTAATTATGGTTTATGGGCAAGATCTAAACCCAGTACGCTGCTCCTCTCAGTGCACAGTGCAGCTCCCACTGATGCCCATGGGAAGTATGCACAATGATCAAAAGTAAGTAAAATGTGTCCTTTTAATATAGTAATTAAAGTGTTACCTGAACTTATTTGTTCAATGTATTATTGTTGCATTCATCATAGCGTAGCAAGGGAAAAAAATATACTTATTCTTCAGCACTCCTCTAAATTGCTGGGGAGCGGGAGTGGGGGAATTACGTTGTTAGACCCAAAGGCCTCAACTGAAAAAGGGGCCCATTTGTGCTAGGCACTGTGATGTGTAGTAAGAAACAATTCCTGCCTCCAAAGAGTTGACAATCCAAACAGAGAAGACAGACAAAGGATAGGAGGGGAAATGGGCACAAAGAGGTGAGATGACTTGGCCCACAGTCATACAGCAGGTCAGTAGTCTAGCCAGGAAAAGAACCCAGGTCTCCTGGCTCTCAGTCCAGTGCCCAATCCACTGAGCCATTATGCCTCTCGTGGCCTTTGTGCCATGCCTGCACTTTGTCTCTTTTCCTTCCCATTCCTCCTTTTTCTATTTCTCAGCTCTTTCCGTACTTTGTAGCTCCTCATTTCTTCCATCTGTATTTCCTTTCAGCAACTGTCAATTCCTACCCCTCCCCTATTCAGTAAACAATAATGATCAACAAATAGCGAATGATGACACTTAGGGTATGTCTACACTATCCGGTGGATTGGTGGGCAGTGATCGATCCAGTGGGGGTCAATTTATCGCATCTAGGCTAGACACAATAAATCGCCACCCCCCTCCCCCGCCCCTCCGAGCACTCTCCAGTCAACTCCTGTACTCCACCGTGGCAAGAAGCACAGGCGGAATCGACAGGGGAGCGACAGCAGTCAACTCACTGCGGTGAAGACACCACAGTAAGTCAATCTAAGTACTTTGACTTCAGCTATGTTATTCACCTAGCTGAAGTTGCATAACTTAGATCGATTTCCCCTCCCCCCCCACCCCCCCATGTAGACCAGGGCTTAGTGTTATCATAAGACCAAAATTAAATAAAACTTGCAAGTTCAATAGAATCATAGGACTGGAAGGGACCTTGAGAGGTCAGCTAGTTCTGCCATGAGTGCAGAGGACTGGACTAAGTATTATCTAGACCAGGGGTGGGCAACTGTATGGAGGGCGGGGTAGGGAAGGCTGTGGCTCACCTGGCTCTTGCCCCCCTCAAAACCCCCAACCCATCCAACCCCCCTTGCTCCTTGTCCCCTGACCGCCCCCTCCCGGGACCCAACCCCCTACCCAATCCCATCCCTGCTCCCCATCCCCTGACTGCCACCACCAAACCTCTGCCCCAGCCAACGGCCCCCCGTCCCCTGACTGCCCCCCGGAACCCCCTGCCTCTTATCCAACCCTCCCACCATGCCGCTCAGAGCAGCATGTCTGACAGCCGCGCCGCCCGGCTGGAGCCAGACATGCTGCCGCACTGCCCTGCATGAGCACGCAGCCCCGCCCCCCAGAGCACTGCCCGCGCGGCGGTATGGCTGCGAGAGAGGGGGGACAGCGGAGAAGGGGCTGGGGGCTAGCTTCCAGGGCCAGGAACTCAGGGGCCGGGTAGGACGGTCCCGCAGGCCGTAGTTTGCCCACCTCTGATCTAGACCATTCCTGATAGGTGTGTGTCTAATCTGCTCTTAAAAATCTCCAATGATGGAGATTCCACAGTCTCCCTAGGCAATTTATTCCAGTGCTTAACCATCCTGACAGGAAGTTTTTCCTAATGTCTCACCTAAACCTCCCTTGCTGCAATTTAAACCCATTGCTTCTTGTCCTATCCTCAGATGTTAAGAAGAACAGTTTTTCTCCCTGGTCCTTGTAACAACCTTTTATATACTCAAAAACTGTTATGTCCTCTCAGTCTTCTCTTTCCAGACTAAACAAACCCAGTTTTTTCAATCTTCCCACATAGGTCATGTTTTCTAGACCTTTAATCATTTTTGTTGCTCTTCTCTGGACTTTCTCCAATTTGTCCACATCTTTCCTGAAATGTGGTGCCCAGAACTGGATACAATACTCCAGTTGAGGCCTAATCAGCGCGGAGTAGAGTGGAAGAATTACTTCTCGCGTCTTGCTTACAACACTCCTGCTAATACATCCCAGAATGCTGTTTGCTGTGTTTTTTCTTTAACAGTGTTACACTGTTGACTCATATTTAGCTTGTGATCCACTATAACCCCCAGATCCCTTTCTGCAGAACTCCTTCATAGACAGTCACTTCCCGTTTTGTATGTGAGCAACTGATTGTTCCTTCTTAAATGAAGTACTTCGCATTTGTCCTTATTGAATTTAATCATATTTGCTTCAGACCATTTCTCCAGTTTGTCCAGATCAGTTTGAATTTTAATCCTGTCCTCGAAAGCACTTGCAACCCCAGCCAGCTTGGTATCGTCCGCAAACATAAGTGTACTCGGTGCCATTATCTAAATCATTGATGAAGATATTGAACACAACTGGACGCAGAACTGATCCTTGCTGGACCCCACTTGTTATGCCCTTCCAGCCTGACTGTGAACCACTGATAACTTACTCTCTGGGAATGGTTTTCCAACCAGTTTTGCACCCACCTTTTAGTCGTTTGGTCTAGGCTGCATTTCATACCTCAGTGTATGTCCACACTGCAAATTTAGCAAGCACGAGTAACACATCTAAGTATAGACTTGGTAGCATAGGCTAGCAAATGGAGTACAAGTCCACTGGGGCCCAGGGAATGTAGTCTTAGCTGTCCTGTCTACACTAACAGTGTTACTCTTGCTAAGTAGCTTTAATCTAGTGCAGGTATGCCTACCTGTGCTACACTCAACCTTCACTTGCAGTGTAGGCACACCCTCAGTCACTGCTGCAGGTTTTCTATAGGCTCTGGAAGACATTGCTGCACTGGTTTACACTGGTAGGTGGTTTTTTTTTTTGCTAGCACAAGAGAGAAACTTTTAAAATAAAAGCTGAAGTTCTGCAGAATCAGAATATGATTTGAGGGCTACATAAATGCATCAAGAAGGCTGTATCCTGTTAACAAAGTGGGATTTTGTCAACACTGACCCAATAAGGTTGGTTAATCTGTGTGTGCATTTGTGCACCTGTGGCAGAAATCCTCCACTCAGCTTTTGTATAAAAGAGATATGAATGTAAGCACTTACGTGGACTATTTCAAGTGCTAATGCTAAGCACATACATTTTCTCCTTTTCTGTAAACTCTTTCAATTTGTAATTTTTTTAAAAAATAGACTTTTTTTTTTAACAACTCGGGGAAGCAAAACAAAAAATTAAGGTACTCCTTGAAAGTGGAGCACATACCATGCATGTGTCTGCAGCCCAAACACTTTTAAACTGTATGTTTGCACACATTTCTAACTCTGTTGTTCCTAGAGGGGGTTTTAGCCCATTTTGGACAAACTATTAGAACCGAGTACAGCTACAGTAGTTTATACCTTATTTAGCCATGTTTTGTTTCTTTTAGCTCTGTAATAAAGCTAGTGTAGACAGGGCTCTAGGCCTGGTCTACACCTAAAAATTGGATTGTGAAAATATTCATACCTGTGCAAAGTATTTAAATCAACCTAATCTCCACTGTAGATACAGGTAGGCTGATAGAATAATTCTTCCGTTGTCCTAGCTACTGCCTCTGAGAGATGGATTACCTGCATAAACCAAAAAAGTACTACTGTCAATTGTAGGACTTTTCAGC